>NC_142535.1:15227500-15827500 GCF_056151865.1 Erythranthe guttata
ATGAGTGATATCGTCGTTGGTCGCCGTCGCCGCCGCCGTCACTGCTCCAATCTAGGGTTACTCAAATCTAGGATTACTCAAATCTAGGGTTTTGATAATTCTTCGGCCCATAGTTGATTAACGAGATGCATAATCGAATTACATCTGTATTAATAGACTATCCCGTATCATTTAATAGACTATCCCACTGATATAATTTGACTATGGATCTCGTTATTCGACTATGGGCCGAAGAATCATCAAAACCCTAGATTTGAGAAGTGACGGCGGCGGATTTGTGTTTTAAAATTAATAGACTATCTCATATCATTTAATAGACTATCCCATATATCTAATTCGACTATGGATTTAGTTATTTGACTATTGAGCCGAATAATCAACAAAATCCTAGATCTGATAAGTGATGGCGGCGGATTTGTGTTTTAATATTGTTAGACTATCCCATGTCATGTAAAGACTATCTCATTGATCTAATTCGACTATGGATCTCGTTAATCGACGACGGGTCCCGTATTATTCAACCACATAGTATATTAATAATTTCAATATAGTACATTAATCTGCTATGATAGTATATTACGGTTATAGTAGTGATATGAAATTGTGTTACAAACAATATACCACTGAAATGACAAGAACATTGAGAACAAAACCAACGTAAAGTAATTCCAACATAACCACTAAAATAGTACATTAATAATCTCATAATTTCAATCTAGGGTTTTGATAAAATACTTAAAACACATCATAGCACAATCAACCAATATGTCGAGTTAAAAAACTCTAGTACATTAATAATCTCATAATAGTATAATAAAATGATAATGGTAGTATCATACGGTATTCATAATAGTATACTACTGTATTACAACGGTTTAACACTTAACCGAAGTTACCGAGCCATTACATCGTAAACACGACATTAATTAAACATATCAAATCTTAGGGTGGTTTGGAAAATAACAACCATCGGAATCATTTGAATTCATTGAGTTTATGTCCTCGTCGCTATCATCAGGAATGCAGTCGAGTTCTTCTTCGAACAACTGCACAAAGCCTGCATTCAATGCCTCACTTCCAGTGGCATCAACGGCTCCAACTAGTTCACCCCCATCCCCTGTTCCATCATCATCAGAAATAACAACTTCAGCATCATATGAACTTAAAAAATGCAGAATACAAATAATTGATTAAATAGACTACCAAATACATTCCAATGTACTACCGAATACATTAAAATCGACTGATGTAAACAAACAAAACAACTATCAGTCAGTTTCAACTTCATCAACTCGACCACACCAAATATTTATTTCGATTACTGCATAAACCAACTACAACACTCATATAAAACAACTCTGGTCCGACTGCGTGAACCATCCTCTGGCAACTATGTGAATCTTCTTCCAAACAAACATCATCAGACAAAATAAGGATGTATATGTGACGACGTAATTTTTTTAAGAAACGATCTACTTTACTACCAATATAATCAACGTATCAACACCAATCTTAAAATGTCTACCCACCATAACACAACAACCCCCGCACTATACAGCGAAAATAAAAACGAAAAAAAAGTTCATACCCGCTTAACGACGGACAACGATGAACGCTCAGATCCGAACCTACCTCCACGCCGGTGAAAACTTCTTCAAAGCCGACGGAAACGATGAATTGATGGAGAAATTCTTCAAAACCGATTGTACACGTTGTGATAATAACGAAACCGCCAATATACTCACGTAATTTTATTCCGTGATTTTAGGCAACGTATCAGCAATCTCATATCACGTAGTTAAGGAAATAAATGCCGTTCAAAAATAAAGCAGGGGTATTAAAGGGAAATTAAATAATATATTGTGCCAAGTTGGCATATTTGGGTGTATATCAAAAAGTGAAAAATTAATTGGATCTACCTCATTAGAAAATATGAACAAGGGGGTTATCCCTAATAAACCCATTTGAATAAGGATTTTTTTGTGGGAAATGCAATAAAATCAAACAAGTATTTGGTTTACTTTAATTCAATTCATTAGATTTAATAAAATTAGTGGTTTCGAATCGCATTAAAATAAATATATTTTGTGCTCTTATGCTTGAATCAATTTTTTTTGGTTGTACTACAGTTAGATGGATTAAGTTCTCTTGATTTGAAATAATGATTTTGTTGTTTTTGCGGTTTGTTTCATAACAATCTTTTGAGTGGGTTAATTATGTTTTAAGAGGAAATGTAAATAGATCGAGAAATCAAGGAAATCCGAACACCCGAAACTGAATATTTATACAAAAAAAATCTGTTTTTCTGTAGAAAATAAGTGATGATGCAATAGATCATCCATATGGATTGTGGCAGCTGTGATTCAATAAATGCAGGGGGTATGTATTTTATATTTTTGCTAATGTATTTATATTAAATTTACAAATAAAAACTAATTTTTAAATTACTTTTTTAATGCAGGTGTTTAGCATATTACATCAAACCTTCAAATGGTAAGATCTTAAATCCGAGTTCAACTCTTGTTTTCATAATGGGCTTTTGAGATCTTTTTTAAAAAGACTCAGAAGCCCAAAGCTGAAATGCAGCACAAATTTCGATTAAATTTGAAATCGAAATAATATGCAAAAAAAAAAAAAAACATATTGAATGAGGCATGTAAACAACAAAACGAACTAACACCACGGCGACGATTTGCGTTCCGTCCCCTTCTTCCATTGTTCGGCACCGCAACGCATTTCTTCTCATGATCTCTGAACCTGTCTGGATCCATGTGGAAATTTTTTTTGCAGACCAAACACTTGCTTCCCGTTTTGTCGTAATGGTTCTTGATCGATTGGTACACGTGAATCTCCTTCTCCTTCGGCGTTGCTAGAGTTAATACAAACTATTAGAGTTAATACATATAAAACATAGTTAATGCACACTATTAGAGTTAATACATCCAAAACAGAGTTAATAATAGATGTTAAAAATCTATTAGAATTAATACATTCAAAACAGAGTTAATGCAATCCATTAGAGTTAAAGAGTTAATGCAAACTAATATATTTAATGCAAGTCACATTATTATCAATTGTGTATTCATCAATAATTTTTTTAAACGCTAATGTTCAAACTAATCATGACTCTCTAAATTTAGCTGCATGTGAACCAAAACATTGTGAACCAAAACATTGTTGTGAAATGTGTACTAATCAATAATTTAGTAATACATTCGCTAATCGATGATCTAAGCTAGTTTTTCTAATTTTTTCTCAAAACATCAAGGCGTCGTTTAGTTGCCAATAATCTAATTTGCTAATAAAATGTTGAATAATCTAACGAGATCCCTCTAAAAAGGTAAGATAAAACAAGATATGTGGATATTTATCATCAAAAAAAAAAAAATCCAATTATTGAACCAATAATAGCTTATCTTTCCAACCAAACAAGGCTAACACTTATATATTTATCTAAGTCAAAAAAAATACTGGAAAAATAGAGTAAATCTAAAACAACAACATTAACAGGTGTTAAATACACTTCCCCCAAAAAAAATGTTAAATACAACTACTTAAACACAAGCGCCGAAATCATGCTTCATTTTCAAATCTGTTTAGTGATTACTAATTCATATTATATTAAGAAATACCCCACTAAAATTGAATGTTTGAATCTTCATTTTCAAATCAGATATGTGATTTCTAATTCATATTATATTAAGAAATACCCCACTAAAATTGAATGTTGGAATCTTCATTTTCAAATCTGATCAGTGATTTCTAATTCATATTATATTAAGAAAATACCATACTAAAATTGAATGTTGGAATCTACCTACTTTACAGATGTAACACATTATTTAATTAAAAAATGATGATTAACAGACAACATACCTTAGCTTCGCAGTGGTCGGGTTTGAACTTTGAATGCTCTCGAAGATGGGTAATTTCTTCAATGGTGTGAGAATATTAATTGTATGATCGTTTGCATGTCCTTTTTGTGAGGTTTTAATGAGGTTTTTTTTTTCCAGGCTCTTTTAATGGGCTTTTATTGTGTAGTTCAATTAAAACAACAATTTAAGTACACGTGAATCTTCTTCGCCTTCGTCATTACTATAAAACAGAGTTAATGCAAACTATTAGAGTTTAATGCAAACTAATAGATTTAATAGTAGATGTTAAAAATCTAATAAAGTTATTACATCGAAAACAGAGTTAATGCAAACTATTAGAGTTAAAGAGTTAATACAAACTAATAGAGTTCATAATAGATGTTAAAAATCTATTAAGGTTATTACATCCAAAACAGAGTTAATGCAAACTGTTAGAGTTAAAGAGTTAATGCAAACTAATAGATTTTATAGTAGATGTTAAAAATCTATTAGAGTTATTACATTCAAAACAGAAACAATTAGAGTTAAAGAGCTAATGCAAACTAATATATTTAATGCAAATCACATTATTATCAATTATGTATTTATCAATAATTTTTTAACCACTAATGTTCTAACTAATCATGATTCTCTAAATTTTGCTGCAGGTGAACCAAAACATTGTTGTGAAATGTGTACTAATCAATAATTTATTAATGCATCCGCTAATCTACGATCTAAGCTAGATTTTCTATTTTTTGCTCAAAACATCAAGGCCTCGTTTGGTTACCAATAATCTGATTTCCTAAGAAAATGTTGAATCTAACGAGATCCCTCTAAAAGGTAAGTTAAAGCTAGATATGTTGATATTTATCATCAAATAAAAATCCAATTATTGAACGAATAATAGCTAATCTTTCCAACCAAACAAGACTAACACTTATATATTTATCTAAGGCAAAAAAAGTACTGGAAAAACAGAGTAAATCTAAAACGCCAACATTAACAGGTTTTAAATACACTTTCCCCAAAAAAAATGTAAAATACAACTACTTAAATACACGCTGAAATCATGTTTTATTTTCAAATCTGATTAGTGATTACTAATTCATATTATATTAAGAAATACCCCACTAAAATTGAATGTTGGAATCTTCATTTTCAAATCAGATTAGTGATTTCTAATTTATATTATATTAAGAAATACCCCACTAAAAATTGAATGTTGGAATCTTCATTTTCAAATGTGATTAGTGATTTCTAATTCATATTATATTAAGAAAATACCCCACTAAAATTGAATGTTGGAATCTACCTACTTTACAGATGTAATACACTATTTAATTAAAAAATGATGATTAACAGACAACATACCTTAGCTTCGCGGTGGTAGGGTTTGAACTTTGAATTCTCTCGAAGATAGGTAAGTTCTTCAATGGTGTGAGAATTATAATTATATGATCGTTTGTTTTTTATTTTTGTGAAGTTTTAATGAAGTTTTTTTCCCAGCTCCTTTAATGCGCTTTTATTGTGTAGTCCAATTAATTAGGATTTCAATAATTTTAATTAATTTCAGCCCTATTCATTATGTTGGAATCGGGCCGTGTGTTGAATTTTTCTATATTTCAAATTCCGACTTGTACATTTTTTATCAAACGGAAATAAGTTCTAACATTTACTATGACTCCAAGATTGTCTCGTAGAAAAAATTACATTTTTCTATCAGTGATATAAAAATAGCAAATCAGTTGATCAAAATAATTTTTAGTTACATTAATGAATTCTCCTAGGATCCAAATAAAATGTTAAACCAAAGTATTAGGGTAAATTGCGAAAAACCCCGTGAACTTTAGTTTAAATAATGAAAAATACCTCCATCTATCTGTAATAACCAAAGTTCCCCTCTGATTAACTGTTGATTGAATTTTTTAACAGAAAATGTGTACAGTCTATTCTACTTAAAATTTTGATGAGCGAACATAAAATTTCCTCATCGGATTATCTTTATGTTTTTTGTATAATAAAGTGCGTGTGCTTTAATTTTAGGTTCTCCTTAGATCCCTCGACCATTTTTATAGGCTCAACTGTTTCGGTTCTTTTCCTTTTACGGTGAATTGATGAGTTAACAATCTTGGATCATTTTGAACAGTTTTAATATTTCTATTGTCCGAGTTTTTGTCTGAATATTTGAATTTATTTCATAAAAAATTTAGGATCAGTTTAAATAGTTTGACACAAACGTCTATTTTCAATAGCCAGTAGTGAACCGATCTTATTGAAATATAATTGATTGTTTTGCATAGCTCTGATCATTTTCTTTTCCCTTGAAATTTTAAAATTGAATTGATTGTCCATCTTTTAGTAGGCGTGCATGTGATATTTGTTGCAAACATATGATGAACAAGATGAAACAATAATATTTGAAAATGTTTCTCAATATTTGGTGCCCACGTGTTTCTTTTTGTGGAAGAATAGCAAGAACAAGAGGTGTTTATTCTAACTTTTATTTGAAGACCAAGCATCTTTAGATTGAGCATTTTTTTACAGTCAACAATTCGCAATGAACTATTTACAGAATAGTCTACGAGACTCAAACCCAATTCGATTTACTACACAATTTTACTTGATAGACATCTCCATGTGTTTGATTTGGATGATAGGAGCACAATTTCACAGCTATTATCTCGTAAAATTGGCGACAAGTCAATAACCTCTTGGGTGCAACACGAAATCTTCCGCAATCAACAATTTTGAATGAGTATTTGTTTGGGAAGATAGTTTTCCATGATTATTTTCCAGTTCATGATTTAATGCAAATAAAATATCAGCAAGTGAAGATTTCTATGAATATATAGAACGTTGTTGTCATTGATTCTACATTTTTTTTATTTACAATTATTTTTAGAAGGGCAATTACAATTTTGGTCATTTAAGTTTGCACGTTTTTCACTTTTGATTCTTGTTTACGGTCTTTAACAAAATATATTTTAATGCTGTCACATTTTTAACATATTGAGTCCCTTCGATCAATGATTGAATTATGGCTGAATATGGCATTTTTTTTTGAGAATTTGACTTCCTTTTAACTGGGTTGACTCTTTTTTTCGATTGATGACATATTCGTGCCAATTCTACAACCGATTTAAAATGCAATAACTTTGATAAAAACAAGTCAAATTAAATAAATTTAAAAAATAAAACACCCGAAGTTCTTGAAAGCAAATTTAAATAGATCTGCAAAGTTCTTACCCAACATAAAAACAACAAAGTTTTATATAATTCAAACCCCCAAATTAGATTTCTCGAAATAATGTTCAATAATATTCAAGATGCACGCCGATTAATGAATTCAAACGTGAACCACACATCCCGTGAAATCCCACAACTTTTCCTTCACACAGTCCCGAACTGAAAAAAGTGCCCTTTGCAACACCAAACGGACCGTATATCGATCTCCTTATTAGAATAGAAAGTTATCGATCTAATCATGTTCATTTCACCAACCATGCCATGATATTCATTCACGGATGTAAGAAACTCGGTTTTGTAGTCGATATCAATCTGCAATTGGTGATAAAATGTATATTGTATCTTCCTATTATAATAATTATTTGATTGATAATGATAATATATAGCATTTCTGATAACATCAACTTGCTGCAATATGCATTAATATATAGGTAACTGATGATTTTGATAATTAAATTAGACAACAAGATAATATAGCTATTATAATTCATTTTGAAAAAAAAAATTTATTTTGCTTACAGAGACATTTAAAAAGAAACAAAGGGAGTTTGAAAAATGCAGCATAACCTCGCGGTGTCGTATTTGAGCGGAATCGTGTACTGGAATTGGACCGGAAAGCACATGAAATCCATTAATCTCACCACCTTTCATTGAAAATGAAAAAGACGTTGTTGCCCCTACACCGGATGTCCGTTTCCTTAAATTTGTGTCGAAAAGCAGCGATTTTATTACCATGGTCTTCCCGTGTCCCGAGCAAAGTTTCGAAAAATAGCCACTTATTATGCTCGCCGAATATTCCGAGGGGTAACCGATATTGATCTGCATGCATGCATGCACTACAAAAAGTTTACATATTTTCATCTTTGAAGTTTGAAGTAAAGATATTTTGTTTTTGAGTTGATAGCATGCACACACACCATCTGCAGTGTCGAAATTGACTAATCCGTTGTTTTAGATGAAAAGACAAAACTACCCCTAACTATTTTAATTAATATTTTCAATTTTGCAAAAACAGAAAACAAAAGCTAAAATATTAAATATAAATAAACTAGAAGATAGTCAATCCGCTGTACGGTTAAACGTAGGGGTGCAAGTTGGAACGAAATTTCCAAAGTTCGCTAGTTCCGATCCAAAAAATTCCGATTTTGGAATAACTTTTTTCATTCCGACTTCCGAAATTCCGATTTTCGAATTTTTCCGATTTTTTGGATTGAAATTGGAATTATATAAAATAAATTTGGAATTTCCGATTTCCGATCCAATTTAATTCCGAAATTCATACCAAAAAATTCCGATTTTTTTTCCGAAAATACACCTATAAATAATATATATTATATAATACCTATTTTCCGAAAAATACACCTATAAGTTTTGTTTTAGGATTTTGACATAATGAATTGTTGTTAGAAGTTTTATTGGATATTATGTTGTGTTTATTTTTATTTACTTTTTTGAACTGAAATTTAGTAGTTATTAGTTTTACTTTAATCAACGTGGATGTTCTTATTTTTGAAAATTTATGAACATTGTAGAAAATTTCGGCTAAGTTTTGAAATTTTAAAGCTTATGTTATTTCCAAATTTTTTTCGAAATTCCGAAATATCGAACCTTTTAGAATTGGAACAAATTTTTATATTCCGAAATTTTTTGAATTGAAATTGGAATTGATTTTGCACTTCCGATATTTTTTTAGAAATTTTCTGAAAAGGCTAATTCCGATCCGATCCATCCGACTTTCACCCCTAGTTAAACCTCTATAAATTAATATAGTCGGACTAAGGAAATTCGATTAATTTAGCGGAATATTAAATTATCGAGTTAATAATTTAGCACGTTCTCGCCAAATTGGGACCGGAAAAATTATTATTTACGCGAGACTATTTTTTATTGAGTATTAATTTATCGAGGTTCTACTAGGGGTGTGCGCGGGCCATAAACCCGCGGGTTCTATCAAAACCCGCCCTCGTCCCGTCCAACAACGGTTCTTGATTTTGAAGAACCAAACTTGTGGGTTTTTAACGGGTTTACGATAGACGGGTCCATGGCGGGTTTGTAGTAGGACCCAACATTTACGGGTCGAAACCTGTTATCGTGTAAACTATTTTTTTTTAATATATAATTTATAAGTTTTACCGGAGAATAATTAAAACTAAACTGAATAACCTAAAATTTTAAATTGAAACCAAACATAAATGTTCTACTAGGGGTGTGCGCGGGCCATAAACCCGCGGGTTCTATCAAAACCCGCCCTCGTCCCGTCCAACAACGGTTCTTGATTTTGAAGAACCAAACTTGTGGGTTTTTAACGGGTTTACGATAGACGGGTCCATGGCGGGTTTGTAGTAGGACCCAACATTTACGGGTCGAAACCTGTTATCGTGTAAACTATTTTTTTTTAATATATAATTTATAAGTTTTACCGGAGAATAATTAAAACTAAACTGAATAACCTAAAATTTTAAATTGAAACCAAACATAAATAATATAAATGTCAAGAGTAAATAAAAATTAATATAAAACCAAAAATAACTAATTCATAACTTAAAAGACAAAATTTAAATAAAATAAATATAGCCTTTTCAAGTATAACCAATACTATTCAGCTCAATTCAACACCATTTTCTTCCTTCTTTTTTTTTTTTTTTTTTTTTCTCTGACGTGTGTTGACCGTCGTATATATATGTTTTTTTTCCTACATTTTCTTAGAGATTTTCATAATCTTTATAGCTATTACTTCCACAATTATAGTTTAGTTGATTTATGTATTTGATACTTTATTTATTCATTAATATTATTAATTTATTATACTGTATAATGTAAACAAAACGACGTCGTTTTGTATGGCTGGGCGAGACGGGTTTCACGGGTATTAAAAAAAATTGAACCCGTCTAAGACCCAAACCCACGGTTTTTCACGGTTTTTCACCATTTTAGAACCCAATCCTATGAATGGATCTATCCGTCCGGTCCCAACGGGACGGTTTTTCACGGGTTTGACGGGTGTAGCGGGTTGATGGGTCCGACTTGCTCACCCCTAGGTTCTACTATGCTATGAGATTTTAAGATTTTTTTATTTACCGTATCAACTGAATTACCTTCATCTCCCCCGAATATCGGAGAAGCCTCGTTGGAGCCATGTTCATTTTTACCCTGCGTTTTTTCATCAATTTATTATTACTATTATAAATTATTAAAATAAAAAAATAATAATAAGAAAAAACAAAAATAACGTTTATACCATTTGGTTGTTGTCCTCGTAAGGCGGTAGAGGGAAGAAGGAGGGGTTTATTTGCAATATAAATACTTATCATCTGAGAATTAATGACTTCGAAGAATGAACAGAAGGTGCTTGTTGAAATGCCCCAATGACCTCTTACTCATGAAGTCGTTTGATATTCACTTTGGACGTTTTGAATTTCAAATATCAAATGTAGTATTTGTTTATAGGGTAGATTCCACTTTCTTCCTTTGTATTTTAGCTCGATATTACTTCATCCTCTTCTAATCTTGATTGCATCGATTTGTCCTCCGCACTTGACAAATTGTCTCAATGTAGCCATCGACGTTAGTTTTCAGACCTTTGATTTTAACAACGTTTGGTCTAAGGTCTGAAAATTACAAAAAAAAACCACTCCTCCCTGTTTAAATAATTATAAAAAAAATTTAAAATAAATTGTGGTTGTCGTCGTGGACTATGCTTTCTCGTTGTCTTGATTTTTTTTTAATTATTTTTTTAATAATTATTTAAACTGAGAGAGGTGTCGTTTTTTGTAATTTCAGAGTTTAGACAAAACGGTGTTTATGTCAAATGTCTGACAACTAACAACAAGGACCACACTGAGACAATTTTTCAAGTGCCGAGGGCCAAATCGATGCAATCGATAATAGAAAGGGATAATGTAATACCGAGCCAAAGTATAGAGGGGGAAAGTGAAATTTGCCCTTGTTTATATATTTTTGTTACTTAACTATAATTTATTATTTGATTCATGAACTGAACAAAGTATAAGAAATTTATTGTTTCGTTATTTAATACCAATACAAGTCCGTTCAACTGATCAAATGCATAGTAGTTAAACTCGCGAGATACCGCGATATATATCGCGAGACGGTACGGTCCCAATCAAAACGAAACAACTCATAATATATATCGGCTATGCATAAAAACCGTTATATATCGCGAGATATCGTATCGTATCGCCACATCACGATACGATATTTACGATATTAGTCAAAATATTAAAATGAATTAAAAAAATTAAAAAAAATTAAAAAATTAAAAAATAAAAGAAAAAAAGAAGAAAACGAAATATTCACATTATCAGGGTCTGAAAACGAATTTCAATATTATTTAATGTTTTTTTTACATATATTAGATTCAAGAAATTTACACGCCAAGTTTTATATTGATAAGAGAAAATAGGAAAATGCCAAAGTTGGAGTTGATGAAGTTAAAGAGATTGATGAACATGAGGATGAAGACACTCGTTTGAAATTGGTGGATGAAAAAAAATTAAGTTACATTGATCTTGAAGATTATGAGTGATAGACTAGTTTTTTTACAAATTACGGATCAAAATTTGAACTTTGTTGATGTTATTTTTATGAGCAGTTATGACTTATGTCCTATTTTATGATATATTTTATGATACATTATTTTTTTAAGAAATTAGGAATGAGTGCTTTGACTTTAAAATATTAAATTTTACATTTTTATAGTATTTTTATTATGTAGATATATATTTTTTATTATTTTTAATAGTTGGTTAAATATCGTACGATACGATACGATAACGATACACGGAGAAAAACGATACGCCGGTATTTTCCGATTCGATAACCATGATCAAATGTAATTTATTTATTTATATTTTGGAAGAGAAAATAATAAGTCTAAAGAAATCAACGAGGATTAAAATGTTATGAAGAGTATACAAGTTCTTAAGCATCTTTAAAAATGAATTCATGATCTTCAGTTGTGTGCTTCTTGATTTAATTTGGAAAAATCAAAACCCTTGTGCGGAAAAATCTAAATGCAATAAGTTTTATACACGATCTATCGCCTAAAGTTCACTGGTCTTATTTAGCAAATTTTGGAAATTTTTGGACAGTTTGACCAAAGTGGCACTTCAAGACTCGAGTACATTTCTAGAAACGCAAATTTTGCTACCTATTCATCTTTTTGTAATGGTTTCATATCTTAGTCTGTTGGAACTCTATCGGAATAACGTATTCAATGAATTATCTCATTAGAGTTTCTAACAATGTTTTAGGGGGTTCATTGTAATTGTCAATACTACATGGACCTTAAAGTTATTTTAGTATATATACCTCATGGACGTAGGTGTAATTTACCCAAAAAATAAATACGTTTTGCACCCTAAAAATGCCAACACTCACAAAGCATGCCAACCGATTTTTTTTTCTTTCTCTTTTAAGTTTTGATGGATCAAAAGTTTCATGACACTATATTTCAACGGTATAAAGTGAGATTAAACGTGTAATATCCACCATATTTTATATATGTATTCTAACTTGACTGAAATTTTAGTTACTTTATCCCTTGCATGCACGCTATTTTCTTCATCAACAATGCCTCGTGCATCATCAACCGATCGAAACGTACAAGTGTTAATTGAAGGGATAGAAAAGTTTTGGGCACTATGGTCGAAATGACGATTCAAATGTATCTCACGAAACACAAAATTTGCTTCTCACAACTTAGCTAAGTGTGCATTTGATATGTTCAGTTTTGTAGTATTCGTGTATGTTGTTTTTGTGACGGGGGCTCCCCGATTGTTGACTCTTGTAATTTTTTATTTATTTAATTTATGATTGATCTTTTCTATCGAAAAAATAAAAATAAAATTCGTGAGAACAAATGAAGTAGATGAAATAAACTTTAATTAAACAATTAATTTCATTGCATTTGAAGTTATTCCATTTTTGTAACTTGGCTGGAGAATATACTATTGAAGAATGAATAGAGAATGCGAATATTTTTTTGTTTTCATATTAGGACAATTAATATCTGATGAATATTATACATTACATTTGAACACCAAGACACAAATAATATATATTTAAAATATTTTATTTTAGAAAATATTCTTTAAAATTTATAAATACTAGGGTAAATTATAAAAATCCCCATAAACTTAGATTAAATTATAAAAACCACCTCCACGTATTCGTAATTAACAAAACCCCCTAAAATTTTGTTTCCGTCTTGCACCACAATGTGACTTTTCACGGATTTTTTATTTATTCCCGGGAATAGACTTTACACAATTTTAGATATTTTCTGATGCAGAATGGAAGTACGGTAAAGAATTAATTGCACGAATTAATCCGAAAGAACACTACTCAGATGTTTTATTGATAATAAACAATCTTGAAAAATAAACCCTATAGCAACCACTTATACTATCGAAAACGGAAAAACTATAATCAAACTAGGAAAACTAGATAATTACCAAAAAATGCAAAAACGAAATAATTTCTAAATCTAATAGAATACTGATAATTGAAAATATCCCAACTTGCAAAATTGAAATCCCAATTTATAGAATTAATTATGAATTATTTAAAACTTTCCTAAAAGGGTAATGATATACGCAGGCCAAATTAAACATTCAGGCACTTTTTTACCATGATTTTTTACCTTTTTACCATAACTATTTACCTTTTGTACTATTCCTACCCAATAAAAATAAAAAAAAATAAAAAAAAAATTAAATTGTTGTGCTCGTGCAAAAACATGCAAGCATTTCAACAGTGGTCATCTGATTTCACACGAGCACTGTTGAAATGCTCGCATGTTTTTGCACGAGCATCTTATAAATCAAAAAAAAAAAAAAAAAAAGAAAATTAATCTGCTCGTGTAAAAACACACGAGCGGTTGAAAAGCGTTCGTGTGAAATCACACGAGCACTTTGCAACCGCTCGTGTGTTTTTACACAAGCAATTAAAAAAAAAAAACAAATAATAAAAATGCCTGCTCGTGTGGATTTACACGAGCACAGTGGATGCGCTCGTGTAAATTCACACGAGCAGGCCAACGTGTGATTTTTTTCTTTTTTTTTTTCCGGATTCGTAATCTACATAACAAGAGGATCGTAAAAACGTAAAAATTACCTCCGATCTGTTGACGATTTGCACGGGCTTTGCGAAAGAAAATCGAAAGGTTGAGAGAGTTTTGAGTTTTTTTACTTTTTGTTTTTTGAAGAATGGTAAAAAATGTGCCTGAATGTTTAATTTTGCCCTGCACAAATCATTTCAGTTCCTAAAATGGCAAAAACGTCGTTTTGGGAGCCTAATCGACCTCGAAACGCCAAAATCCATCCAAACATCACGGCGAAGTTGTGGGTTCGGTTCTCCTCGTCGTTCCGGTTCGGAAAAACTTGGCCTCACACAATTCCTCTTCCGTCGCCTCTTCATCATTTTCTTTTATTTCTCACCTATTTAACATAAAGTATAATAGACCGTACACATTTTTCTGTTAAAAAACTCGATCAACAGTTAATCAAAGAGGGAAATTTTAGTTATTACGGATAGGTGGGGGCGTTCTTTGTTATTTAACCTAAGTTCAGGGGTTTTCGTAATGTACACTAAATACTATTAACTTAAAAATGCTCCTTTCGATTGTTGGATAAAAGAAGAATATATATTCAAGGCAGGAAATTACCCAGCAGTCCCCATCCACTACCCCACTCGTGCTAAAATACGCCGCCGGCGTTTTTCTCACTCTACTCCCCCACCTCTCTCTCCCTCTCTCCTTCACCCTCAAGCTCTCTGTATTCCCGTTATTCCTCTGAAATTTCAAATTTCACAATTAATAAATTAATTTACTGACAGAAAAAAAAATAATCCAAAACCCCACAACCACCGCCAGCTCATCCGTTCACGTTTAACACGCCACCACCACCACCATAAAGCACCACCCCCGCTCCGTCGCCACGTGGCGGGAATTCGAATTTGATTCCTTCTGTGAGCGGAAATCGGATGCGGGAAATTCTCCGCATTTTCGCGTAAAGTACAAATTGGTGGGTGAAGGGGGGCCAAATTCGAGAACAAAAAAAATTGGGGAGTTGGATGCCTGAATTTAATGCATTGAGAGGGGTTTCAGCATAAACAAAGGGGGTATCGCGGTATCGGGTTCGATTCTAGGTTGTCAAATTGGTACTGTTGCTTGAAATTCCTTTCAGCTCGTAGGGCAATGGCTATTTAATACGATGATGCGTATCGCCAAAGGGCGTCCATTTTCACTCTGCGTCTCCTTATTTTCATTACCCTCAGCCTCCTCATTTTCTTCGACGATTTTGCGTTTTCGCTCTCGAGCTTTTTGTGCTCCGATCGCCGACCAGTTTCGCAGTAGAAGTAAGGTTTATCTTACTAGAGGTAAATTTGCGCGCTATTTTATTTATTATTTATTTGTATGTTTGGATGATTTTTTTGTAGTACTGTGTATAAATTTATTTTTCAGAGGTTTATGACTGCTCCTGATTAGAGTGATGGTTATTATTATTAATTTTTTTGTGTACTTTAAAAAAAAAAAATTGGGTGTTCTAATCAAATTTCGTTTTGCATGCCATCTTCACCAGTTCTGCTTCTCCTTTACAATGTATATGCAAAATTACTTTATGCTATTATGTTGGTTGTTTTGCATTAACGGAAACTTAATCATAGATTATCTCTTCGGGGAATGTTTTGTGAATTATGACTTCTCCTTTTAGTAATGTTTCTGTAGAAGCTAAGATCTGTATAGAAGAAGTAAATTGAATTTGAATTCTCTGTGATTGTTTCTGTTCTTGGTGAATTTGAGAATTAGTGTATGGTTGTGGATATCTATACAAGTAATTACTCAACTAGAGCATATAATCACTTGTCAAGAAATATTTGCATCATGACAGAGCACTTGACTGTATTAGTACAGCTGGTGTCGGTTTGTTTAATTTGTTACTTCTTGATTGGGTAATTTATTTCTGTTTCCGTTGATATTGTTGTTGCAAGTTAATTTCATGTATGTGCTTTTGACTCTTTTTAATTTACAGTGTTCTCTTTTTGTTGAACAGAGTCAAGTAATAATCAACTTAATACCAGTTACGTTATGGATAGCAAAACAATGCCGTATGAAAAGACTAGCAGCATCGATGGCGACGATAAGCATCCTCATGTGTGGTCTTCTCCAGAAGGAGGACAAAGGATTGATATAGGAAAACAAATCTTCTGCAATAGATCTCTAAACATGAGGAGTATAGTTGCAGTTGGATTCGATATGGACTATACTTTGGCCCAATACAAACCAGATACATTCGAATCACTTGCCTATGTAGGCACTGTCAAGAAGCTGGTTAATGATTTGGGATACCCTACAGAGGTTATCTTTCTCTCTCCTCTAATTTTCCTGCAACAGTGGTTAGTAGTTGTTGATATATGTATAACAGAACTGGGCAAATTTATTTTAGTTGCAAGTTTCTAGAATTTGCGCAATGATTAGTAATAATTGCAGCCAACTTGTGCTCTATGCTTATTGCTTTTGCTTCCTATTTGAGGATCTTTAGCATTTTAACTTGACTTGTTTCGTGTAGTTGCTGGAATGGTCGTTTGACTGGACTTACATGGTCAGAGGACTAGTTCTAGATAAAAAGAGAGGAAATATACTGAAGGTTTGTGTTGATCGGTTACAAATTGTGATTATTTTTCAATATGATTTCAGATATTTATCAGTGATTTGTTCTCTGTCAATTGGGTTTTGGGTTCATGTATATGTGAATTTGGTTCTGTAATTAACAGATGGATCGACACAAGTATGTAAAGGTGGCTTACCATGGATTCAGAGAGCTGTCGAAGGAAGACAAAGTTGCCACATATGGAAGTACATTGATCCGCGATGCGTTTGACGAGCCTGAATATGCTCTAATTGATACCCTTTTCTCTCTAGCTGAAGCTTACTTATTTGCGCAACTCGTTGACCTTAAGGATAAGAATCCGGGAAAAATTCCAGCAGAGTAAGAGAATTATTGCCATATGTTGTCTTAACCTTTTGTACCACGGTAGTTAGTTGCCTTTTTTGATATTTGCTCAATTTCTAGATTTCGATGATTACACTTCGGAAATTTTTCAAGTAGAGTTAGAACATTAGTGCAATTTTGCATTTCAAGATTGGCTGCAGTAGCTAATTTTCTTGTTTATCTAAACAATTCTGTAAAACTTCTAACATCCAAAGAAAAACCTTAAGGGTGAATTTGGATAGAAGGAATCGAGGGAGGAATTTCAAATCCATAATAACGAATCCATTGAGCTTGTTTGGATTGAGTTATTTGACAATGAATTTCAAATCTTTAGCTCTCATTTTATGTTTTTTTTAGCAGTTGTGGTGGATTTCAAATCCTTACAATTTGAAGTCGTTTCAAACCGTTTTTATTTGGAATCATTTCAAATCCATCAATGCAAATGAAACCTAAAATATTTTGTGGATGTGTTTAATCTTGTTGATGTTTTTTTTGGGTTTTTGATAAATATTAATGATTTTGAACAACAAATTACATGATTTACATAATAGTACATCCTATTTAGTTACTTAACTATGAATGGTTACAATTCTTTTAGAATTTTCCTTCCCCAATTTGGATGTCCTTTTGCTCAGTCACGATCAGCTTCTTAGTCAACAGCTTTTTCTTTAACAAAATTGATGTAGTACCGTTGAGTAACCTACTTCACCAATTTGGAAATAAAATTGTTTTTCTTCTTACTTAGAAACATTGTTGCAATGTTGTACAATTTCACGTATGTTCGAGTATGTTCTAAAGCTTATTAATGTCAACTCACGTGGTTTAGTTCACTAATTAGGTTAAAGCGTTTAAACTGAATAAAAGAACTTGACTATTAGTTCCTATGGAATCGACAAAAACATGTTGAATAAGGTCCACAAGATAAGAAATGTCAACATTCCATTTGTTCCATTGATGAACTTAACTTTCATGTAAGGTTGATCATTGTACTTAGGATCATTCATTTTGTTTGCCGTGATGTATATCGAAAAGTCTAAGTATAAGCAAAAGCAAAGCACGTATAACTGAACTTGCATAAAGTTAATGATTCTGATTGAAGTCAATGGTTTTCTCACCCTTCCTACATAATGGCGTGCAGTTATTCTCGTATGTATAAAGATGTTCGAGCTGCAGTTGATTTGTGCCATCGCGACGGGACATTAAAGAAGATGGTTGCAAAAGATCCTAAAAGGTATTCAAAGTTCATGCAATTTATTTCGAATGACACGTAGAAATTGGTTGATTTCTTTGAACTAGAATTGGAATGTAATAATTGAATTAGACTATCTGGAATGCATATGTAGCCAAGCATATCATCGATATATCTAATAAGTCACGTGTTTTTTTCTTTCACATACATACATTTAATGCATCTCTCCTGTGGTTATTTTATTATTCTTTCATAGCATATTGACTTTCATGAGGCAATTAATACACCGATCAATACCTTTATTTTAATCTTCTTAATTCTTAAATAAGCCTTCTATTACATTTCAGAATTTTCAATGAATAAGCCCTTTGAGGTCCTATCAATTACAATTATGTTGACCTTGTTCACCACAATCAGTCTCAGGATGACATGTCACTCCACACTGTTGTCACCTATCTCCTCAATTGTTTTCGCCACCATTTATGAATTATGCACCACGTAATTATAATAACCTAAGCAAGTCATTTCTAGGGCATTGCTGTGTGAACGAATTTCTGGAATATTCTTCGAACAATTATTTTCTTAAGAAATGCTTCACGGGTGACTGCTTACCTAATCTACTCGTGTGACATCTGAGTCGTAGACATGGATAATACATGGGTTCACAGATTTATTTAAAAAAATCACCTAAGATAAGCAAAATGGTGATTTTGCTGTTAATTCTGCCTAGAGATTCTAGATCACTTTAGAGTTATAAGCGTCGTGTTTTTTGGTATATATCTACATTGCACAATTAATTTTTATTGGCTGTGTCATGCATAAAAAGTGAATCTATTTCATGTTGTTATTAGATTTTTATGCAAGGTTAAACTATTTTTGAACCGTTTTCCTTTCTATTTCATTTTACGCAAAGGCTTATTAATTTTTCTAAATGCTTGATTCAATAAATTTCTAAATAAGCTCTTTGTATTTTGTACCAACTCCCTTGTGTATCACTTTCAAGTTACCCTGTTAAAGCTTGTGCAAATTTATGTTGTGATGAAGGTTCTCATAACTTAGATATAGGCATTGTAATTTTTTAGTAATCCCTCTTGTGTTATTGTTGCCCAAGTTAGTAATTCTTTAGTGATCTTGAGTTCAATTATACAAAACCCAATTTTTTTGAACCATAAATCTTAACTTTCCAATATGCTCATCTTATAGATATATCAATGAGGATTCCTCAATTGTTCCCATGCTGAAGATGCTTAGAGATTCTGGTCGTGCTACATTTCTGGTGACAAACAGGTAATTTCCAGGGTCAAAATGTTTTATGGACACAAATGATGCATTTAATTATGAAATTTATCTTGGGAATGGTTCACTTCAATTTTATATGGAGCATAAGATTTTTCAGTGTTCTACATATTCCGAAATCCTAAGACCTTATATCTTTTTATACTGACAAGTAGGTGTGGTCGTTAAGTCTAACTAAGAACTCGATTTGTTATTGGTGCAGCCTATGGGATTATACGAATATTGTAATGAACTTCCTGTGTGGACCAAGAGCAGTGGATGGTTGCTCCGATTTGAATTTTGATTGGCTTCAGTTTTTCGATGTTGTTATTACTGGCAGGTGATAAACATTTCTTGACTCTTGAAAGTCTTTGACAAAAATGATTATTTACTGGTTCTTGTTTCTGCTCACTTAAGATGGTAGTTTGGGGAATTAGGATTTTTTTTTCTTTCGAAAATTTGTACTTTGTGATATGTCATTACATGAATTTCACAATGCTTAATAATTGAAATGCACATTATATATGTTATTGTCCCTATTATATTTCTTAACTCATCGTGGACTAATAAGTGAGTTAATCTATTCTCTTGGCTATTCATTATTCTGTTAATAACACTGTTATGGCTCATTTTGAACAGCGCAAAACCAGGTTTTTTCCATGATGAAAACCGTGCTAATCTTTTTGAAGTTGATCCTGAATCGGGTATGCTTCTCAATACGGATAATGGAACTCCTATGCCTCAGGTTAGATTATCTTCTCGACATTTTCAGAAATGGAATACTCTACACCACTCTTCTGCAGGTCTAATTGACTTTCTTTTGTTGATTAACCAGGTAGATACTGCTCTAAGGTTACCATTGAAGACCCTAGACAAAGGTTGCCAAATTTTCCAGGTATACCCTACACACTACACTTCGATGTATATTTATACCAAGGAATGAAAGAAAAGAAGAATCAAATGTCGCTTTGTTTTCTGATTGTCGATTTTTCAGTCAATCATGCTCATTGTGTTGATAGTCTTTCTGAAATTACTTTCAGGGAGGAAATGTTGGTCATCTGCATAAATTACTGTCCATAGAATCAAGCTCCCAGGTATTCTTTGCCCTTTAGCAGGGGTTACTTTTCTTTGGAGTCCCGTATTGTGGTTTTTCTCTGTTCGGAAGTCAAAAGTATCTATTATAGTTGTTGCCCTTGGGTATGTCGTGGTTCTGATTGGCTGAATTTTTGCAACAATTGACATCTTATTTTTAGGTACTTTATGTTGGAGATCACATCTACGGAGACATTTTGCGCAGTAAAAAGATTCTAGGTATGGTTTACAATCTATCACATTTCGTTTTTATGCTTTCTAGCTTTTCTTATTTTTACCGAAGGAGATAAGAATCTGAAATTAAATTATGTTAATTGCAATGGCATTTTGCATTTAACTTGAAGTTTATAATCGTTGGATACTGATATATAGTGTTAATTTCTGAAGTTTGATATTTGGTTCATGTCATTCTTCTGTAGGTTGGAGAACAATGCTTGTTGTTCCGGAGCTTGAGAAGGAAGTTGAACTTCTCTGGACATTCAGAGAAACTCGCAAGGTATAAAAGGTCTTCTTTATTTGGAGTAATAATGCTTTGGAAAAGTGATTATTGAATGCCATGATATCGTTTCTTTCTATCTCTGCTATCAGTGCCTCTTGGATTCTTGATTTAATTCACGATATCTATCTATTCTCAGTTTCATGTTTAATTCTATGTAGCACCTTCAATTACTGAGGAATAAACGTGACCATATTGAAGACACAATACATCATCTCCAGTGGTCTATGAGGTAAATAAATTTCTAGCCTTTATTTTTCAATTTTCCATTGCGGATTTGGAATACGAAATATACTTTCATTTGTATAATCACTCCGTCGGATAGAATCTTTCAAGGAAATTCAGGATTCCCTTTACGACTGATCGAAGGATTTGAGCTGTCAAAGCAAACATGTGCGTCATTTGGAAAATAACCATGTACCTTTCCCTTTCTATCTGCGACCAGGTTCGATGGTGTGAATATTGAGAACAAGGAGGAGCTACTAGCTGAGATTGCCCAATTGCAGGTTAGGAAAGTTTACTGAGTTTTTCAATGATAATTATCAATTCACTTGACATAGCCATTACTCGAGTATCTGAGGTTAAAAAAAAAAAAAAACAAAACCTTTGCTTTTAAGCAGATAGTGTGATGTTTGATAAAATATTGACAATTGGAAAAATACTTTTGTTTGTTATTCTGAAATAGTTATCAGCTTTAAGTGCTATATAAATCATCTCATGCAAAATTTATGTCATGACAGTCGCAACAGGAGCGAGTGCGGCTCAGTCATCAAGAAGCACAACGAGAATGCCATCGAAAGGTAAATAAGTTCTCATCAACAAAACACATTATGATGCTTTTAGAAAAGTCAACTTCAGAACCGTTACATTTCGGTTTGCTAACACTTCAAGAATAATTTTTAAATTTTTTTTTTTTTTATCAAATATTTTCAGTTCCACAAGGTATGGGGACAGCTGATGAAAACTGGCTATCAGAATTCTCGGTTCGCCCATCAGGTGAGACGTAATTTCTATGAATATCTGCATGTTATCGAGATAATAATTAACTGTTTTTTATTTCGTAATTTTGTCAGGTGGAGAGATTTGCTTGTCTGTACACTAGCCAAGTGACGAATCTGAGCCTCTATTCTCCAGACAAATACTATCGACCGAGTGAAGATTTCATGCCCCATGAACTTGATATCCTTGCTTCATGAAAATACATTTTGTCTGTGGAGACTCTCCTGGTTTTCTTCGTAGAAAAATACTTAAAATCCAGTTGAACGATAGTTGCCATCTTAGAATGTTTCACATTCGCTGAAGATGTAAATAGTTAATGACTTTTATCTTCAAACCAAATGCAGTAATAGTCGTACTCTCGTAATGTTTGGTAACGTTTTTGGCTTTCTTTCCGCTGTTTTCCCAAACTGAATTCATGTTCGTTAATTATTAAAAAAAATATTCAAAAGTTTCTATTTCCTTTGAACGTGATTGTCTTTACTAAAAAACAATAAACTTCAATTTATTTTTGGGGTTTTAGCTCGCAAATCCTTTCTTACGCACGTGTTCCTACGAGCGTTTTTTGACAAGAAGTTTATATTCAAAATTGACGTAAATCACAACATCCTATCTCATTGTTCTTGATTGCAATAACAAGGAGCTGATGATTCTGATGACGACAACAATATTCTAGTACTTCAACCAAGGGTTGTTGACTATCACTAGATACATCTATATTTTGAGACACAGGGCATAGAGCTAAAAATGGTAGCATTATAGATGGGTGGAGCTACGGTGGCGCGAAAAGGAGACAAAGGTTGAGCACGCCGTTTTTATCTTAATTTTGGGAAGATGTGACCACACATGTGTGGGAACTATTATTATATCATAGGAGGGATAAATGGTATTTGGTTACATGTATAAATAAAACGGAGAAGAAAAAGAAAATACAAAATCGTTTAATGAATGACATTCCAGATATTTCGGGTGATTAGAGAACAATATGCAAAGTATAGTACTGAAGACCGTCTGATGTATAAAACTGGGCAAAATGGATTTACGAGCTGAAACCCCTTTATTTTTTCAAGTTATTCTTTTAAAATATATTTTTCCCAAAAATATTTAAAAATGATTTGATTGCTAAAGTATTTATTCTATCCATCCAAAAAAAAGAAAAAAAAATCATTTTCATTTTTTTTCCCAAAACAAAATGAAAATAAGCACCCAAAAACCCTCTCTCTAAAAGTTGATTGGAGTCCATACCATCCATTCTTTTCCTGTACAAATGAAGTGCATAAACAAATCGATAAACGGGATTTTTACTCGATAAAACGGTATTAAAACACCCACAAGCTATAAATACAAACATACATCACACACTCAACCGGTACCATCATCTTGCATCTCCACCGGCTCCGGAAAGACATCACTCGAAGATCTTTTATGCGAAGACGAATTCTCGTGGGCCCCACTGCCCCGCGACCCCACTCTCTCCGTCTGTCTCAAACCGCCGATAATTTCTCTACTCGTCTGACCCGATTCAGCAGAACCGTCCGATGAACTATGATGCCAGCTGCCAAAAATCGCAGCCGTCCAAGATTGCCTAGAAGAAGCCCTCCTCAGCCTCCCGGAGCTGAAATTCTCCTCCCTTACAACCTTAAAAGGGTTCTCCAATGCTTTAAGAACGTGTCTTATCGAAGGTCTTCTAGAAGCTTTCGGATTGAGGCATGATTTGGCCACGATTGCTACGGCCCACACTTCTTCTAGAAGGTCCTCGTCTATTATGAGCGACTGGTCGATAATCTTGATCACGAGTTCTTTGTCGTAGATATTGATCGAGGGTAAATTGGCGTCCATCCATTGCTTTGCGTCGGCTTCGTTTAATGCGCTTATACCGAGCCTACCGGTTACTAGCTCGAGTAGGACTTTTCCGAAGCAGTATACATCGTACGCGCATGTAATAGATGACGATCCTGATAATGTTTTTGGAATAATGTCATTTTTACGAAAGATTTTCAACCAAGTTTGTTTTTTGAACAAAAAAGGTAAGTTCATGTTACAAGTAGGGATGATAGTCGGACGGATCGGATCAAAATTAGCACTTTTGGAAGAAAAAAAAAACATTTTTTTGGAAGTGAAAAGCTAATTATAATTTTGTTCATAAAAAAATGGAAAAATAAGAAATTGAAATTTCGGAAATTGAAATGATAGAACGTGTTTCGAAATCGACGGAAAACGGAAAACGGAAAACGGAAAATTCCAATTTTTAACAACCTAGTTGTAAAATCGTAATAATTTTGATATTATAACTGTAATTTTCAGAACTATTTTCGGAAATTAAAATTAGATCGGAAATCGGAATGTATATGTACTCCAATTCCAATCCAAAAGGAAAATCAGAAAAATGAGAATCTGAATTTTAAAAATTCAAAATGAAGAATGTTGTTCCAAAATCCGAAAATTTTGGATCGGAATCGGCAATTCCGTTCCAATTACCACCCCTAGTTACTAGAAATGTAACATAAAATTTATAAATTGTTTTTTTCTTGCAGAAGCGAACTCTTACCAGAATGTCGTTTTCGGGAAGTCCTGCAAATTTTCAATTTAAAAAAAAAAAGGTGCTGAGAATTTCGGAGACGAGTATTAGACGGAACGTACAATAATGATCACAATCGAAAGCAACTTACTGCGGTGTACGAAGCAACCTCGCAAACATATTATGATTAATGTTGGCTCCTACATCACAAGCTTCACTTAAACTTCCGAGCCGCACCTCGTATTTGTCGTCCAAAAGTATACTGCTAGCTTGAATATCTCTTTATAAGTAAAGAAAAAACGAAATTAGGTCATATAATAATCAATACTATATATATATATGTCATGTAATAACTAATAATAATACCTATGGACAATCGAAGGAATGCATTCATGGTGCAAGTACGATAAAGCCTCGGCAGCTCCGATTGCAATCTTCAATCTCGTAATCCAATCCAACGACTGCAATTCGTCTTCTTCGTTTTCATCTTCGTTAGTTCGTCTATAAAAAGCGCTCGACAAATCTCCGTTAAGCATGTACTTATAGACCAAGTACTTTTCGTTTTCATCCTCCAGGCAATGGCCCACGAGCGGGACCACCCTCGCGTGCGCCATCGTCCCCTTGCTAAAAAAATCCAACTCCGACGCAAACGATTCCTTCGTCGTAACACCACGCAGATCGACTTTCTTGATAATTACGTAATCGCCCCCCTCCAATTTCCCACGGAATAGATCGCCCGAATGGCCGTTCTTGATTAGGTTTTCGCTGCTGAAATCGCGCGTAGCTACGAGCAATTGCTCGTACGTAAACGGTTGTCCTAATCCGGACAAGTCGACGGGAGCTTCTAGAACATGGTCCGCCCTCGGATTACTTCTTCGATGAACTTCACTTCTAATACTGCATGCTTTCGAAAGCAACAATATTAGCGCTACTAGAATTACGATAAAACCGAGCCCACCGAATACTCCGATCATAACGTACGTCAATACTCGTTTTCTCGTCTTCGGAAATCGTACCAATGGAGGCTCAAACGGCACACTACTATCGTTACCGAAAAATATACCTCTGTCGGAGTAAAACTTCAGACACGCATCGGGATTTCGCTGACCCGGCACACTCGTAAAGCAGTTGTCCGAAAATATAACGGTGGTTCCAGTTTTATTAGTAGCTGATCCTTCGAAATAATTGCTAGATACATCAATTAAACCGAGCTTTTCAAAACCGACGTTTAAATTTCCGTAAAACAGGTTGTTGGAGAAATTGAAGACTGCATTAGTGACGTTGAAAGAACCGATCGGGTTCCGAAAATCGCCGGTGAGATTATTACTGGAGACGTCTAGGTATTCGAGACGGGACATTGACCATAGAGAAATCGGAAGTACGCCGACGAAATTATTACTGCTGAGAACTAAATAATCTAATAAAGGAAGTTTTCGAAACAAGCTATCTAATAAAGAACCCTCCATCCTATTATTACCAATCATTAATTTCTCCAAATTTTTCAACCCGCCTAATTCGTCGGGTAACGAACCGAACAAGGAGTTGAATCCGAGATCGAGTTCGATCAGCTTGGAAAGATTTCCGAGCTGAGGTGGAATAAACTCACTCAAACTATTGTTACTCAAATTCAAGAATTCGAGATTCGAGAGTGAGCCGAACTCGAGAGGAATCCCACCGGATAAATAATTCGACGAAAAGTCGAGTTTAGTAAGATTCGAAAGAGCAGCAACTTCTTTTGGAATTTGTCCTGTGAATAGATTCTGCGAAAGATCAAGAACCGACAACGAAGAAAGATTCTCCAATGCAGTTGGAATATTCCCGGCAATCGAATTGTTCGACAAATTTAAGGAACCGAGCCGACTCAAACGTCCAATCGACGATGGAAGCGAACCGTAAATCGAGCAAGAACTGAGGTCAAGAACTTCAAGATTCGTAAGCCTTTCGAATAACCAGCTCGGAATTGAGCCCGGTAGCGAAAACCCCGTCGAATTGAAAACCGACAGAAACGGAAAATTCGACAAGGAATCGACGGCAAATCGAGGATTGAGGTTTCCTAAATGAGTTCGCCTTAACCCGGACAAGTTTATCCCTGTCACACGGCCGGTTTTGCACTGTATTCCGGTCCAATTCGAACAAGGGTTTGCTTTTTTGTGCCAATCTTTAGCTCTGATTCCGAGAGACGATCGGAGGTCAAATAGGGCCCGCCACTCTGTCTGAGAGCTCAGCCGCGGCACAGGCTGAGCCGCCGCCGCCGCCGCTGCCGCCGACGAGTTGAGGAACAAGAATGTGAGCAGAATGAAAAGCTTGAGGTGGGCTTCCATGGTTTTCGATTGAACACAAAAAAAGAACACTTTTTTATTTCAGCATTACACTGCGGAAATGGGAAAAATTAGAGAGAGAAATTAATTTTAGAGAGAGAGAGAGAGAGAATAATACAGTACAAGGATGAGTGTAAGTATTAAGGAAGCACATAGAACAGCTGAATATTATACATACATATGGCGTACCTTGACGATCACGAGGTTTGGTGTTTCATTTCAATGCGAAACAAATTCGCAAACTCGAACGAAGCTTCGGTGTGTGTGTGTGTGAGAGAGAGAGAGAGAGAGAGAGAGAGAAATACTAATTTGTAGTGTAATAAAAGCAGATGGGTTGAGGGGATGTGTATTAATGGCGGAAAAGGGGTGTTCTTCAACGGCCACAACTGTGCATAACAAATGTTGTTTTCATGGCAGAGGAGAGGTTTTTTTTTTTTTTTTTTTTTTTTTTTTTGTGATTTATGGTCGAATTACGTAAAAACCTCTCATGTTTAGGTAATTACAATCACACCCCTCAACTATAAATCTTCTTACACTTCCACCCTTGCGGTTTCAAATTTAGTGGAATATTCTCAATTTTGCACCTGTTTTATGCCATTCGAGCTCCACATTTTGAAGCAAGATGTGTTTTTTTGGCTTGTATATATCAGATTGTGGTGCATCAGAAACTGTATTTTTGCACAAAACGAATACAAACTAGAGAACATTCCACAGAATCTAAAAGATTAAATTAGATTTAACACCATAAGGTGGACGTCTAAAAGATTATGTTAGATTTAACATCATAAGGTGGACGTTTAGGAAGATTCAAAGTTGAGGGAAGTATTTGTAATCATCCAAAAATGGGGGATTTTTTGTAATTTGACCATACATCAGGGGTGGATTGTAATTTACCCATTATTACTTAATTAATGAAAGAATTAGATATTGAGTCAACTCGGCGGTGGTGGTGGGAACATAAAATGGAAGTGAGTGTCAATATGTGTGGGCTCCGGCGAGCAGTGTACGTTCTTTTTTGTTTTTCCATAATGATTAATGACAAATTAAACATGATTGTAAATAAAATAATGGGTAAATTATGTACACCCCTATATTGTGAAAAAAATCCCTTTGTATGGCTAATATAAATTTTAGTGGAATTTTCTAGATTATATGGAATATTATTCAGTTTGTACCCGTTTTATCTCATTCGACCTCCACATTTTGAAACAAGATGATTATAAGATGTATCTTATGGTTTGCAAATATCAGATTGTGGTGCATTATAAACTGTATTTTTGCACAAAACAACTACAAATTAGAGATTATTTCACGGAATCTAGAAGATTCTGTTGAATTTGATACCATAAGAGTGGACTTATGAAGATTCATAATTGATGGGACAATTATAATTACCCAAACAAAAATAGATTTTTCGTAATTTGACATTACTTTCGACGGTGGTCGTATTTTACCCAAAATTATTATTTAGTAATATGTATAAATAAAGTTATATAGTAATATGTTAAAAATAAAATAAAAAAGTAAAGAAAAAGGTGTATAATAATAGACAAGTGAATAAAATAAGTTAAAACAAAGGGTAAATTACAACCGCAACCATGAGGTATGCTTAAATAACTTTAAGGTCCCTATGGTATCGGTAATTACACTCACCCCTTGAAACGTAGTTAAAAACTCTAATGAGATAATGCATTGGATACATTATTCCGATAGGGTTCTAACGGACTATTACTTTTAGCTAGTGATGGAGACAACATATAGTTATGGGGTGACATGACTCCTCCAACATTTCTTAAATCATCCATAGCTCTTTGTTGTCTCCACCACTTCCTGAAACCAATAGTCCGTTAGAACTCTATCGGAATAACGCATACAATGCATTATCCCATTAGAGTTTCTAACTACGTCTCAGGGGGGGTGAGTGTAATTACCGATACCACATGGACTGTAATATTATTTAAGCATACCTTAGGGGTGTGGGTGTAATTTACCCTAAAACAAAATAATAGCATGGGGCCCTCAAAAAATGGTCGTACATATATCCCACGGGCAAAATGTTGAAATAAAAGTCCCTAAGTTCAAAAATTTGTGTTTGTTATTATAAAGTTGAATATATATAACTTGCATGAAATGGATGTTTTTTTTTGGCAAGTTGGCTTTACCTAAATACCCAAAAATAATATTATAAATACATAAAAACAGAAAATTGATGTAGCCTAACTTTTATTTGTTTGGCACTGCAATTTCTTCTGACCAAGTCTACGTTTCTCCTTCATACCTATCTCTTTAATTTAGTCTCTCTTTTTTTTTTCGAAATTATTTGGATCGGAATTGAAATATACATGAGATTTCGATTTTCGATCCGATTTAAGTTTCGGAAATAATTCGATAAATTCCGATTTTTTTTTCCGAATATTACACTTAAAATACCAATGTTATTATGTATTTTATATTTAAGGTGACCAAAAATTGGAAATTTCCGAATCCCGCAACGGCAATTCTGGTCCGACATTCTTCAATTATGGAACAAGTTTTTTCGTTCCAATTTTCATGATTCCGATTTTTGGTTTTTTTGGAAAGGAATTGGAACTAGTTTTTCACTTCTGGTAAAAAAAATGAAATTTTTCCGAAAGGGCTAATTCTGATACAATCCGTGTGCTATTTCTTAACTATTTCTTAATTTCTTTTTATTATTTTTTTTCCTTTTTCTAATTCCTCATACTTATTGTTACCAAATTGTAGGCCAAATTAAAGATTTTTTTTATTTTTATTTTTGGTCAGCAGTCATGTCATTATCCTGAATTAGTGAGTCACTGGGGGCAAAAGTGTAATTAGCAAATTTCCATGTCAAATTTAAGGATGTAATAGAGACATGATTAATTGATAATATAGGCCAAGAAACAAGTGAAGAAGAAGAAGATGAACAAAACTAGCCGCCAATTTTCCAACGCGTCCAAAGGCCGACAATATTTAGTGTCTTCCATTACATTCCTTAGCCTTTTTTTTTTTTTTTTTTTTTTTTAATTTATTTCAAATTTTCTTAATTTCTAAACTATTATTTTATGCTTTATATCTTCTTTATTTGAATCTTGTTTTTTTTTTTATATACTAAGCGTTCTGGTAACCAGTTTGCACATTTTAACTTTGAAGCCAGAATAGTTTTTTTCTAAAGGTTCTACCCATTCGATTGAGCTAACGTATTACGCTTAGGTGATACTATCCGATTTATTCAATTCACGTATCGTTTATCACATCATAATTCGTGACTACATAACAATTTGACAAAATACCTAAATATTATGACTCAAAATCAACACAATTATTCATTGAATAATTTACTTTTGTTGGGTATTTTGCCTTTAAGTCATACCATCAAGCAACTAACGTGGAATCTTGATAATTATATATATATATATATATATATATATATATATATATATATATATATATATATTAACAAGTTGACATAACAAAGGGCCCAATAATTTCATAATTTTCCAATATATGAAAAGTATGTGATTAGGATTATTCATGAAAGATATCTTTTTTTGTGGAATTTGACTTGGTCTTCAACCACTTATAAATTATTGCAGACCAATTATTAAGAGACAAATCACATCTTTGATTTTATTTATTAAAAAAGAGAGCCAAACTAGCCTTATAGGAAAGCATCTCCCTCCAAAAAAGTTTCTTGTTTCAATAGAGACTGATTCCGACCGATCGGAACCCGGGTTTTCAAATTACGATGATTCCGGTCAAGAAATTTACGATTTTTAGATAATGTATACATTCGAATTTCAAAAATTCCGATTTTCAGTTTTGTTTTGAATCAGAATTATAATACAGTAGAACCTCGATAAATTAATACCCGATAAATTAATAACCTCGTTTAGATAATAGATTTTTCCGGTCCCGATTCGGGGACAACGTGCTAAATTAATAATTCGCTAAATTTATAAGATAATACACATTCGAAAATTTTAAGAAGCCCCATATAATATATAAATTAATAATGCATATATTCTTAAATTACATGGTACAATACATATGTTACATATCTATGAAGGCTTAATACAATATTATTTTAATTGTCGTTTGTTTTTTGTTGATGTTCACATTACCATCAATCTCTTCCCTGACTTTTCTTAACATGGTTGGAACTTTCGATATAGTTTTCTCATAACTCAACAAAAAAATGTTCTATGACATTGATTCTTCAAGAGCTTCCGTTCGTGAAACGGGCTCTATAGTGCATTGAACTAATGGTACAATGAATAATATACACGTAAAAAAATTAAAAAAATATGTATTTAATGAAAATAATAATAAAAATAATTTCATAAATTAATAAATTATTGATTAATGTATAAATTTATAATTATTAATTCATTGATAAGTTAATATTTCACTAAATTAATTTAATTTTGATGGTCCCAACTTTATTAATTTATAAATGTTTAACTGTATATGATATCCAATTTCCAGCTCGGGCGCGCGCGCACACACACAAAAACACTTATAAATCAATATATTACGTAGTTTATACTATACGTGAATATATATATATATATATATATATATATATATATATATATATATATATATATATATATATATAAATTTATTTGCGCCGATCCGAAAAATTTCAATTTTGGAGCAAATCTTTTGAATCCAATTTCCAAAATTCTGTTTTTCAATATATTTTTTTTTCATTTGTTTCGGAATAAAATTGAAATTAGCTTCTACGTCTGAAAATTTTGAAATCGTTCAAAAATTAATTCCGATCCGGCCCAATTGGTTCAATTTCAACAGCTACGTTTCACACTCGTATAAAATTTCAAAAATTATTTTGGAAACAATTAATATCTTATGTTGTTCCATGTAATAATATATAGTTTATCAATGAATATAATTAATCCAAATATTTTATTTTTTTTGAATTGTTGAAATTTAATGAACCATATGGGCTCTCTATATAAATGGGTGCAATTGACTGGGCTGTAATGGATAGTGAAACACTGAGTGGACTGGGCTGTAGACTTTGTGTGGAATTCGGATAAATTGCATCAGAGAATAATATTTTTGAATTTTTTTAATTGTGAAATCTTTTTTTTTTTAATTCCAATATTCCAACAAAGAATCATAAGTTTTTTTAATTGTAGTGAAAAATCATAAAAATACATGATATTTTTTATATTATAAAGATAACTTTTGATGATAAAAGAAAAAAAAAATCAACTTTCTATATTATATCATAATCGTCTTATTCTTTTGGGCAAATTACGGTCAACTCCATGTGGTAAGGTCAAATTACGAGAAAAAAAACCCTCATGTTTGGGTAATTACAACTACCCCTTCAACTATGTATTTTCTTACCAAAAACTCCTCCTCCTGTGGTAACTTTGACACTGTACGGATCGGATGGACGCGTAAGACAATACATAGTTTAAGGGATGGACTCATTTAACCGTTAACTTTTTTGAATAACTATTTTTACCCTAGACGACATAGTGAGTAAATTACATTTTCCTCCGTTGAGATTATGTTTAATTACATAGGGACCCCTCGTACTTTAATAATATTACAAAGACCTCCTTAAAAGTACTTGATAAGCAATCTTAATCATGTTTTTTTTTTGTCTCTCTAATGTATTAACACGTGCTTTGCAAAAGCAATAAAATATCAAACAAAATGATATTTTGAGCAATTTGCAAGTTGCAAAAAGAATCCACATAAAGAAAATAAACTTTTTTGGGAAAGTGCTCCCCCCCCCCCCCCCCAATTTAAGGTGGAATCTGAAAGATTTTGAAAGAGAAAGGGTTAGGGAATAATATTACACACACAGACATATTTATATATATTACACCATTATGAGCATGGATTAATTAGTAAAAAATCAAGAAGCATTTTTCTTCCATACTCAAAGTGCCTGTTATATAATTTTAATGAGAATATAATGTATTTTCTTTAATTAACAAGAGAACCGGCAACCACTTTAATTAATTATGTGTGACGAGGTCGATCAGAAATATTTTGTGAAATTAAATTGGTTATAAGGTTATCTGCATATCTATCTATACTTAACTGAAGAATCTAGTCAACCAAATATCTATCAACAAGATCCCAACTCCATGCAAGAACAACAGATAAAAAAAAGTGACACTGACAGAAAATTAAAATATATAACAACCAATAAAAATGAATATTATTTACAGTACACCTATGTGGATGATGATAAGGATTACTATATATATATATATTATTTGGATATGATCTTTAACATTGAAGAATAATTTTGAAATATACACTAAAATTAAAGTTTTTATTTCATCTCTATCTTCAAAATATTTAGGTTGCTAGCTATCTATATAATGTTTTCGACATTAATTAAGTAATTAATTAATTATATATTAATTGGCCGATATTGGGTGCTAAATACCTAACACGCAAGTGCACGTATCGCAAACAAGTAGTAAAGTAGACTCGTGAGAGTCGGATGTCGATCCCACAGGGAATACGTAAATTATTTAATCCTAAGTACCAAATCCTAACAATTGTGATTTTTATCCAGCCTACGCAAGGTTGTCAAATTAATTAACTAATAAAATTAAAATAATTAAGAAAACAAGTAATCACGAGAAAAATCAATAATAAACGGATCTAGGATTTTATCTTCCCCCTATGCAATAATTCTCACCCAATTAATCTCCTATTATGCAAGTTACGATTCCCGATTATTAACCCAAGACACGAAATTATTCATAACCAGCTGTCGCTGCGCTATAAACCTATTATTCATAAAAGATTCACTATATGTCTATGCAAACCTAGTATAAATAAAGCATTAAATAACAAGTCTCGTAAACGGCTACCTAAGGTATTATCTGTATGTCTACGATAATACATGCAATCAACACACGCATTCGGTGAAAAACTACTCGAAGGCTCTTCTATCCCTGTTCTAATTATTAAAACGATCTGTCAATCAATTCTAACAATAACAAATAGCAACATAAGTTAGCTACGCTCATGCACTAAATAAGATCAAGATAGAAGAAATAATCGAAGAATTAAACTTGCATAAAAGTAGAAAAATAGGTTCGAATTACCACATAGGGTTCCAATAAAATCCTAGAATAAAAACTTAGCTACTCATGTTCATAACGAAAAGCATAATAAAAATACGAAAATTCATAAAAATCAGAAAAGAAAAGGAAAAAGGAAAACTAGGATGAAGAGTCGTCAAGTCTTCGTCTTCGTTCTCTTGCTCCTTGATTGCGTGTAGAAAAGATAAAAAACTAAAAACTAATAATAACGATAAAAGGTAAAAGATTCAAGATAGGTCTAATTGTGTGCTTGTGGCCTTTAAATAGGGTGCAAAAGTCTAATAGGGCGGGTTTCCTTGTATAATTGAGTTCCCTTCACTGCGCCATCACGTCCACTCACACGGCCGTGTGAGATTTTGAACTAAAATCCGCACGGCCGTGCGGTCTTTTAATTCTTCAGAAATCTGCTTTTTTCACTTTTGGCCCACTTTTTCTCTGAATTTGCAGTTTTCACCCCAAAAGTTGTCAATTCTTCAATTTGCACCTAAAATACAAATAATAACCAAATTAAGCACCAATTATCGTAAAAACACACCAAAAGCTCCAATTAAAAGGTATAATTAAGTGTATAAGTATACACTTAACACACCCCCAAACTTGAACTTTTGCTTGTCCTCAAGTAAAATCAAATCAAGAACACAAACCAAAACCATGCATCTCATTACATAGATCGATGGGTCAACTTAGCGTTTTCAGAATTTGCAATTATGATGACAATTCATAGGTATTCGCAAGCTTAACATTCAACGGCACTTAGTCACTCACTATTACCAAAAACCACAAATCATACAATTGCTTCAAGTATCCAATATTTGCAAGTTAAAGATAGAAAGAATTTATACTTACATGCATATATTTGACTCCAAATACTCACCAAATTATTTTACTCAACTAATATTGAACAATAAGCTATTGGGATCATTGGGACTTTGTGGCTTTCAATTGTTAGGCTCTTTGGTCCGAGGTAGGTAATATGGGTATATGTGGCTAATTTTCTTGAATTGAGGTGATTACGCCAAAATTTGAAAGATAGGCGTTTGAAACAATGAATTCACCTCTAGGGACTTAAATAAACTCAATTCTCCAAAATTCACACGTCAACACTTTTGCCTTGAGGCAATGGATCGAGTTTTCAACACAACTCAACAACTAGTCCTTATTTCTCCCTTCTAATCTATTCTTCTTCTTTTTTTTTTTTTTTTTTTTTTTTCTTTTTCTTTTTCGAATCGAAGGATTTAGATATATATATATATATGAAGATGCACATATATATCTATCCTTTTTCTTTTTCTCTTTTTTTTTTTTTTTTTTTTTTTTTATTTTTTTTTTATTTTTTTTTATTTTTTATTTATTTATTTTTTTTTTTTAGAAGAAGAAGAAAGATCTAATAAAACATTTCGACCGAACTCCAAGGGATAATTATTCAAAAATCTCCACTTTTCCACCTTCTACATATTAGCTAAAAGAAAGAACACCTTTTTTCTCCGAGGCTCAAATCAAGGTTCTAAGGATAAAAATTTAAAGGTAGGCTTGAAAGGCTCAAACGGTTCAAAGAAGGCCCAAATCATATCCCAAATCACTCATTACCCAACACTTCGTTTCATAAATGTCCTAAGGTGAGATTTAAAACCGAACAAAGCATGATTGAGCACAAATAAATTCCAAATTTAAAATGCAAAACATTCAACCAAAGCAAAGCACAAGGTGTGATTCCTAGCAATAATTCACTTCTACGTTCCGTTGAATCGAAAGCTAGACAAATACATACTCCTTATCAACATAAAACAAGTAGTTTCATCATCAAACATTGACCATCTACCATCATCGTAATTCATCGATGCATCGAACAATTTTTTTTTTTTTTTTTTTTTTTTTTGTAATAAAAACGAAAATAATAAAACGACAACTAAAACAAAAACTAAAGCATGCAAAATAAATAAAAAAAAAATAAAACACACATAAAGCGCACATAAACGAAAACAAGTGATTAACCACCCCCAAACTTAAAATTCACATTGCCCTCAATGTGATTTGCCCGGAGTTTAAGGATAGAAAACACCTGTTTTTAAGCGTCCGGACCATCGTCGGGTTGCGCTCCAACTCCACCATGTGCAAGAGCATCACCATCATCTTCCTCATCCGAAAGCTCGGGTACCGGTTCAAGGATCGGTGCGGGCAAAGGAGCCGGTTCGGTGCACTCGGGATTGCCGCACGCCAGATGTCGCACAATGGCTTGAAGCATCTTTCCCGACCACCGTTGGAGGGATTCGATCGTGCTCACCTTGTGCTCTACCGTTGCAAGCCGATTTCTCGTGATCACCAACTCTCGCTCCATTCTTCTTTGGAATCGTCGGTCCGAACTTGTGCTTGGACCCGCGGGTGGAGCGATTGGTTGGTTCTCGACGGGTTGCTCGCCATCTTGGATGGGTGCCTTGTATTGCCGGGCCGCAAGGTCATTCATCGGGTTCCGAATTGATGTGAAAATGTCCGTCGGTTTGGTTGGGACCTTCGCCTTCTTGCACAAGCCGGTAATGAGGCAAGGGAAATAAAACCCCTTGGAGTTGTTGACCATGGAGGTCCAAAATCGGCCGGATATGATGACGCCAATGTTGATCGGGGTGCCCTTGAGGATGTAGTATGCCAAAGCACACCGTTCGGGGTCCACGCGAGTCCACGAGCGGGTGGGGATGAGGTTGGCACATATGAACGTGAGGCACGCCTTGCCGACTTGGTTGATGCATTTCCACTCTAACTCGTACTTTTCTTCGGTAGATAGTTCGGACCAAATGGGGGGTCCATCGCACAACACCTCGGCGATGTGATCTCGTGTGACTGCAAGTTGCAGTTGCCCCCAATTTAATGGTGTCATGTGTCGGAGGTGATAGAAGGAATTGATGTCGTAGGCATTCCACTCGACCCTCTTGCCTCGAACAGTGCTCACGGTCCGCTCCTCTGTGAGGTGGATATGGTTGTTGGCGTAGAACTCGCGGACCAATGATAGGTTGATTGAACCCTCCGGTTCCAATAGTGCTTGCCACCCTCGTCGTAGGAATTCTTGATGTAACGGGGCAAATTGTGGAAGGGTGATTTCGTAGGCACGCTCCGTCACTAGTTTCTTCCCCTTTTGCTTCTCGAAGCGAGCACTAGCGCATTCGACACAAAAAGCGTCGTCGTCGGGAGTCGGAATTTGGTCGGTTTTCTTGCCCTTCCCCTTGCCCTTTGAAGTGCTTTCGCCTTTGGAAGTGCCCTCTCCGTCACGTCCTTGTTTCCCCATGACTTGAGAATGTGTGTAGAAGGGATTAGGAGTGGATTGGTGTGCAAAAATTCCCCCAAACTTGACTCGGGCAATTCGTCGAACACCTTGTGGGCGTTCTTGGTGGAATGGGTTTTTGGAGAAATTTGTACCCTTCTTGAAGCCTCCCTGCGCAAATTAACAACAAATCACCAAGATTTAGTAGTATGTGTGTATAGTTTGTGGAATTTCGGTGAAAATTGCCAAAGAAAATCGAAAATTTTGAAAAGAGGGGTTAGGGTTCGAAGTGGGAGAGAAAGAGGGGTTGGATTTGTGAAAATTGGGGTTTGGAAAAACCCTTTTAATCTGCCCTGTTTTTCCCTTTCGGACGGCCGTGCGGAATTTTAGCCTAAAATCAGCACGGCCGTGCCAAACTGTCAAATTGTACAGTGGCTTATTTTTCTTTCGGACGGCCGTGCGGGATTTTGTGAAGAAATCCGCACGGCCGCACCAATTGGCCAATTTGTCCAGTAGCATCGTCCGCTTCTCGGACGGCCGTGCGAGATGCCAGGTCTTTTTTCGCAAGGCCGTGTGACAAGTTGCAAGAATTGCATTTAAGGCCCTGAAAAATAAAAACTTCTTATTAGTGCCCCTGAAACTTTTTTTTTTTTTTTTTTTTTTTTTTTTTTGAAAAATAAAATAAAAGCAAAACTAAAAATTTAAAATAACATAAAATAAATAAAAAAAAAAACGAAAGCTCGGGTTGCCTCCCGAGAAGCGCTAAGTTTACAGTCTTCAGCCGGACTTTGTCTGCTTCTTTGTTCAAGCTAACGTGACCGAAGTCACTTGGCCATTGAATTCCTCTCCCCGATGACGCTCGTTTGATTTTTTAGGTGGCCACATCCTCCTTGCACGTTCATCACCGTTAGCACCCCAACTCTTTTGACTATCTCTCGGAGGAGTTGAAATTGAGTTCGCACAACAAACGTGCTCCTTCCGATTCCCTTTTCCGTTGTCATCTCCTGCACTCAACGATGCTTTCCCATGGTCCAAAATTGAAACATCAAAATTTTCATGATTTGTAAAATCCATAAGCTCAATAGTAAAACACTCATTATTCTCACATGGATTTTTATTAGCACAAAAAACATTAAATTTGATCGTTTCATCATGCACCGTCATTGTAAGATCACCACTCGCACAATCAATTAGAGTTTTTGAAGTGGCTAAAAACGGTCTCCCTAAAATAAGAGGTATCTCCCTATCTTCATCAATATCGAGTACAATAAAATCAACCGGGAAGATAAATTTGTTCACCTTTACTAGCACATTCTCTAAAATACCTTTTGGGTATACCAAAGACCTATCGGCTAATTGAAGAGTTATAGCCGTAGGTTCAATCTCACCTAACCCAAGATTTTTATAAGTGGAATAAGGCATGAGATTAATGCTAGCACCTAAATCAAGGAGCGATCTAAAATTTTTACCTCCTATAGTACAAGGGATAGTGAACTTACCTGGATCGCCGAGTTTTTGTGGAAGGGGTCGTGTAAGAATTGCACTACATTGTTCCGTGAGTTGGATCATCTCGTTTCCTTGCAATTTCTTTCTCTTTGTCACGAGATCCTTGAGGAACTTCACCCACTTTGGCATCTTTTGAAGGGCTTCAATAAACGGAATATTTATTTGGATTTCCTTCAGCTTGTCCAAAAATCTCTGATAATCGGCATCGAGCTTCTTCTTTATAAGCTTCTGAGGATATGGAATTGGCGGGGTTCGTGATTTCACTGGAGATGATAGTGGTTCTTCGTGAGTCGCTTCTTTTTCTCCAATCACGCTCGGCTCCTCGATCACCGTGTTTTGCTTCTCTTTTCGTGGGGCTTCCTCCAATTGTCTCCCATTCCTTAAACTCACAGCGTTGCACTGCTCGACGTTGTTCTTCCTAGGATCTTCAGTATTTGACGGCAGTGCTCCCGATGGCCTCGCGGTTAGCTGGGTTGCAAGTTGACCCATCTGTGTCTCCAAATTTCGGATGGAGGCTTGGGTGGTTGTCATGAATTGCGCCAAGATATTTGCGAGATCTCCACCTTGAGGTTGAGCTTGAGGCGAATTTTGAAATCCGGGCGCTGGTCGTGAATAATTAGGCGGTTGGCCTTGAGGGGGTGCTTGCCTTTGTCCCTGCTGATTTCCTCCCCACCCAAAATTAGGGTGATCCTTCCATCCCGGATTATACGTGTTGGAGTACGGGTTTCTGTGTTGTCGGTTGGCGTCATGCACATAATTTATCGACTCCGTTTCATCTACGCCTTGATCGGGAGCTTGGACTGCATGGACTTGCTGCGTCTGCAAAGCCGCTACCTGCTTCGATAGCTTCTCCAATTGAGCCGTGATTGCAGTGACTCCGTCTAACTCCAAAATTCCTCCCGTCTTGACTGCTCCGCTATTCGACCGGTCCGATGCCCTCATGTATTTGTTCCTAGCGATTCGTTCCAAGAGCTCGTATGCTTCGTCGTAGGTCAAACTCATGAACATACCTCCAGCTGCCGAATCAAGCACGGTTCTCGAGTTGTCTTGCAATCCATCGTAAAATATTTGCAATTGGCGCCACTCTTGAAGTCCGTGATTCGGGCACCTCCTTACTAGCTGCTTGAACCGCTCCCACGTCTCGAATAGTGCTTCACCGGCTTCTTGAATGAAATTTTGAATTTCTCTCCGGATTCGCTCAGTTTTTGTTGGGGAGTTGTATGTGTTCATGAAAAGTTGCGCTAGCTGGGCCCAAGACGAGATGGAGTGCGGTGCGCGAGTTTGCAACCATTCTCGGGCTGCTCCTTGTAGGGAATGCTTGAACAGGCGGAGTTGCAGTGCTTCGGGTGTTACTCCGTTCATCTTGTGCGAATCGCACGTTTCGAGAAAGTTGACCAAGTGAAGATGTGGATCTTCATGAGCCAATCCGCTGAAAAGACCATTGTTTTGGAGCATCGTGAGGAGTCCCGCTCGAATCTCGAAATTGTTGGCTTCAATGGGGGGCTGCTGGATGCTTGATTGGAACCCATTGAGTGTCGGAACGGTGTACTCGTGCAAGGCTCGTTGGCGAGGCGGTGGATTGATCAGCTGGCGTTGGTTTTGCTCGTTGACGATTTCTCTCACCCCATTCGGTGGACGCCTTTGGTCACCCTCCCCACGATTAGTCTCTTCTTCCATCGTTGCGGGAGTGTTTTGAGCTAACCGTTGATTTCTCCTAGCTTGTCTGAACGTTCGCTCAATTTCAGGATCGAGAGGTAGAAAGCTCGTATCGTGTCCTCTTCGCATAAAAAGTACCTAAAACAAAATAAAATAAAAAAAAATAATTAAGTAAAATAAAAAAAATTGGCTGAAGTAAGAAAAATTGCTTAAATTTAATATTAGGATAAATAAATAATTTAGCCGTATTCCCCGGCAACGGCGCCAAAAACTTATTGGGTGCTAAATACCTAACACGCAAGTGCACGTATCGCAAACAAGTAGTAAAGTAGACTCGTGAGAGTCGGATGTCGATCCCACAGGGAATACGTAAATTATTTAATCCTAAGTACCAAATCCTAACAATTGTGATTTTTATCCAGCCTACGCAAGGTTGTCAAATTAATTAACTAATAAAATTAAAATAATTAAGAAAACAAGTAATCACGAGAAAAATCAATAATAAACGGATCTAGGATTTTATCTTCCCCCTATGCAATAATTCTCACCCAATTAATCTCCTATTATGCAAGTTACGATTCCCGATTATTAACCCAAGACACGAAATTATTCATAACCAGCTGTCGCTGCGCTATAAACCTATTATTCATAAAAGATTCACTATATGTCTATGCAAACCTAGTATAAATAAAGCATTAAATAACAAGTCTCGTAAACGGCTACCTAAGGTATTATCTGTATGTCTACGATAATACATGCAATCAACACACGCATTCGGTGAAAAACTACTCGAAGGCTCTTCTATCCCTGTTCTAATTATTAAAACGATCTGTCAATCAATTCTAACAATAACAAATAGCAACATAAGTTAGCTACGCTCATGCACTAAATAAGATCAAGATAGAAGAAATAATCGAAGAATTAAACTTGCATAAAAGTAGAAAAATAGGTTCGAATTACCACATAGGGTTCCAATAAAATCCTAGAATAAAAACTTAGCTACTCATGTTCATAACGAAAAGCATAATAAAAATACGAAAATTCATAAAAATCAGAAAAGAAAAGGAAAAAGGAAAACTAGGATGAAGAGTCGTCAAGTCTTCGTCTTCGTTCTCTTGCTCCTTGATTGCGTGTAGAAAAGATAAAAAACTAAAAACTAATAATAACGATAAAAGGTAAAAGATTCAAGATAGGTCTAATTGTGTGCTTGTGGCCTTTAAATAGGGTGCAAAAGTCTAATAGGGCGGGTTTCCTTGTATAATTGAGTTCCCTTCACTGCGCCATCACGTCCACTCACACGGCCGTGTGAGATTTTGAACTAAAATCCGCACGGCCGTGCGGTCTTTTAATTCTTCAGAAATCTGCTTTTTTCACTTTTGGCCCACTTTTTCTCTGAATTTGCAGTTTTCACCCCAAAAGTTGTCAATTCTTCAATTTGCACCTAAAATACAAATAATAACCAAATTAAGCACCAATTATCGTAAAAACACACCAAAAGCTCCAATTAAAAGGTATAATTAAGTGTATAAGTATACACTTAACAGCCGATTAAACAGAAAAGTGCGGTTGATCGATTACTAGCTATAAATATAGATAGATATGGCCTTCGAATTTGTCAAGATATTGGAAATTAAAGAACATGTATATAATAATTTCGTTTAGTTCATCAACGTTATAACTTAATGGCATTTGCATTGGATTGCTCTCATTTCGTCGGGAAATTTACGTACAAAATTTGGCGTTCTTTGTCATCGAACACTAATTATCAAAGAAATATTCTTTTCAAGATCATGCAATTCACATCAATGATGATGCTGCAAAAAAGAAATATCTTATGTTCCCTTATGACTTGATAAAAGTAAAAAAAAAAAAAAAATTACAAAGCTTTTCGGTCCCGAACGCGTGATAAGTTATGCATAATCATTGATATATTGTATTTTTGGAATGTTCGGAAATTAAATAAAAATATATTTAGGGAGAAAAAAAAATGGTTTCTCAAATGTTATGCATTTTTTTAGATTTGTATCGTATGTCACGTTTATGATTAGCCGTTTAGGAAATAAAACAAGCGAGGTTGTACCGAAAATAGGGTTTCGTTCTTATCCCCATTTATAGAATCGCACATCCGTATCTATCTATAGAAACTATAAACGGCACGAGATATATCGAAACCAGGTCACGATTTACCGGTGCGAAAAAAGAAAAAAAAACTTTTTCGAGCACGAAAATTAAGCAGCTAGTAATTCTGGATAAATACAGATAACTTTTTTTTTGGACCCACTAATAATGAATGACTATAGATGAATATTTCACGTTGGTTTTAACCTGTTGAGAAGCAAAAATGATGACATGGATTAAAAAAAATAATAATAATAAAATAAAATAAAGTAAGCCTGTCTACAAGCTGTGCTTTTTATTACCAGCTGGATTTTTAATCTTATCTACTACACATTTTATTACATGGCAAATTAGGGCAAAAACCACGCTGTTTGTTACTGACAAAAATTACCAAAATAACCACCCCCACCCTTACTATAAATAAAGCATCTATTCATGCTACATTTTTCATTGCAAATTTACTTTTATACAAAAAACTTTTTTTTTTAAATATCGATAGGGAAAGATGGGATCGAACTCGATATGGACGAGCAAGCAAAATAAGATATTCGAGGATGCATTGGCGGAGTACTGTAAAGATTCACCGGAGTGGTGGCAGAAGGTGGCTAGGGCTGTCGGCAAGACGGTGGAGGATGTGAAATGTCACTATCAGAAGCTCGTTGAAGATATCGAATGCATCGAATCGGGAAAAGTGCCCCTGCCTAATTATAGACCTTATAAGGAAAATCGCAAAGAAAAAAAAATCATCGATGATCAAGAACAAAGGTATATATATATACATATAGCCAAAATAAATATAAAAATAAATGGACTTAATTATTTCCTCTCCAAATTAAATTAATTTGCCAATCTCCCTTTATTACATATTTTGTGCATGGATATATATATATATATATATATATATATATATATATATATATATATATATATATATATATATATATATATATATATATATATATATATATATATATATATATATATATATATAGTCTGAAATAATCTTCCATATTTGTTGACAGGATGAAGTATCTGAAGCTCCAATGAAGGAAGTATCAAGAATAGCCACCTTGGATCGAATGCATGGAATCTCGAGTTTCGATTTTTTCTTTTTAATAATTATTTTATAACAAAAGTGGAACAAGTACTCTAGCTTAATTATTTATGTTTTAATCTCATTTTTGTCCTTTATATTTCTAATTAATGAAGTTTAAATTTTATTAGTTATATGCTCCTGCACATGAACCAAATATTTGGATTTATTAACGGTACTGCTAGAAAAAAATCGCGATTTAGCGGCGGATTTTCCGTTTAGATGGATTTGTCGATCTCTAAAATGCAATACTCTTTTAGATAACATGTTTTATGAAATTAAAAGTTAAAAGGGTTCCGTTTAATTTTTTTTATTACCGATAATTGGTCGAATATTTCCGACGATTCATAAAAAAAAAAAAAAAAAAACTACTAAAATTAATGTTTTAAGGTTTCATGAAGTTTTGCTTTTATTTCTGTTAAATAGTGCAGAAATTTATGAAAGCAAAATTGACTTACCTTTTATTTTCCTTTTTTGGTAGATTTCAATTTTAATGTTATTTGAATCTCAGATTTTGTATTACTAAGCAAAATTGGCCAGAAATTGTAAAAATCCCCAATTGTTAGTCACCACAGCCCTAATTTTGAAATTATTGGTCAAAGTTTGAATTCAACCCCTCGATCTTTAATATTTTAGAGTTGACTTTGGCAAAATAAAAATATATATATATACATAATAGGTCACAAATCGTCCCAACTCCTTGATTAATTTTGTAACTTTGACTAAATAGCAGAATTAAATTTGTATGATTATTAAAAGGGGCTTGATAGATGCAGAAGGGTTTTCAATAGATCGTATATTAATTTGCAATATAATTTAACAAATTCTCTCATTTTCAATCTTGCAACACGGGAAACCTTATATGCGATTCCGGGTTCCGTGTTAAACAACCCGAAATTTAAAGAAAAAGAAGAGATTTTTTTTTTTTTTTTTTTGTTGAAAGAGTTTGAGATAAAGTAAGGTCTTGAAATACGAAAAAATAATAAATATTAAAATAATTCTATGACCTATCTTTTTTCTCTGCAAATATTATTTCACTTATTATAATTAATTTTGTGTTAATAAAATTTGAAATATTCTTTAATATAATCACAAACAATTCCCAAACAAAAAATTAATAATAATATTCTTACCCTACAACATTTTGTTCCCTTATCCTGCTAACCAATAACAAGGGTTTTTCCTTCTTCAAAGTAGTGATATACTTTTCATTTGTATCTATACTACTTATATCTTCACCATTAGGCAAGCTCCAATCAAAATAATGCAATAAAGACCCCACAAGTATTTGAATATTTTTAAAAGCAACGGTCGAACCGGGGCACATTCTCAATCCCGTTCCGAAAGGCAAATATTCGAAATGTGTTCCTCGATGACCTATTTTTGACTCCAAAAACCTCTCGGGTTTGAAAATCGGAGCATCCTCCCAATAACTAGGGTCTCGTGCAATCCCCCATGCATTCACCAATACCATACTATTTTTCGGGATTGTGTAGTTATTCACTTTGCATGCCTCCGTTGCGCGATGAGGCACTAAAAGTGGGGCCGGCACGTGAAGTCGTAACGTCTCCTTGATGCATGCCTGGAAATAATTGCAATTGTTAGATAGTAGCGATTCGTTCAATTCGTCGCCTTTGAAAGCCTGCGATATTTCGTCGCGGACTTTGGACAACATCTCGGGATTTTTAATCAATTCTACCATCAACCACACCGATGTTATAGTCGTAGTGTCTGTAGCACCAATCAATATTTCCTGCAAATCATGTAAAATTAATTATTAATTAGACAACTTTAACGTTCCGTTTTTAGCACTATAATATGCTCGAGTTTATTGCATTTAATTAGTACCCTTGTGTTATATCAAATTGCTAAAATACTTCCCGTATTAATATTATTAGCAAAACCCCCTTACAATGCATTTTTTTTGCAGATAACTCCCTAAATCTAGTGTTTTCGGGCGCATTTTGGGAATCGTTTTTGAACCATTGGATATTATTTTGCTAATACATCAATACCACAGGGAGGTTTTTAGCCATTTGAAAAAAATGTAGGGGTGCTGAATGCAATTAATAAACAAGTATATGTTTGTATAGTTTGAGATCGAAAAGGAAAAGAATCTAACCATCAAAGCGTTGCCAATTTGATCGTCGGAAAACGTGGTATCAGACAGGACAGTGTCCAAGAAATCTCGGTTCGAACTCGGGTTTTCACGCCCGAAAGATCTTCTTTCTTGAATTATATCTCCCCAAGTAAGTTTTATTTTCCGACAAATATCTTTCGCCTTCCCTTTACTCCAAAAATCCACCCCCTTCAAAATCGGCAAGAAATCGACCAATCCGGGAGCCGTAGTACCTTCAATAACCTCGTTTACTATATCCATCATCACCTCATAATTATCACCTTTCGCCGCCCCCCCATTAATAACAAATAGGTCCCTCGAAGTTAAAACGCTCGATATCATATTCGCCAAGGTGGCAAACATAAGGTCCTCGAGATTTACGACTTCGCCATCCTTACCTCTCAAATGATCCAAAATTTCCTTAGCCTTCGTCTTTCTCATCCAGGCGCTGGACTCCACAACCCTGGATGAGAAAACGCAATGCTGGCAGATCGATCGTAAAAGTTTCCATGATTTTCCGCAATCGGGCGAAAGTACGATCGACGAACCGATCGTACCTTGAAGGTAGTGATAGACAGCTGGCAAATGCCGCCCGGAGAATATTCCATCGTGGGTTCTACAAAATTCCTTTGCGTAATCGGGCGACGAAGCCACTACCATGAGTTGGTTTCCGAGCTTGAACGACATTAACGGGCCGTAGATTCGGGCTAGGTCATTCATAGCCACGTGGGGTTTGTGCATTAATTGCGAAAGGTAGCTCAAAACTTGCCATTGATTAGGGCCCGGCGGAAGCTGTTTTCGGTGCATTCGAAAAAACGAATGCGTTACGAGAAGGGAAAAAGGTAGCAAAAGAAGCAAAGTGGCTAAAAACATTTTAATTTTTTTTAATTTTTTGGTGTTTATTAATGAGTATTTTCTGTTAATTAGGACATGATCAGAAGCTGCAGAGGATTTATAACAGTTACATATGATCAAGTTGAATGAATATTGTTGTCATGTTGTATAAATTAATGATGGATCAACATGCAAGAATTTTTGAAGTGGCCCCACTTGTTGGGAAATAATATATAGTCAACTCTTCCACCGAATATTTTAAATACATATATACGACGTCGTTTAATTTTGAAAGTTGAATCTTCTCGTTCGGTTACTGCTATAAGGTTCTACTGACTAAATAGAAGGGGCTAATAACATGTCCGGCTGGTAGATTCACACTTTTTCAAATCCGCTATTAAAATCAAAATCCGCTATTAAATGCTACTATTTCATTAAATTAGTAGCACCCCTCCCCTGAGATTAATTTAATAGGGGTGATTAAAAAGGAAAACGATAATTTTATCATTAAAATCATGTTGTATTATTTTAAATTAAATGGTTTTATAGACAATTCATATATAATAACTAAATGTAACAAATTTAATAGAAAATCTAATTTAAAAAACCGAACATGCTAATAACTAAATAATTAATTAGTCATTATGTAATAATCTAATCTCATCTAATCCAATGTAATCCAATATAGGTAACCAAGCCAGTGTACTACTTAGATAAAGAATATTTCCACGGTTCTATTATTATAATGTGATTAATTATATTCTTGTTTAATAATTAAGTCAACATTAATTTTTGTAATTGGATGTGCTTGTGAATGCATTTGCATTAATGTCAAGCTTTTAATTAAATTAAAATGGGTAAATTACGACCACCCCTGATTTATGGATAAATTACGAGAAAAAAATTCCTCTTCTTTGGGTAATTATAGCCACCACTCCTTTTAAACAATGTTAATATATTCTCTCGGTTCCGACTTAATCACTTAATGACAAAGTTATGTGATCCGAGTTTGGGTTGGCATCAGACATCATGTATAGGGGCAGGGGCCACCCCCAGTCTCTTACTCCGCCACCGCCACTATGGTAAAGACGATTCAAACCATATCATACAGTTTGGATAAATATGTATAATGTATGTAAATAATAATAATAATAATAATAATAATAATAATAATAATAATAATAATAATAATAATAATAATAATAATAATAATAATAATAATAAATTTGGACTCCCTTAATACTATTCTCCCGGTCTTCGGTCAGCAATCATCACATGAGGCAGATCATCAAAAGAAAATAAAAAATATATTTTTAAAAACCATATATTTGCTAACATGTGCAGATTTACTAATATTATCCCCATTTTATTGAAAAAAGAAAACAAATTATTATTATTCCGAAAAACTGACTCATATTTTTCCTGTTTTGGTTGACCGGAGACTGTTAATATACTCATTCTTTTTCCTTTTTTTTTTTATTATTTTTTTTTTTTTTCTTTTTTCAGAGGAAAAATGGGAAGAAAAATAAGTAAAAAAATTGACCTCAACAGTCAAGCTAACCTTTCTAGACCACAACTCTTCAAATTCCAAGATTTAATTCACGAAACAAAGTATTCCCACTATCCCTAATTAATTGTCGTTTTAAATTTTATATAAGTATTAAGAATTTTAATAGATGTATCTTGATTTTATTAAAAAAAAAACATGAAAAAAACTAAACTAACCTTCATTTTTTTAATGATGCGACAAAAGAGCGTTAATACTTAGAGTTAAATTAATAAAATTAGAAAAAAAAAACAATGCATTTAAAGCAGTATTAGGATTAAAGTGATAAATAATACAGAACAAATTTAAAAAAAAAATACAATTATTATAGAATAGGAGTGATTAACCACAACAAATGTTTAATGAACTGATACAAATCAATATGTTGATTTCCACTAGACTTATTCGGAAATCACCATTTTTTTAATTAATTATAACAATATAAATTCGAAAATAGAACTTATTAAATATCCAAAGAATTTTATTTTTTAAAATCATCACTCCCTCAACTTTGGAACCAAAAGCAATGGCTTTTCCTTCTTAAGAGTCGTTAAATACGTCTCGCTCATGTCAATCGAAATCGGGTCGTCGCCATTAGGCAAGCTCCAATCGAAGTAATGCAACAAAGACCCGACGAGCATTTGAATATTCTTGAAAGCAACGGCCGAACCGGGGCACATTCTCAATCCCGTCCCGAATGGCAAGTATTCGAAATGCGTTCCTCTATAACCGATGTTCGAATCCAAGAACCTCTCGGGTTTGAAAATCGTAGCGTCCTCCCAATACTTCGGGTCCCGTGCGATTCCCCATGAATTCACCAACACCATACTATTTTTCGGGATTGTGTAGTTATTCACTTTGCATGTCTCAATCGCGCGATGAGGCACCAAGAGTGGGGCCGGCACGTGAAGTCGTAACGTTTCTTTAATACACGCCTGGAAATAATTGCAATTATTAGATAATAGTGATTCGTTTAGTTCATCGCCTTCGACTGCTTGCGCAATTTCTTCGCGGACTTTGGACAACATTTCTGGATTTTTAATCAACTCTACGATCAACCACACGGTTGTTATAGTCGTCGAATCGGTAGCACCAATCAATAATTCCTGCATGCATGTAAATATAAATATGTAAGATTATAGAAAACCTCAAATCAAAAACAAGATTATCTTTTTTTTAACTCAGATCAGGACTCGAACCCTAGACCTCTCTGCTATAATAATAATAATAGAGGCTACGTACCAAGAATTAAGTGTGATATATAGTTTGAGTTCGAAAAAAAAAGGGTACTAACCATCAATGAAATGGCAATTTGATCTTCAGAAAATGTACCGTCCGATAAGACGATATCCAAGAAATCTTGCGACGTTTTTGAACTAGGGTTTTGATCATTTTTCGTCGATGCTCTTCTTTCTTGAATAATGCCACCCCAAGTAAGTTTGATTTTCCGGTACATATCCATTGCCTTTCCGTTGCTCCAAAAGTCTACCCCTTTCAAAATCGGCAAGAAATCGACCAAACCGAAAGTCGTGGTCTTTTCGATAACCTCGTTCACCAACGACATCATCTCCTTGTAATCTTCTTTCCCTTCTCCTTCGATATGGAACAAGTTTTTTGCGGTTAAAGCACTCGAGATAATATTTGCTAGTGTAGCAAACATCAAATCTTCAAGATTTACGACTTGACCTAATTGCTTCGTCCGTAAATGATTCACCGTGTCCATCACTTTAGCCTTTCTAATCCATGCGTTCGTTTCCATAGCCCGAGACGAAAACACGCAACTTTGACCGATCGTACGTAGAAGTTTCCACGCTTTACCACACTCGGGCGACAATACGATAGAAGAATCGATTGTCCCCGGAAGAATGTGATAAACGGAAGGCAAATGCCTTCCGGAGAATATTCTATCGTGGGTCCGGCAAAATTCCTTTGCGGTCTCGGGCGAAGACGCAACGACCATCAGCTGGTCGCCGAGCTGAAACGACATCAACGGGCCGTAAGCCTTGGCTAGGGTTTGGAGCGCGATGTGCGGTTTGTATATTAATTGGGAAAGATAACTCATAACATGGAATTGATTAGGGCCCGGTGGAAGCTGTCGGGCCCCGAAGAGGAAATGCTTGAGGAAAAGAACGACAACGGGCACGAAAAGGAAATAGGCGAATTCCATTATCGAAAAAAAAATGAAGGGTGTATTATATTTTTTTTCAGAATTACTTAAATGAATATAATGAATCAAGAAAAAAAATAATTGAATTTTATTTGCTATTACACAGCTTTAAGGAAAACTTAAAACTATGTATATATCAAATTAAAGCTTATGGTAAACTAAAATGAAGAGGCTCATGTATTTATAAGGTGATGAAGTAGGTGCATGTATATTATGGGGATAGTAGTATGTAACTGACTATTCTTAATTCTCCAAAGAAAGACTGACTTTTCTGTATGTATATCTATGTATATACTTACAGTCGTGTATATTTGAATTTTAGTATTAAAAAACTAATATATTTAATAAAATGGGAGTTTTTTTCTTACTTAGAATGTAGTGTTGTTAGATTTTGCTTTTCAGCTGCTGGTCATTGATTGGTTATTGCTCAGTTTTTCTTTTAGCTAACTTTTCAGAAAAGCTCCTAACTTCCAAAAATGTATGGTCCACTTTATAAAAATATTTATTTTACGGGGAGTTAGATGTTATATCTGGTTATTTACATCGGGTGAATTTGAATCGTAGATTTGATTAAATAATTATCTACTAATCACACATAAACATGGGTTAAACATGGGGGCAGGGGCGGAACCGGGGGGGTTTTGGGTGGGAGGGACTAGAAATATTTTTATGGCTAAAATATATAAAATTTGAACTTTGTGGGGGCTAAAGTACATAAATAACATAATAATATTAAAAAAAAAAAGTAATAAAAAACAGGTAAAAGAAAAATCCTGATGAGGTAGTGGCCCGCAAGACATACTTTGGGTCCACCTCTGCATGGAGGTATGTTTGATTATGTGTGGATCTACGGATCAAATGCGGATCAAATTCATTAGTGTATATAATGAAGTGTAGCACCTAATTTCTTTATGCTACGTGTGAATATAAATATAGTTATTTGGTGAGGAAAAAATGCACTTTTTCGTCCCTTAAATTTACATCTATTGAATATTTGCTCCTTATTATTCAAAAAAAAAAAAATTTGATTTAGTCCCTGATGTTTTAAAAAATCTGACATTCCACCAGACGAAGGATTAAGAAAATTTCAAAATATGAAAAAAATCATTTAGTATTTTTTTTAATCTCTTGTGCGAGTTTCATGTTTTTATTTCATTCAAAATTATTATTTTAATTACATAATTAATTAATAAAAATTATTTGAAATTGCATATCTTGCACTAAAAGGCGAAATCCCTCGCCCCAGGGCTCCATCTCTATTTTTAAAATAAGTCGATCAAATATAGTAATAGAAGTTATATAAAATTAAATTTTACATATAAACAAATATTCTTATTGGTCCTTTGAATGGGCCATGGGTGTGAACCCTATCAATATCAATCAGGTCCTTGTATTGATATTGCCAGTTTGCCATTGAGATTTGATTGGTTAACTACTTATTCGATTCTATAACCGGTGATTAAATATCGGATGGATCTTCTGCTACCACGTGTATTATTCCGCTAGGGTTTACCTTTAGGGGTTTTAGGTCAAAAAAAAAAAAAAAGATTTACCTGGTGTTTATCACCGAATGTAGGGTCGAAGGAGCATTGGTTAATTCCCTGTACTAATAGAACTGCAATTAATCGGTAAACGCAATTACAAAAAGATTAAACCGTCTAGGAAGATTAGATCTTGTGAAAGTGAAGTGCTAACTAATTACCCTAATTATAAAATAAATAAAGTGCTAATTACACTAATTAGTAACTCAATCGGATGAGAATGTACGTGAGAGAGGCCGTTTATGTGGTCTAAACTTAGAGCTCGTTTGGATAGGCTTATTTAAAATATCTGATAAATTCATACATCTGATAAACTCTTCGATATTATTTTAGAAATTAATTTTATGTTGTTTGGATATGGAGCTTATAAGTTATTTTAGTGTAATTTTGTATTTTTACTGTGTCAGTAAATGAGCAAATAAAATCTTATATAAACATTTTAAGTAACAGTTTATAAGACCCCTAACGATTTATTATTTCAATATTTAAGATCTCTTTGAAAAAAATTATCAAACGTTAGTTAGCAGCTTATATATGGCTTATACTATGCCACATCGGATGAAATACACCGGGTAGATCTTTACCATTCATATACACACAAACACACACACCCACATTGGTGTGTGTAGATTAACGATAAAAAATCACCCGTTGTAACATTCATTGGGTGTAGCATAAAAATAACCGCTTATATATGAACTCTTAACCATCTTATAAGGTATTTTTAAGAGTTTATAAGTTTAGCCAAACAGATTCTTAATCATCGAACAATTACCAACTTGGATTATTATAATTGAGACCAAAAGGAATGACAACTAATTAATTAAATATAGGAAAAGTATTGAGAGTTCAATATTGGCAGAATTCCAAATATTTGTAGATCAAGATTTAGTCAATAAAAAACGTTACTTACTTGACCAGGAATAAATGTGTGACATTCAAATTTGTAGGAAACTACTCAGATGTTTCTTACACTGCTCTACCTCGGGCTACTCAGAACGAAGTTTCAGACTAAATAATAAATTTTTTTTTTCATTTCTAATTTTTTTTAAATAATAAAATATAATATTTAGCTAAAATTCAGCAAATTCATCTTATAAAGGATGTATATACTTTTTTATATCCAATGCACATGATATAATAATAGTGAATTGTTTATAATATATTTGATAGTAAAACATTTAAAACTAGAAAAATAATAAGTAGCAAATAATATAAAAATGGGTAAATTACAATCAACCCCCTGAGGTATGGTCAAATTATAAAACATCCCTATTGTTTGGATAATTACAACCACCCCTCAAGTATAAATCTTTTTACACGTTCACCCTTGTGGTTTCAAATTTCGTGGAATTTTCGAGATTATATGGATTATTATCACTTTTATACCCGTTTATCCCATTTGAACCCCACATTGTGAAGCAAGCTGATCATAATATGTGTTTTTAAGCTTGTACATATCAGATTGTGGTGCATCAAAAACTGTATTTTTAAACAAAACGAGTATAAGCTAGAGCACATTTCACGAAATCTAGATGATTATGTTGAATTTGACACCATAAGGGTGTAGGTGTAAGAAAAAAACATAGTTGAGGAATAGATGTAATTATCCAAACAAAAAGGGTTTTTCGTAAATTAACCATAAGTCAAGGGTGGTTTTAATTACCCCATGCTTATATCATATAATTAGTGTCAATTTTGACGCCTATTCAAACTTTTGATTTTTTAAAATTTGGAACAGTATTACAGCACACACTAGGTAGTCAATTTTTTATGAAAAAAAATATATATAAAATAGATAAGCTAAATCCTATTAAAAAAACAAAAAAACAAAAAAAAAAAAAAAAAAAAAAAACCTAATTGACAAATGTTCAGCAAAAATATTCACTCGATTCGTTTTCTTGTGACATAAGAGTCGAAGTAAGATGAAGTCATAACGAAATGACATCTAAATTATAGTAGTAAATATACCACACGATTATTTCTCAAAAAAAATTCTCACTCTAAATTTTGAGAAGTCTATGGCAATGTTTGTTGTGTTTTTATTTTGTTTTCATTGATTCTCCAAAATAAAATTATATATTTATTATATTTTTTAAATACTTTTCTCAAAACAATCTCAAAAGTATCTCTCTTTCAGACATGATGTGTCTGTTACAGTAAAATGATTTGACTGCTACACTAAAAAATGTCTTCACTAAAATACTTTTTTCTAACACATTTAAACATGATGTGACTGCTACAGTGCATTTTGTCTCCTTCCAAAATATAAACAAACATTACTTTCATTCTCAAATTTTTCCCCCAAAACACATTTTCTTAAAATAAAATCTAAATAAGTTTTAAAACGCTTCCAAACATTGCCTATATTTTTTGTCCATCCAGATTCACATAGCATGTTTACGCACATAACATATGCAGAAAAATATCTTTTACGCCCATGTTGAACACGGCCAACGTGGGCGTAAGTAGGGCTGGGACTGGGTTGGTTTTTATCCACCAACCGATCCATTACCGATCATATTTATAGGCGGATAATTAATTTTTAACCGACCCATTGGATCGGGTCGAAAATTTCAACCAACCCATCTATAATGGGTCGGTTGGTGGTTTCTAATATTATCAAAAGTTGGTTGACCGATAATTATCGGTTATCCAACTATACTATTAAAAATATAAAATAAAGCCCGTGTTTTCTTAAGTGGTTATTAAATTATCAAAATAATTAGTATTTTAAATTTTAAAACAATCAACAAAGGAAAAAAAATTGACCTAAATATTCCACCAGTTTCTTTATGCCCAAACTTAAACAAAAGCGCACAAAAATCCACTAAATCTCTTGTGTATGTTTGAAATTACTTTGAATTTCCTAATTATATTTTTTCCGTAAATTATTATTAATTATTTTGAACTGATAAATGATGATCGCACCGTGACATTACGCAAAATGTTGATATTTTTACTCCAAATTTTGAATTTTTTTTAAGTGAACTAGGTGCGGGTATAAACCATCAACCGACCCATTCCAGAACCAAATATTCAGTTGCCAACCATCAACCGACCCACAAAGGTTGGGTCGGCAACGGTTTTCAAATTTTAGCAAAAATGGTTTGACGGATGGGTCGGTTCTTAGACTGGTAATTGACCGACCCAACTCAGTCCCAACCCTAGGCGTGAGTGAGCATTCACGTTTTTTTCTTCTTTTCATTTAATTTTGTTTTAGTTAACAGTGATTTCTTAATTATTAATGAATAATTAATTAAAAAGAAATTCAAATTTTAATGTTCAATTAATGATTAATTGGTTAATAATTAATCAATAAATAAATAATTATTGATTAATAGTTATTTAGTAATTAGCTAATAATTGATTAATATTTTTGAAGTAATTAATAATAATTAGTTTTCAGTTTGTAGTCATAATTAATTTATATTTAATGAATGATTAATCAATTTTTATTTTTTTTTTTGTTAACGTAAAAAAGATATTAATTTTATTTATATGTATTAAAAAAATAGTCTATCACGCCCAAACCGGGTGTTGGATGCGGTTTTCCGCACCTAGCTTGGCCATGATTGTGACTTTTAGGGCTTTGGGTGGGTTTGAGAGTTTTAGAAAGTGATAAATTCTTTGAGGGTTTTTTTTTTATAAGTCCCCCACCAACATCTTTATTATTCTAGTTTAAGACTGTATGACTATATCTCTTTCACTATTAAGTTCATTCCTTTAATTTTGACCACAAAAATCCAATTTTGACCACAAAAATTCAATTTTGAATTTTTTTTCAAAAACTTTTTTTTTCAAAATTTTTTTTTTGCCGCCGGATTCCGGTGTTGATCGGCGTTGACTTTTCGATTTTTTTTTTCTTTCTTCCAGAAATTTTCGCCGATTACCGACGTTGACTTTTTTTTTCTTCCCCTCTTCTTCTGGATTTTTTCTGCGATGACCTTTTTTAGTGTTTTCTGGAGTTTTTTTTTGGTTTTTTCTTTTTTTTTTTTATGTCCGCCACTAAACGTTGACCATAATTGTGTTGTCACTAACAGTAAATTAACGTAATTATACTATAATGACAGTTAATTAACGTAGTTGTACTGCCGTTGACAATACATTTATGTAATTGTGCTGCCGTTGACAGTAAATTAATGTAAATTAATGTAATATTATTATTTTTTATTTTTTGTTGTTTTTTTTTATTTTGTTTGATTTGTTGACTAGTCAACATAATTATATTACTGTCGTTGACAGTAAAATAACCGTAAACACAATAATATTACTGTCAACAACATCAATATTATTATTTTTTGGGGTTTTTTGTTTTGTTTGAGTTATTCACGAAGTAACGTAATAATATTACTGTTTATTATTGTAATATTACTGTAAACACAATAATATTATTGTGGTTGACGGTAATATTACTGTTGTTATAGTAATATTGTTGTCAACCACATCAATATTATTATTTTGTTTGGATTTTTTGTTTGTTTGAGTTATTCACGGAGTAACGTAAGAATATTAATGTCTATTATTGTAATATTACTGTGGTTGACGGTAATATTACTGTTGTTATAGTAATATTACTGTCACTCACAGTAATATTAATTCTTTTGGTTTTTTTATTATGTTTATATTTGTTGAACGTTCAACATAGTAATATTACTCTATTACAATAATAATGAGTCTTGCTGTGTTAATATTACTGTGCTAAGCACAGACTAATATAGTAATATTACTATGTCAAACTGTAGTTTAGTTAATTTTACTGTGTTTAACAGTAATATAGTTAATATTATTGTCAATCACAACAATATTGCTGTTTAAACGAAAAAAAAAGTTATAGAAAGAAAGAAAAGAAGAAAAAAATCGAAAAATTCAACGCCGGAGACCGCCGAAAAAATCCGGAAGAAAAAAAAAAAAAAGTCAACGCCGGAATCCGGCGGCAAAAAAAAAGTTTTTGAAAAAAAAATTTGTTTGAAACAAAAAATGTTTTGGGTCAAAATTGAATAATTTGTGAAATTTGGGGTCAAATTGAGGTTAAATAAAGTGAAGAATGAAATTGGTGCATATTAAAGTATGAGGGGTTATTTTAGTCCTTTACAAAAATCTAACCATGTATGAATTATTGATAAATGATTTTTTTGTCTGAATCCCTTTATGAATAAGTTCCCAATAATGGGCTTATTTGTAATAACCCCATTCTTTGAATGAAAAATGCTTATCCATTTAATTTAAAAGAACATTAACATGAAATTAATACAATATGGGCTTATTGATCAAAATGAATTATGAATATAAATAAAATTGTTTATATATTTGAACATTAATTGGGTTACAAAGATTATACATTTACATACGAAAGAGAGTACCCATATAGATAACATTGTTATTTTTACGTAAATATTTGTATTTATAAATATAATAATCTATATTATATTCTACGATCTACGTAATATATTTTATGAAACATTTACGTATGAATTAGATTAATCACCCATGTGTTAATATATTTTCAAATAAAATTGATAAATTAATACCGGTTAAAATGATTTTTATAATTACATGTAATAAATTAACAATATTAAATTGTTATAACATGTTTAGTAACCAACTGATTCACACGTAAATGCCTCTTTCAATATGGAAATTAAATATTTTACATTCTACTAAAACATATTAATATTTATGTTTTCTAATCTCGCGTTGTGTTTACGGTAATAGGATCCGATATTTTCAATAAAATATACAGTATTTAAGGCAAATATATTAATCATCTATATAAGATTTTTAGTTTTTTTTCTATTAACTTTGACATTAATTTTGGAATCCGTGGAATGAAATAATTAAAAAGTGATATGAATATAGTGTGTGTATTTTCTAACTTTATTTTAAATCTATATTATATATAAAACTAAGATACACAATAAAATTTATCCACTTGAGGAGATTGAGTCCACATTTTATTATTAATTTCAAAATAACCCCACTTACCATAATCACTATCTATATTATATATAAAACTAAGATACACAATAAAATTTATCCACTTGAGGAAATTGAGTCCACATTTTATTATTAATTTCAAAATAACCCCACTTACCATAATCACTATATTATTATGTAATTGATTTCACATAATTAATTTTTAAATTTTATCTCTCCTACATGTCAAAATAGTGTCTTTTTATTGGTTATTTAGTTTCCTTTTTTAATCCATTTTTTCAAAATAAATACGTTAATTTTTTTTTTGGGTTAATTAAATTTTATACATAATATTATATTAATTGCAAAAAAACCCCAATTATCATAATCATCTATATTATTAATTAATTTGACATTGTTGATTTTAAAATTTTATCTCTCCCACATGTCAAAATAATGTCTTTTTATTGGTTCATGAGTTTTTTTTATAAACAATATTTTGATTTAAAAACGTAGGACTTAATTGCAATTTTTATAATTTCACAATTGAGTAAATTTTATTCACAATATTATATTAATTGCAAAAATAACCCACTTACAAGAATCACCCATATTATTAATCAAATAATTCCACATTTTTTGTTTCAAATTTTATCTCTCCTACATTTCAAAATAGTGTATTTTTATTGGTTAATGAGTTTCTTTTTTTATAAGCAATAAATATATATATATATATATATATATATATATATATATATATATATATATATATATATATATATATATATATATATATATATATATATATAAATTGAAACCCTCATAGCTTAAGAAATCGACATGTGGCATATCTATGTGGCATCCACCTCATATCTAATGTGGCATTTTTTGTTCCATTATAATCACAATATTAATATACACACATTAATTAATTATTTAATGCAATTACCGATACTAGATGCATATTAATTAAAACTTACCAACTTAATATACGATATTATTATTTTGTGTATTAATTTGATTTATATCTTTTCCATATTTCATAATATCTTATACAAGAGTGTCAATTAATACCAATTACAATATATATAATTTCTATAATTATAGAAACGATATTAATTTATTTCTAGATATCATTATTAATATATATATATATATATATATATATATATATATATATATATATATATATATATATATATAATATGTGTGTGTGTGATTTAGCAAAATTGAAGCATATCATTAATTATATTGGTTTCGGGTTTTCCTTATTTAAACATGTACTTTAATTTATTTTAAAATTCAAATTCAAAAATTCAATCTTGAAAATCTTTGTTTTAATGTTAATTAATTATTTCCGTTTTTTACATATTATTTACGTTTTTATCGCATAAATACAACTATAAAATCTCATACCACAAAATTCATCACCACCAAAAGAAATTCAGTTAGAGAGAGAGAGAGAGAGAGAGAGAGAGAGAGAGAGAGAGAGAGAGAGAGAGAGAGAGAGAGAGAGAGAGAGAGAGAGAGAGAGAGAGAGAGAGGGTTCTTGGTTTCTCTTTTTAGTTTTTCTGTTTTTTTCTTCTGATAATTATATTGAAATTCATATTTCGGTGTACATTTTTTTTCTCGACAAAATAGATCATTAGTATCACAGTATTAATATTAGTATTAGTTTGAGTTTCAGTATCAGTATGCGTATCAGTAGTAGTATCAATATGATTGTCCGTTTTAGTGTCAGTATTAGTATCAATACCAATATGAGTATCAAAATGTGTCGCACTATGAGTATATGTGTGTGTATCAATATTAGTATAAATAATAGTGTTAATGTGATTATCAGTATGATTAACAATATCAATATTAATATCAGTATAGTATTAGTATTAGTATCAGTATTAGTACCAATATAAGTATCAATATCAATATCATTATGAGTATCAGTATCAATATAAATATAAATATAAATATATGTATCACTATGAATATCAGTTTGAGTATCTATAGACTATCAATATGAGTATCAATATTAGTATCATTATTAATATCGATATGAGTATCATTATGAGTATCAATATTAGTATCAATATTAGTGTCATTATCACTATAAATATTAGTAATATTTTAATATCAACATTAGTATAATTATTAGTATCATTATTATTATCAATGATAGTATCAGTATCAATATCAATATTTGTTAAAAACAAATCAATATCAATATGAGTATTAGTATGAGTATGAGTACGAGTATTAGTATCAATATATGTATTAGTATGAGTATTAGTCTCAATATTATTAATCAGTATGAGTATCAGTATCAGTATCAACATTAATAGTATCAACATTAATATCAATATGAGTATCAATATTAGTATCAATATTAATGTCAATAGCAATATTAGTATTAATATCAATATCAGTATCATTATCATTCTCAATATCATTATGAGTATCAATAGATTATCAGTATGAGTAATTGAGTATCAATATTAGTATCAGTATTAGTATCATCATGACTATTGATATTAGTATCAGTATTAGTATTAGTAGTAGTATCAATATTAATATCAGTATGGTATGAGTATTAGTGTTAGTATTACTATCAATATGAGTATGAATATCAATATTATTATCAATATCAATATCAATATAAGTATGCGTATCAGTATTAATATTATTATTAATATAAGTATTAGTGCCAGTATGGATATCAATATGAGCATCGTATCAGTATTAGTATTAGTATTGATATCAGAATCATAATCAATATCAATATCGATATAGTATGAGTATCAATATCAGTATCAGTATTAATATATATCAAATTAGTATTAATATAAGTATAAATATGAGTATTACTATTAATATTAGCATTAGTATCAATATTACTATCAATATTAGTATCCGTATTAGTATTAATATTACTATGATTATGAGTATGAGGATAATGATAAGAATGAATATGCATATAAGTATTAGATTAATATAATTATGAATATGAATATGAGTATGAATATGAATATGATTATTAATATGATTATGAATATGAATATGCATATAAGTATTAGATTAATATGATTATGAGTATGAGTATTATATCAAATTAGTATTAATATAAGTATAAATATCAGTATTAGCATTAATATTAATATTAGTATCAATATTAGTATCCGTATTATTATTAATATTACTATGATTATGAGTATGAGGATGATGATGAGTATGGATATGCATATTAGTATTAGTATGAATATGCATATTAGTATTAGATTAATATGATTATGAATATGAATATTTGTATTAGTATAGGTATCAGTATGAGTATGAGTATAAATATGAGAATTCATATTAGTAGTATTATTAGCATTAGTATTAACATTAGCATTATTATTAGCATTTCATTACGATTACTATTAGTATTAATATTAATATTAGTATTAATATTATTATTAATATTAATATTGTATTAAATGTGACATGTACAATTATACATCGTAATTTTGTGAGATAAGATTAGAGGTGATATGGACATTTGGGTTTTGTATAATTTATATGTTATAATTATTTTGCTTCAATGTGTATTCGAACTTTATGCTAATTTTACTGTTGACTCGAATTAAGTTTTTTTCATCAAGGTAATTTAGCATAAATTATATTTATTTCTTACATTTTTAAGTAATTTACATTTTACTAATATGTGTCATGATTACATATGAACAATTAAAACTGTGCGAGTTACTTGCTAAGTATTAATTAGATAAGTTCCATCAATGCATGTGTTTTCAAACTCCACTTTGATAACTAAGTTTTGCATTAAGGACTCGAGTGTGTTAGTCTTGATAGTTGCAATATTTGTATCCGATGATGTATCATATTTTTATTATCACATTTAATATTTTTATCTATTATTTTGTTTTATTCGGTACTTAAATCAAACGGAATAATTTTAAAAAGTTGATAAGAGCAATGATTTTTTTATTGTGTCATATCATTCACACACACACACACACATATATATATATATATATATATATATATATATATATATATATATATATATATATATATATATATATATATATATATATATATATATATATATATATATCAAATATTGGAGTTTATAATAAATTATTTTTTCTAAAATGTATTTTTATTTTTTAAATTATCACCGTGCATCGCACGGGTGATATACTAGTTAAAGTATGAGGGGTTATTTTAGTCCTTTACAAAAATCTAACCATGTATGAATTATTGATAAATGATTTTTTTGTCTGAATCCCTTTATGAATAAGTTCCCAATAATGGGCTTATTTGTAATAACCCCATTCTTTGAATGAAAAATGCTTATCCATTTAATTTAAAAGAAGAAGTACGGTCAAGCCCACGAGCCTACAAAATCTTATGAAATCCAAAAATGTTTATCTGGGTTGGGCCCCCTATTTGGCCCAAAAATGTTTATAAAACACTAATATTTCACCCAAAAAAAAGTATGAGATGTTTTATTATATTGAAAGGGCAAATTACGGTCAATCCCTGAGTTATGGTCAAATTACGAAAACACTCATCCAATCATGCTTGGGTAATTACAGTCATCCCTTCTACTATATATTATCTTACAAAAATACTCCTCCAGAGGTAAATTTAGGAATGTTAAATCGGTAAAAAATGTCGAATCAAAATTTTGGTACGCCAACATTTCATACAGTTTATCGAACTGAATATACGATTTAGTTCGATAAATAATCGAATTACATAAAATTTATGTAAAAATATTTAAAAGGAGGGGATGACTGTAATTACAAACAAGAGAGGTTTTTTCGTAATTTGATGGTACCTCAGGGGTGGCCGTAATTTGCCCATGTATAAAATATATCACGCATCAGAAAAAGTGTATAATATTAAATATTGTTTGTCAAAAATTCACATGCAAGTATACCTATCGTAACAAGTAGTAAAATTACAATAGCCTACTTTTAAACAAAGGGTACAATTCTCAACACTTCTTCATACCACGGGGGCCTATGTTGTTACCAAGATATCGGATGGCTAAGCAATTTCTTGCCCGTTACACTCGAAATGATGTTTTTTTCGATTTGAGACCACAAATCCATGTTTTGTACCTGCATAATTATAAAACACACACATCAAAACACCGAAACATACTCGTTTCGAATAAATTTCAAGCAAAATACGTGTATTTTAGGCATTCAACAATAATATTACAACTTATATAAACCAAACTTGTCAAAAAAGTACTAAGATTATAAAAGTAAGTTAGGATCTCTTCTCGTTTTCTTTTCTGGATTTCAATATTTTTGGGGCATTTGGTTGCGAAAAAATTGAGGCTCACAAATTTATTAATTCATTTAAGTGAATTGATTTCAAAATCCGAACCGAATTTTGAATATTTTGTATTGGACCTCAATTTCTATGAGGAATCAAGAAATAAAATATAGAAATATATAATGTATTTTGTTGGTTCGTCAACCTCGCGTGAAATTGTTGAGTTCAAGACTTAGAGTTGTGAACTAGTACGATATTGCATTTTACGATGTACTTATTTGATTTTAATTAATAATAATTTAACTATCGTTACACTAAGATATATGCTCTAATTAAATTAATTGTACCTTTGAACTGAGAAAAATAAATAAATTATGTATAGTACCACTTACCCCTCCAAGTCTCCAACGTTCTGTAAAAATATAAATGTAATCGATAAAAAAAATATTAAAACTTTAATTAATTATAAAGAAAATCAAATTTAATTTTTAGTTAGAAGACTTAGAAATAAAGTAGGATACGTTTTTTTTTTTCGTTTAATCGTGACAGTCGAATTATATCGAAAAGCATTACAAAATTTGGTTTTAATTGTTTGAAAGGAGTAAATTTAAGAAGAGTTTTAACTTTTAGGATGTAAATAAAACAAACACATTCCTCCAAGAAAAAAAAAAAAAAAAAAAAACACACACAAACAAACACATGTTTTTCAATTTTCACATTGGGAAAGTAAGTTCCAAATTTCAGTTTAAATTTTCTGGTATATGTAACTGTACACGAATTTCAGTATTTGTGGGCACAAAGTAACATGGGCAAAATTGTCTTTATCAGCACAATTGAAATTGATTGTCACGCACAATCCCTTGCTTGTGATTTCTTGTCGAATATCAAAACAAATTAAAATATTTTTTTGTGTAAGTTACGGTCACCTCTGAAGTAAGGTTAAATTACGAAAAATCCTTTATTGTTTAGATAACTACAAATACTTCCCTCAACTATAGATCCTTTTACGCGTTCACCCTTATAGTGTCAAATTCTACTCATTTTGTGTAAAAATGCAGTTTCTGATGCACCACAATCTGATATTTATAAGCTACGTCTTATGATTATCTTGTTTCAAAATATGAAGCTCGAATGGGGTAAAACGGGTACAAACTGAAAGATATTCCACATAATCTAGAAAATTTCACTAAATTTGACATTGCAAGGATGGACGTGTAAGAGAATTCATAGTTGATGGGTAGTTTTAATTACCCAAACATGAGGGGTTTTTTCGTAATTTACCTTACCTCGGGGGTGACCGTAATTTACCCTAATTTTTTTTCCTATAAATATGTGTTAGGTTAGGTGTCGGTTTATTTTCTCTTTAAATATCTTCATAATTTATTGTTCCAATTTTTGTTTCTAGTGACGAAGGAACACGCAACCAATTACATGGGTATAATTGGTAAACTTACACTCTCGTATAATAGCTTACAAAACATACGAAAGACGTAAACTACAGTAGGCTAACACTGTGTGACAAGCTACACCTAGCGATTGTCGGTTTTGGACTTGAATCTCGACAAATTATTACAGATGCACTTACTCAAACCGTCAGGTCATTGCTCACCAGACTCATTCACTTTCAAAGTTATATTCTTTTTTAGTGACAATTTGATACTAAAAAGGCCATATTATTAATGTGCTTCTAGTTGCTATTTTTGAAATAAATGTTCATATTAGCGTATCTTTTATATATATATTACGTATATTATTATTATTCCTATTTATTCTAGTTACCTTGTATAATAGGTTACCTTGTGTAGTTAGGATTAGGGTTTCCTACATGTAACTATATATATGATTAATATACGTGAGAGATAATTCATTCTCTCTTTTCTCCAAATATATTTCTCCTATATGGTATCAGACACTAGGTTAACCTAGCCGTCACCATCTTTCTCCCCCTCTCGGTCGTCGCCCTTCTCTTCTCCATGGCCGGCGATACTTCTTCTTCTTCTTCCTCCACCGCCTCTCTCAATCCTTTTCACCTCGCCCATGCCATCTCTAATATCAAATCCCTTATCCCCGTTACTCTAGATCTAAAGAATCCTAATTATCAAAAGTGGAGCCACTTTTTCACGATCACCGTCGGTCGTTTCAGCCTCTCCGATCTTCTCCATGGCAAACCCCGACCGGATTCGATTTCCGCCGACGAATGGCAGCGCGCCGACTATCTCCTCCAATCTTGGATCTACGGCACCATCTCCGACGATCTATCCAGCATGGTTCTCTCAAAAACCTCCACCGCCAGTGATCTATGGAACGCCATCTCTTCTCTCTTCACCGATAACAAAAACTATCGAGCCATTCAACTTGAAGAAAAATTCAAGTCCCTCAAGAAAGGCGCTCTCTCCATTCACGATTATTGCCAAATAATCAAGACCACGGCGGACAGCTTGGCCGATGTCGGAAACCCAATCTCCGACAAACAACTCGTTCTACAAACCCTACACGGCCTTCCGAAAAATTACGGGACCGTCGTCAATCTCATCTCCTTTCAAAATCCCCTTCCCACCTTTCTACAGACTCGTTCGCTCCTTCAGATGGAAGAAACACGAATTTCCGAACCGGAGCAGACCGCTGCTGTTTTCTACGCCTCCAACGCGAACTGTCCATCCAACAGTTGCAACAGTTCCTGCAACAGTTCCCGCGGAGGTAGTTCTTCGCGCTATCAGCGCGGGGGTGGCCGATCCAACCGTCGCGGAGGTCGCAGCACTAACCGTCACCCCATGCAGCACTACGGCTATCATAGTGCTCATGGCGCATCTCAACTTTGGCGCGCACCTTACCGACAACAGTCAATTCTGGGATCCGCTCAAAATACATCGGGCCACCCAGCGACTCAAGCCTACTTTACTGGACCACCTGAACCCTACACCGGTCACTCGGCTCCTACTCAGGTTCATCCGCAGCAACAACCGTGCCCCAGCTCTGGCAGTTCCATCAACAGTTGCAACAGTTCCTGCAACAGTGCCAACGTGGTGGATCTCGCACACCGTTTGAATACGGTGACACTTCAGCAGCCTACCGAATCACAGTGGTTCATGGACAGCGGGGCGACCTCTCATATGGCACCACACTCAGGTAATTTCAATTTTGTTTTTAATCCTGGCAGTAAATTCCCCAAACATGTCGTCGTCGGTAATGGTTCCACCCTCCCCATAACCCACATAGGCCACACAATTCTTCCCACCACTCCTTTCCGCCTTACAAATGTCTATGTCACACCCAATATCGTTAAACACCTTATATCTGTTCGAAAGTTCACCCGCGACAACTCATGATCGGTTGAATTTGATCCGTTTGGTTTTTCTGTGAAGGATCTTCGGAGTCGAGTCGAGATTTTCAGGTGCAATAGCTCCGGTGACCTATATCCATTTGGCGTCCCTCCCCCCACCTCACCTCCCGCTGCTTTCCTCACTGTCGCAACACCTTCGTCTCGAACTCTTTGGCATCGGCGTCTAGGCCATCCCGACAAACACGTCATGTCTCGTTTATTTTCTAGCACCTTTCTTTCCCATAATAAAGACCCTAGGGAGTCTCTTTGTAATGCCTGTCAATTAGGCAAGCATTTTCGTCTACCATTTTTTTCTCAAAAATCTACTACTGTTGCTCCATTTCAAATTATTCATGCTGATTTATGGACTTCTCCTGTTTCTAGTCTTACGGGTTTCAAATATTATCTTGTGCTAGTTGATGATTTTACCCATTATTTATGGACTTTTCCCCTTCGAAATAAATCTGATGTTTTTACAACATTTGTCAATTTTCATACACTTCTCAAAACTCAATTCCAACATCCCCTGAAAGCCTTACAAAGTGATAATGGTCGTGAATTCAAAAATGCGGATTTTCAAAACTACTTCACTAAACACGGCATCCTAAACCGTTTTTCGTGTCCCCACACCTCCCCTCAAAACGGACACGCAGAACGAATGATCCGCACTATAACTAACATGATTCGATCCCTCATCTTTCAAGCCCATCTTCCCCCTACTTATTGGGTCGAAGCCCTTCATATGGCCACACACCTACTCAATATCTTACCTACCAAAACCACACAAAACCGGACTCCTCACGAAGCTCTCTACCTCATCAAACCTACATACTCTCATCTTCGAGTATTCGGCTGTCTCTGTTATCCCAACCTCACCGCCACCACACCACATAAACTCGCCCCCCGTTCTACTCCTTGTGTCTATCTCGGTCACCCTTCCTCTCACAAAGGCTATCGTTGCCTTGATAGATCCACTGGCCGAATCATAATTTCTCGTCATGTTATCTTCGACGAAACTAACTTTCCCTTTGCTGAGTCAACTCCCCCCGAAAACACCCCTCCTCCTTCTGCCTTGGACGAAAACACACCCTCCATGTTCCTCCTCCCTCAGACTTCGTCTAACTGTTGCAACAGTTCCTCCAACTGTTCCAACAGTGAACCACCCTGTTCCAACAGTCCGTCCAACAGTCCTATAACACAGCCAACACCTATTTCCCCTGCAGCACTACCTGTCGACCACAACCAGATCACCACCCCTTCTCCTACTCCCACACCTCCCCCACCTCCCCTTGCTCACCCTATGGTGACTCGCAGTAAAGTGGGCATCCACAAACCCAAAGTCCCTTTCTCTCTCGTTGCATCCTCTACCTCTCCCATTCCCACCAACTATCGCCAAGCTCTTCTTGACCAAAACTGGCGAAACGCCATGATTGAGGAATATACTGCTTTAATTAAAAACAATACTTGGAATGTTGTGCCCCGCCCCCCGTCCACTAATGTTATTTCTGGTAAGTGGATATACAAACAGAAACTCAAGTCTGATGGCTCCCTTGAGCGATACAAAGCACGGTGGGTTGTTCGTGGGTTTCACCAGCAGGCTGGAATCGACTTTGACGAGACTTTCAGCCCAGTTGTCAAACCAGCCACTGTTCGAACAGTTCTCAGTATTGCTCTCTCGCGATCATGGCCAATCCACCAGCTTGACGTGAAAAATGCCTTCTTACATGGCAATCTCTCTGAAACTGTCTAATGCGACCAACCTCCCGGATTCGTCGATCCATCTCGCCCCACTCACGTGTGTCGTCTCAACAAAGCACTCTACGGTCTCAAGCAGGCACCACGTGCTTGGTACAAGCGTTTTGCATCTCACATTACTACCATGGGGTCAGAGAATGCAAGTCCGACACTTCACTCTTTGTGTACTGTCGCAACAGTTCACGCGACTGTCGCAGCAGTTCACGCGACTGTCGCAGCAGTTCACGCGACTGTCGCAACAGTTCCTGCGCCTACCTTCTGCTGTATGTCGATGACATTGTACTTACGGCCTCAACACCTGAATTGCTCCGCTCCATCATCGCTGCCCTTAATCAAGAGTTCGCAATGAAGGATCTTGGCGATCTTCACTACTTTCTCGGCATCTCAGTCACTCGCTCGTCGAATGGGCTATTTCTCTCTCAACGCAAGTACGCCGACGAGATCCTAGAGCGTGCACATATGGCTTCCTGCAACCCTTGTCTTACGCCGGCTGACACAAAGAGCAAGTTGTCTTCGACCACTGGACCCCCCGTTGCAGACCCTACTCTTTATCGCAGCCTGGCCGGTGCACTGCAATACCTCACGTTTACTCGTCCTGACATTTGCTATGCTGTGCAACAAATATGTCTATTCATGCATGATCCAAGGGAACCTCATATGGCCGCTCTCAAGCGTATCCTTCGCTACATTCGTGGAACTCTCGATCACGGCCTTCAGCTCTCCCCCAATCCGGACCTCTCCCTTATCGCTTACTCCGACGCCGATTGGGGTGGCTGCCCCGACACTCGTCGTTCGACATCGGGCTATTGTGTCTTCCTCGGCAACAACCTCATCTCTTGGTCCTCCAAACGACAGGTCACTACCTCTCGATCTAGCGCGGAGGCCGAATACCGAGCTGTCGCAAATGCCGTCGCCGAAACGACTTGGTTAGGCAACCTACTTTCTGAGCTGCTCTGCCCACTTTCGAAAGCTACTATTGTCTACTGTGACAACGTCAGTGCCGTCTACCTATCCAGCAATCCTATTCAACACTCTCGTACGAAACATGTGGAGATCGATATCCATTTTGTCCGAGACAAAGTTGCTTTGGGACACGTTCGAGTTCTTCACGTCCCATCCGCCTACCAGTTTGCCGATATCTTCACGAAAGGACTCCCTACTCAACTGTTCCAACAGTTTGTCTCCAGTCTCCACGTCCTCTCCTTTCCCGTTTCGACTGCGGGGGTGTATTAGCGTATCTTTTATATATATATTACGTATATTATTATTATTCCTATTTATTCTAGTTACCTTGTATAATAGGTTACCTTGTGTAGTTAGGATTAGGGTTTCCTACATGTAACTATATATATGATTAATATACGTGAGGGATAATTCATTCTCTCTTTTCTCCAAATATATTTCTCCTATAGTTCATATTGGACATATTTAATTTTGACAAGACTTATCAGAAATTAATAATTAGAACCATATGATTAATTGTATTACTTGTCCAGACAGATACATATATTCTAATCTTAAAGAATATATCTTAAGATGATAGTTAAGTTGCTGAAAAGTCAATTAAACTCTTTAATTAAGACCTAAACTCTCATAATTAGAAAAAAAGAAAAGAAAAAAAGATGTAATCCCTATATCATGAGCATCATGTCATAAATTAGGAACTGAAATACTGTAGGTTTGAATTTGCTAGGAATCGTCTATGATGCACGGAAACTTCTATCCACACGTGTTTCTACGTTTTGGAAACCATAACACCATGACATATATTCAAAAATCTATTTTAAATAAAAACTCGGAATTACATATACTTAAAAAAATCTTAAATCTTAGTTCTATTTCTAAAAAAAACTCGGAATGGCATAAACAAATATGTAATTGACGACGTATATAGTTAAACAATATTATAATTTTTTTTAAAGTAATTATTAATGTACCCGTATATTTTTAAAATTTCACGTTTCCTCCAAATTCTCGTATCAAACTTTTTGAAAAACGAAGTCTTCCCGTGTCGTTTCCTTGTTTCGTCGTGTCTGCGTTCCTGTGTCCGTGCTACATATGACTCGTTGGATAGTCCCACAAAATTTGAACACATGAGTGATTAAAAAGTTTAATAATAAAGAGTTTTTACCTAATTGAGCTACTTAAATTATGCCAGACTTATTATCGATAAATTGAATAACTAATATTTTGAACATATTTTCAGATTGCAATTTGAATAAGAGGATTTGTAGTTCAATGTATCAAATCCGAATTCATAAATTCATTCAGATTGTTCAGATATATTTATTCCATTAACAAATTTCAAATTTCTAACACCCAATCAGAACAAATTCCTGAATCCAAACGTAATTAAATTATACTATTTTCTAAATCATCAATTTCAGTACTTCAAAAAAAAAAACAACAACAAAGGTTATCCATTATTATATTTAGTTAACCGTATCCAGTAAAAAGGGGATTCATTTTTATTTTTGTTTATATTTTAATTTTTGCTATAATTTGAGTGGGAATTTTTCAATTGCGTTCGGTGGGCGTAAATCTATCTGTAGAATTGTGATTGCGAGATGATTATTTTCAGTATTTACTATTTCAAGTTTTAGAGTGAGAAAGTGAACACAGTAGAGAGAGAGAAAAAAATAAAAAAATAATAATAATACGCCCATGAACAGCTGCAAATTGCAATCACCACCATATTATCTCACCCCCTACAAAAGTCAATTTCCCCCTTGTCACTATTCAAAAGCCGCTCTTAACTCCTCCTCCTCCGCCTCTCCTCCGCCTCCTCCGCCGCCTCTCGATTTCCTCCGATTCTCGAATTAACCGCACCGCATCTCGTTCGGCCAATTCTCGGGTAATTCAGCAGCCATGGACGGAGGAGGAGGAGGGGACGGCGGCGGCGGCGGCGCCGCCACCGCCGCCGTCGGAGTACGGATCCACCAGAGCCGGCGGCTGCCGGACTTCCTCCAGAGCGTGAACTTGAAGTACGTGAAACTCGGGTACCATTACTTGATCTCTAATTTGTTGACACTGTGCTTAGTCCCAATTATGGTGGTGATTATCGTGGAGGCTTCTCAGATGAACCCCGACGACCTCCGCAACCTGTGGCTCCACCTCCAGTACAATCTCGTCTCCGTTATAATCTGCTCCGCGTTTCTCGTGTTCGGATCCACCGTCTACATCATGACCCGGCCCAAACCCGTTTACCTCGTCGACTACTCCTGCTACCGCGCTCCGGACAGCCTGAAGGCGCCGTACGACCGGTTCATGAACCACTCGCGATTGACCGGCGATTTCGACGAATCGTCGCTCGAATTTCAGCGGAAGATTCTCGAGCGGTCCGGCCTCGGCGACGAGACCTATGTGCCGGAGGCCATGCACTTCATCCCGCCGCGGCCGTCGATGCAGGCGGCGCGTGAGGAGGCGGAGCAGGTGATGTTCGGCGCGCTGGACAATTTGTTTCTCAACACGAATGTCAAGCCGAAGCAAATCGGCATTCTAGTCGTCAACTGCAGCTTGTTCAACCCTACCCCTTCTCTCTCCGCCATGATTGTCAACAGGTACAAATTGAGGGGAAATATCCGGAGCTTCAATTTGGGCGGAATGGGGTGCAGCGCCGGAGTAATCGCCGTCGATTTGGCCAAAGACATGCTCCAGGTCCACCGGAACACATACGCCGTTGTAGTCAGTATGGAGAACATCACCCAAAATTGGTACTTCGGGAACAAAAAATCAATGCTGATACCTAATTGCTTGTTCCGAGTCGGCGGTGCCGCAATTCTGCTCTCGAATAAATCGGCCGACAAACGGAGGGCTAAATACAAGCTCGTTCACGTAGTGAGAACTCACAAAGGGGCCGATGACAAGGCGTTCCGCTGCGTCTACCAAGAGCAGGACAGTGTCGGAAAAACCGGAGTCTCTCTCTCTAAAGATCTAATGGCTATAGCAGGCGGGGCCCTCAAGACGAACATCACCACACTCGGCCCGTTAGTTCTCCCGATAAGCGAGCAGCTATTGTTCTTCGCCACATTGGTGATCAAGAAGCTGTTCAAGAAGAAGAACGTGAAGCCTTACATACCGGATTTTAAACTAGCGTTCGATCATTTCTGCATACACGCAGGTGGGAGGGCGGTGATTGACGAGCTGGAGAAGAATCTGCAGCTGCTTCCGGTACACGTGGAAGCTTCTAGAATGGCCCTGCATCGATTCGGAAACACTTCTTCTAGTTCAATTTGGTACGAGCTGGCGTACATTGAGGCAAAGGGGAGAATGAAAAGGGGGAATAAGGTGTGGCAGATTGCTTTCGGGAGCGGTTTTAAGTGTAACAGCGCGGTTTGGGAGGCGCTTAGGTGCGTGAAACCGTCCGGAAACGGGCCGTGGGAAGATTGCATCGACAGGTACCCTGTGAAACTAGTCTCTTAGTTAGCATATCGGCACTTATTATTATTATCATCATCATCATTCATTTGATTTGTACTTCTTCCCACATAGTGTTTTTTTTCTTTACCATCTTTGTGCACTTGGGGTTTTTTTTTTCAGTTCATATTGTACTCTGTTATCTCTTTTTATTGATATTTGAGGTGATATATACCATGCCCTTGTTCTTAATTCTTCGTCTTTTCGATGAAATCCGGTTTAGAAAGTCGTAAGATTTAGATTAGGATTAGTTATAACTTATAAGTTATCCATGTTTTCGGTTAAAGACGAAAACATGGATAATTATTCAAGAACTCGGTTTCGTTCGTCTATAAACGAGACATTAAAACGAAGATATGTTTAACTATTTGTGTTTCTGTATTAGAATATGTTTCAAGATTCAGATGATGTCTTGTTCTTGTTTTCTTTCACCGGAGACAACATTGTAGCTGGCAATTTTATTTAATTTAATTTTTTTTTATAATATTTATTTGTATGGTTGAGGGGGGTGGGTATTAGAGTTGAAAATGGTGGCCGGCCCCCCAAAACGCCGACCCCGGCACTGGATGTGGGTTGTCTTTGAATATTAGCATGTGGAAGTTCTATACAAGTAATTGTTTTGCCTGCTCTGCTGGCCCTGGATTTGACAACTATACTTTATCTTGCTCTCTTTTTCTTTGGGTATATTACGGTCAACCCTATGAGGTAAGGTCAAATTACGAAAATAACCCCATGTTTGGATAATTACAACCACCCTCAACTATGAATTTTCTTGCACGTCCAGTCTCGTGGTGTCAAATTTATCTCGTGGAATCTTTTAGATTATGTTGAATATTCTTCAGTTTGTACATGATACCCAATAGTTCTCTATGGTTCTACTAATCGAAAAATTACTTTTGTTCCATTTTATTTTTCACTTTAGACCATACTACATTCATTGGATTTTCAATTATCCCCTTGTACCAAGGGATTGATTAGTGGGTGATAATTAATAGGTAAGGGTGTTTTAGTAAAAAGAAAATGTATATTTTTTCTAAAATTAAGGCACGATTATTGAGATTCTTAATACTTGTCCAAAGATGTAAATCGACACATAATGTGGAATTAAGGGAGCACTCTTCTCTTCATGCTAAAAATGTTGGATCTTTATTCTTTAACACACACCAAAATAAAATAAAATAGACATGTATGCAAATTTCTTTTACTAAATTCAAAAGTACAAATACATGTGAATATAAATACATAATTGGGTAGATTTTATTCTTGAATGGAAACAAATTGAATAATCAAACCATATAGACAGAAAATAATATGTTTTTTTTTTAAATAGAATTACAGAATATATAAATATATATACTAAAAATGGAAGAAAGTCTCATCTGAAGGATTGCTGGATTTCCTCTAAAGTTTTACCTTTGGTTTCTGGGACCCAAATTCCCACAAATGCCACTGTTAAAACACACATCACAGTGTAAAGTGTGAAAGTTCCTGTCAATAAAAAAAAAAAAAAAAAAAAAAAAGAACCCCAATTAGCTCACTTTTATAAGATACCATTGCATTTTATTAAATCAAAAAAAAAAAAAAAAGGAATGTACAAACATAATGAACGCGGAAACGGAATGTACAAACCTCCACTGCTCCAAGCTAGTAGTAACGGTGCGGTCATGGTGATAACCCACGAGCAAAACCAATTTGCCAAAGTCGCGCCACTTCCTGCTAGGCCTTTTATTTTCGGTGGAAGAATCTAAAATCGAACGAGCAAAACGTAGTATTTACTTAAATCGCAAAATTGATGTATATATTTTTCCATAGCATACAGAAAAATCGGAATATTGGACTTACCTCCGACATTATAAGCCATGGAATAGGCCCCATTCCGAGTGAAAACGAGATTATCAAGCACTACGGTAGGAAAAAATCAATCGAACAAAACGTAAAAAAATTAATAATTAATAAATCGTTTATTATTTATTCGTGCATTTGTAAGAAGACGTACCACGACCCCGACTACCGATAAGATTCCCAATATGCCATACCATGAAGAATCTTCGTCTACCATGCCCTTGAATAATATAATAATATTTTTTTAAAAAAAAAATTATAATAAAAATGTAGACTAAGAGAATAAAAAATCGAGTATTATTTATTTACTACCTTAACAAAAAACGAAACGGCAACAAGTAGGAGGCTGACAGACATGCCAGATGATGATACCTGTAACAAAACAAATACCGAATATTAAATTATTTAGAAAATTATTTATATATTTGAAATTGCAAGTTGTAAATTCTATTTGATAAAATGAGTTATTTAACTTACAATTAGTAGAATTCTGCGCCCGGTTTTATCCACCAACCAAGTCGAAACTGCAGTAGCAATCACCTAAACAAACACCTAACATTTTATTTAATTTTCAAGAATTAAAAAAAAAAATTAAAAAAATATAATTTTGTTGAAGCTCGACCTGAATAGCACCGACACCAAATGTTGCAGCATTGCTCGACGAAATTCCTGTTCATACGATGTCAATACATAAAAGCCGGAACAACTGAAACCGAAAATAACCGGAAATAAAATATACTTCACCCACCAGCAGATTCAAATATAGTAGTTGAGTAAAATATGACTCCGTTTGTTCCCGATAGCTGTTGGAGAACAAGTAAACCGTTTCCTATCTGAAATTAAAATAAAAAAAAAAACGAGCGAAAGTGATGTATATAAGATGTTTGTTTTTTCTTTTAAAAAAAACGGAATAAAAAAATGTCGGGTGTAAATATACGGAGCTTCGGAAAAAAATATGTACCATTAGAGGAAGCCAATATCTTCTCATTTTCAGATCTGCAAAACGAATTGCTGCTCTTTTGCTCGTTGAAGCAACAGATCTCTGCAATTTAAATTTTTTTTATTCGATAATAATATGACTTATATATTATTCGAGAAAATAATTCGAAAAAATTTACCTTGATTTCATTAACTTCAATGCTAATATCAGTGTCGAATCCACGAAGAACTTGCAATGAAGCTTCGAATTCGTCGGTCATTCCCATTTTAGCCTAATTCGCATTTAGTAATATACGTAAGTTCGTTAATCTATTTTATTTTTTATTTTTTAAATAAAAAATTAGTATAAGAAACTTATTTGTCGCCTTACCAACCACCGAGGAGATTCCGGGATGAAAAAAAGTCCAGGTATCAATATTAGACAAGGTAATATTCCTGTCGAAGATTACGAATATTAGTCACTTTTTGAAACAACAAAATTAATGCGAATTACAAAAAATAAAATCGAAGAAATTTACGAAACCAACTGTATAAAATTCACCTAGAACAGCAAGCACTCTCCAATTAACGAATAGCCCGAGCAAATACGCTAGCATGATCCCGATTGTCACAGAGAGCTATATCACAACAAAAAATATTAAATTAAATGGCATTTTATATAGTGAAAAAAAAAATACGGACGAAAAATAAAATAGTACAGTCAGCAAAAACCTGGTTCACCGAGCCCAAAGCCCCTCGGAGATTTTGAGGTGCTATTTCAGCTATGTATACAGGCACCTATATATATATATATAAAAAAAAAAATAGGAAACGGCATAAAAATGTAATACAAATCGATCGGGATATTTTTTTATTGCTAAAATCATTTTTTTTTGGTACCGTGTAAGAGATTATACCGACACCGAATCCTTCCAACAACCTTCCCATGTAGAGAAACGAGTAGTCCTAATTTAAAAATTAAATTAAAAAAAGATCGATAAGAAATAAAAGTCCAATTAAAAGGATAAAAAAAATTTGGAAAACAATCTCACTTTGGCAAATGATATGGCGAGCCAACCGATGATATTAGGTATAGCAGCGATCATTAGAGACTGCGAGTAAACGAAAAAAGATACGAAACTCATGATTTTAGTAGTAAAAATACGAAAAAATAAATAAAATTGAAATATTCGTCGTACCCCCTTTCGACCAATGTACTCGGCAATTTGGCCGCTAGCTATTGCTCCAACCATAGCTCCTACGTTCGATAAAGAACCGAATATGGAGAACTGATCCAAAGCATTTGATTTTTATTACGTATTTTTTTTTCAAGAAACGGAGATACAAATTACGACGAGAAAATAGACTTGTTACTACTAACCTGCGAGACTGTGAGATTGAGATCTTCCGTAATAGCAGTTTGTGTCGGTGAAGAGTAACCACTCTACATGACCAAAATCAACTATTAATTTTAACGTCGATTTAGTAGTAAATGTAAAAAAATAATACTATATTTGTAAGCATCGAATTGGGTCTAAGAATTACTAATAGAAGACTCGATTAAGCACATAAGGTCAAAATATAGTCTTGGATCAAATTAAATTCAAGAAACTGATTAAAACATAGTGAACAATGTGATCAACTCAATCACGATTTTTTTTGATAAAATATGGACGATAATCCGATTAAAGCTCATTCGAGTTGGACTCGGTTGCTTATCAAATCAAGCTGAAAGGCAACTTTGAAAACTCGATAAAACATTCAACGATCTTGAACAAACATGTGGTTCTTGTGTTCGTTCAAAATCCCGACACGAGCGTATACGTACTAATCGTGCATTCGAGAATGAATGTCGGGATTGGGGCAGCGATACAGGGCAGATAGAATGTACTGTATTTTAAGGCCATGAGCACTAAAAAGGTGCATTCCCAAAATAATTAGGGCAATCTGATATTCAATCAACATCAAGAATTACAAGAGTTCCAATTCTTGCTTAATTCATCATTTCAAAGTTTCTTTCTTTTTTTTCTTACAGCAAATCACCCAATCAACAACAGCTATTGAAGAAATGACTAAAGAGTAACAACAAAGTAAAATTCAAGAGAGAGAGAGAGAGATGACTAGAGAGATAACTACAGAGAGAGAGAGAGAGAGAGAGAGAGAGAGAGAGAGAGAGAGAGAGACGTACAGTGAAACCGAACTGAATAGGACCCAAAGCAACGATCAAGACACAAGCCAAAACAGAGACAGAAGAATCCTTAATAGTTTGGGCAGAGCCCAACATACTAGACTGTCTGGAACCCATTCGATACCAACTCCCTGTCTGCAAAAATGGCTTCCTCAGATCTCCACCTCTCCCATCTCCTTCTTCTTCCCTGAAACTCATTGAATTCAAGAAAATGGAAGCCCAGATCAAGAAACCTGGATTTTTGCGACGGCGGATCCTTTTTTATTTTGTTCTCTTTTCATTCATTCATACATGATACATGATACATACATATATAGCGAAGCCCCACTCAACTGTTGAAGGGACAGTATTTATTTTGTTTGTTTTTGTTTGCGGTGAGAAATTTTATGCTACTTTTTGAGAAGAATGAGACGACAATTTGACGAAGACCCCACTTCAAGAATCTTTTTGCTGCTGCGAGTTTGATTTATTATTATTTTTTTATTTTTTTATTTATATATATTTAGATATTTATGCCTACATTACAGATGGCTGCCTATAATTTTAGAATGGGTATGATATACGCAGGCCAAATTAAACATTCAGGCATTTTTTACCATGATTTTTGACCTTTTTACCATAACTATTTACCTTTTGTACTATTCCTACCCAATAAAAAAAAAAATTTAATTGTTGTGCTCGTGCTAAAACATGCGAGCATTTCAACAGTGCTCATCTGATTTCACACGAGCACTGTTGAAATGCTCGCATGTTTTTGCACGAGCATCTTATAATTCAAAAAAAAAAATAATAATAAAAATAAAAAAAAAATTAATCTGCTCGTGTAAAAACACACGAGCGATTGAAAAGCGTTCGTGTGAAATCACACGAGCCCTTTGCAAACGCTCGTGTGTTTTTACACGAGCAATTAAAAAAATATATATATAAAAAAGGCCTGCTCGTGTGGATTTACACGAGCACAGTGGATGCGCTCGTGTAAATTCACACGAGCAGGCCAAAGTCCGATTTTTTTCGTTTTTTTTTCCGGATTCGTAATCTACATAACAAGAGGATCGTAAAAACGTAAAAATTACCTCCGATCTGTTGACGATTTGCACGGGCTTTGCGAAAGAAAATCGAAAGGTTGAGAGAGTTGTTGAGTTTTTTTACTTTTTGTTTTTTGAAAAATGGTAAAAAATGTGCCTGAATGTTTAATTTTGGCCTGCACAAATCATTTCAGTTTTAGAATTTAATGTTTTGTATAATTAGGCCATTTATTTTGATTGATTGATTAAATACTGTTTGCTAATCAGGACTTGTTTGATTGATTAATGAGGATAAGGTTGCTGCTTTGCCAAAACGATATTGATTTCTGTTATATTTTAATTATAATTTATAAGTATGATTATTTCTAATGATTGGCTTTTCCTACTTCCACGAACAAGTTTTGTTACCTTCTAGTTCTACTATTATAAAAAAAAAATAGCATAAAAAATGTCACCCGAAAGAGATCGTCGGTGTAAGACGGAAACAAATATTAAGAAATTTTAATAATAATTATAGATAAATGGGGGTGGTTTCTATAATTTAGTCTAAGTTTAGGGGCATTTTTATAATTTACCATTAATTTTCATATTACTGAAAATATATATAGTTTAGAATTATAATCAGGTTTATTCAATTATCAAAAAAGAAAAAAAAATAGGTTTTACTCAGAATTTTGAAAAATAATATTAATATAGAATTCGAACTTACCGTAAATATCTCGTGTTTAATCATCACATGTTTTTTTTTAGTATTATTATAAAATTAAAATAAAAAGAAAGAAGAGAGAGAGAGAGATAGAGAGAGAGTATGGACCATACATATATAATAATTAATACATGATATACAAAATATTTTCAAAGTTTTTTAATAATTGATGTCAAGATGACCTTATTTGATTTTTGATATATTCACATTATATAGTGACTATATATAACCAATATTTTAATAAATCTTAAATTATATGCGACGAAATCGACCTATAAAATATTGAAAAAATAAATTAAAATTCAGGTCACATTCTTGATATAATGTTGTCGTAGATGATGACACAAAGAAAGAAATAACTCTTGTTGTCATCCATATATGGTCCATGTACAAATCAATGAACATGAACCTCTTGATTATTCTCAACAATATATATATATATATATATATATATATATATATATAATAAAACAATTAATATTTGCATTAAACGTCGGTCGACGTGACCTTTATATTGGAGTTTTTATAGTTTTAAGTTTTAACCATGAATTAAGTGAATAAAAATTGTTAAGATTATTTTTGGCCTATTTTATAATTATAAATTTATTACTTTAAGGAAAGATTAATGGTGATTAATTGTCTAACACAAGCCTAATTAATTTTTAAGGTCGATCCATCACAAGTACAACAATTACAATTAAACGTAGCTTAATTTCACTTTGCACCCTTGAAATATACAATTTTGACATTTTGCACCCTCAAAAATAATTTGTGGCATTTTACACCATCAAAACATGTTTAATTGTTCAAACTGTATCCTAGTTTATTTTCGGTCATGAATTTCGATTGTTAACCTATTTTCTGAATATCAATATAGTCATTTTTGCTCGAAAATACATTAGCACATTTCATACTGAAGAAAAAATCAATTGAATAGACAAAAATGACCATGTTGACGATCAAAAAATAAGTTAAAGACGGAAAATTATTGCCGAAAAATATCTAGAGTGCAGTTCGACGATTAAACATGTTTTCAGGGTGCAAAGTGCCATAAATTATTTTTAGGAGTGCAAAGTGCCAAAATGATACCCTTTAAGTGTGCAAAGTGTAATTAAGCCAATTAAACGTGTTGGTTTTGACCAGATGTCTCCAATTACGAACATATGTTTTCTTCAAACTATTACACCCTTTACAAAAGTTGAATCTTAACCTCGCTAGTTAAAGATTTAATTTTCGGTTTGCCCTTGTAAGAGACTGAAGCAACTGACTGTTGTATCTTTGTGACTATCGAGAGATGTTGTTGCACCGTAGATAGGTTGAAAATATTGTCATAAAGACATTGCTTTTGCAAACCTCACTCGATTTATCGTTCTTCGTATTTCCGATTAACTTCTACTTCTAAGTAAGTACAATTCTTAGTCAATTACTTGCGCAGGTTGTTAATTGAAAACACTTTATTCTAGAAATAATTCGGTAAAAATTGAAATACAACTAGAGTGTATAACTAGTAAAATATATTATTAACTCCTGTTATTTTTTTATGGAGTGTGAAAAATATTGTAATGCGCTGCAATTCTTTTTTTATTTTTTTAATTGGGCTTTTTCATTTACAAATTCTTCACATTTGAGCTGCAGCTAATTATGGGCTAGTCCAAGGCCCTATGTCATATCAGAATATTCCCTTAGATTTATTTTCTTTCATTAATGGAAAAGTATTATCTAACACGCAAGGGTGGCCTAGCGGTTGGAGCAAGAGAGCTTGGGTCAATTGACCCAAGTTCGAATCCCCTTGCCAACGGTCGCTAGGTCGAGCTTGTCACACATGGTTAGCCTAGTGTGGTTTACATCTCTCGTATGGTTTGCAAGCTATTATACGAGAGTGTAGGTTTACCCAGTGCACCTATATGGTTGGCTGCGGGTTCCTGCATTATCAAAAAAAAAAAAAAAAGTATTATCTATATAATATATAAAGGGAGAATACACAATTGAAGTTTTGATATCTTCAATTTTGATCCCAAATCTTTTCATCTCTTTTATTTGTGGAAAAAATGATTTCTTTGTTACATTTATGTTAATTATACAGTAAATTTTATATTTATTTAATAAGGAAATTTCGAATTTCCTTTGATTTGGCCAATCATATTTTTTATTTTTTCTTACAAATTTGAATATCAGCATTTATGTTAATTATATAATCAATGGTTATTTCCTTATTTATACATATCTAACTTAATTATTATACTCAATACAAGTATAAAACCACATTTCTCATCCAACACCAAAGAAAAATTATCCACCCTCATCTTCACCTTACTCCGACGCCAGAACCAAGAAATGAAAGAAGAAAAAAGTTGGCTGATGATATTTTGTTAGTGTTGTTTTTTCCGTTTTTATTATTATAATGTTAATACAATTTTATTTCAATGATGTTTTATCATTTTCGTTTACTTATTTATTTCTCTTGCTTTCAAAAGATATTTTAAATTACCATTCTATTTTATTTCATTCTTTTTAATATATCCATTCAAATCTTTATACATTTTTTTAATAAGTTTTGATATGCCTAATTCTTAATTGGGTTTTTGGCCTAAAAGGCCAAATCAATCCAATTAATAATAAAAGCCCAATTATCATATCTACTAAAATTCAATAGGATTTTAGTTATAACATATTGTCCCACATCGGATTTCTACAAGAAGTCTCCATATTCCATCACCTATAAATATGTGATTTAACTCATATAATAAGGTAAGAACTATTTAGGCAATTAACTAATATTATTTGCTTACATTGTGATAGTTTTCTGACTTGAGCGTCGAAGGACAATCGCCGGGCCACCCCCGGCGTGTCACCTAGTGTTTTCAACTGTTTTGTAGGTTAACGAGTGGAGCGATCCCTTCGACTACCTCGGACGCGTGGCAAGGACTCTCGGCATTCCCGATATTGGGCTTGAAGATTCCCGGACTTAGAAAACCTGTGGGCTTCAAGACCATTGGGTTGACCCATCATTTTTGGAGCAGCATCATTTTGGCGCCGTCTGTGGGAAGGCAAACTAGATCACGTGTCATGACGAAGAGGATCAAGGCGATCCCAACCACTCGCCTCGAAGAGCGGATGAGTCTTAGGGCAGCCTCGATGAAGCGACGGAGTCTCAGAGCCGCCCCGAAGAGCGGAAGAGTCTTAGAGCCGCCCGCCCCGAGGAAGCGACGGAGTCTCAGAGCCGCCCCGAAGAGCGGAAGAGTCTTAGAGCCGCCCGCCTCGAGGAAGCGACGGAGTCTCGGAGCCGCCCCGAAGAGCGGAAGAGTCTTAGAGCCGCCTCGAGGAAGCGACGGAGTCTCAGAGCCGCCCCGAAGAGCGGAAGAGTCTTAGAGCCGCCCGCCTCGAAGAAGCGACGGAGTCTCAGAGCCGCCTCGAAGAGCGGAGGAGTCTTAGGGCCGCCTCGATGAAGCGACGGAGTCTCAGAGCCGCCCCGAAGAGTGGAAGAGTCTTAGAGCCGCCCGCCTCGAGGAAGCGACGGAGTCTCAGAGCCGCCCCGAAGAGCGGAAGAGTCTTAGAGCCGCCCGCCTCGAGGAAGCGACGGAGTCTCGGAGCCGCCCTGAAGAGCGGAAGAGTCTTAGAGCCGCCCGCCTCGAGGAAGCGACGGAGTCTCAGAGCCGCCCCGAAGAGCGGAAGAGTCTTAGAGCCGCCCGCCTCGAGGAAGCGACGAAGTTTCAGAGCCGCCCCGAAGAGCGGAAGAGTCTTAGAGCCGCCCGTCTCGAGGAAGCAACAGAGTCTCAGAGCCGCCCCGAAGAGCGAAAGAGTCTTAGAACCGCCCGCCTCGAGGAAGCGACGAAGTTTCAGAGCCGCCCCGAAGAGCGGAAGAGTCTTAGAGCCGCCCGCCTCGAGGAAGCGACGGAGTCTCAGAGCCGCCCCGAAGAGCGGAAGAGTCTTAGAGCCGCCTCGAGGAAGCGACGGAGTCTCAGAGCTGCCTCAAAGAGCGGAGGAGTCTTAGAGCCGCCTCGAGGAAGCGACGGAGTCTCAGAGCCGCCCCGAAGAGCGGTAGAGTCTTAGAGCCGCCTCGAACCAAAAGAACTACGGGAGCGGCCAACGAAGGTGGTCAAGGCGATCTCAACCAACCACTTCAAGGTAACGCTGGAGTCATAGAGCCGCCTCGAAGAGAGAGAACGACGGGAGCGGCCAACCTTGCGGGATCTTCAGCGCCGGTCATTTAGATGACTGCAGAGGAATTACAAGCCTTAAAAGAGTATCGCTCGACAACCAAAGTTATTTCTCTGAACGAGCTCCTCGAAGAGGCTCACCACCACTCGCCTCAGTGTAGCGCATCCTCAGATCGTGAGCCTCGAAGATACGCTCGCCACCAATCGCCTCATCACAACCCATCATCGAACCGCCCCCTTCGAAGAGAAGCTCGCCGCTGGTCACCACGCCCCTTGAGGCAGAGGGCTCCTCCAAGGGAGAGAGCGGCGCATAGCCGTCGAGAGAGAAGTGTTTCTTCTTGGCCGGGTGTGGCACGCCACGAATCACGATACAACAGGAATAGCGAGCGCTCCTATCGCCATAGAGACTCTATTGGAAATAAATTTGGAAGTAGATATTCCCAATCTGAAAAGAAAATGAGTCGTGATGGCATTGATGACCGTAACTCAAGGAGACCTCGACGAAAAGCTTCGAGGCCAACGACCGCTCGCTTTGAAACATTCCCCGCTCGAATAAGCCCATTTGTTCCTGCCATTATGGAAGAAGTCTAACCCCTCGGATTTATGATCCCCCAATCTACCCCAATTTGACGGGACCGGAGATCCCCAAGAACATTTAAATAACTTTTACGCCAAGCTTGACCTCTACGGCCTCAGTAACGCAGCTTACTGCAAGATTTTTCAGACTACGCTGACTGATCACGCACAAGTTTGGTTCAACGGCTTGCCCGGAGGGTCCTTAGACAATCTGGACCAACTAGCGACACATTTCCTTAACCACGACTCAATGAATAAGAAATATGCCAAAACTGGATCGTATCTCTTCAAGGTCATACAACGAGACGGAGAGCCACTCAGAGATTACATACAACGATTTGTCAAAGCAGTACAAGAAGTGCGCCACGTTACTCACAAGATGTTAGCCGGCATACTACAACAAAATTTGAAGCATGTTCGTTTTCGAGAGTCCATCACGGGCCGACCCCTTAAGACCCTGGAGGAGCTCTTGAACCGCACTGGGAAGTACATACGGAGTGATGAGATCACGGAGATGAGAGTACCCCTTAAATGAAAGCGCGAGGTGGAAAGCCACAACTGTAATAGAGAAGAAGAGAGACATCCCATCGAAAATCGCACCTTCGGGAAGTTCTCACCTCAAGGATAAACTGCTTGACATTATGATCATCGCTGAGCAGAAGGATATTCTTCAACCACCGAAAAGGATGAATGAGAATCCAGAACGACAAAAGTCGGATAACTACTGTGAATACCACAGAGATCGGGGTCACACTACTGATGAGTGCTTTCAGCTTAAGCAATCACTTGAAAGACTTCTCCAAGATGGGCACTTGAGCGAATTCCTAGAACAATCGCAATCCTGAAGAAATACTTTACTTAATATTTATTATTGCCTCACGCGGGCTCCATGTAATTTCTTTTCAGCAATAAGTCGGGGGCATATCGTCCCGCGCAATATTTCCAATCAGGTAATAAGTTGCTAGCATACCGCACCGCTCAATATTTCCAATTATGTAATAAATCGGCGGCACACTACCAGCCGCAAGATTATTAATAAACTATTTTAGCCGGTGGGATACCGCCGCCGTAATTTCTACATCAACAAAAGTAGCTAAATGGGAAGATATCAAGGATCACAAAGGGTCTGGCCAACTCCAACCTTGGTTTCTCGCTCCCAGAGCTCCAAAAAATAGAGCAACTAAAGCTCAAGGAAGTCTGATCTGCCATAAAAGTTCGTATAAAACACTTAGGCAAACGGATTTCCCACATAAAAAACTTGAGGGTCTGATCAACCGCCAAGTACAGAAATACGGACTCCCCACTAGGCAATAAAGCCAAGGGATACCGTCTCACCGAAAAAGATGAAGCATAACTCATTCTTTTCAAAAATGGACTTCCCATTAGGCGTTAAAGCCAACGGATACCGTCCTACCAAAAAAGATAGAGTAAAAGCTTATTCTTTACGAGAGTCGAGCCTCCTACTAGGCGATATAGCCAAAGGGATACCGTCTCACCGAAAAAGATGAAGCATAACTCATTCTTTTCAAAAATGGACTTCCCATTAGGCGTTAAAGCCAACGGATATCGTCTTACCTAAAAAGATAAAGTAAAGCTCATTCTTTACGAGAGCCGAACCTCTCAATAGGCAATATAGCCAAGGGATACCGTCTCACCGGAAAAGATAAAGCAAAACTCATTCTTTAGGAAATGCGCGAGTCCGATTAAGCACTAAAGCCAAGGGATATCACCTATTAAGGAAGATAAATTAAGTTCTCGTTCTTGAAGAAAAACGGACTCCCAATTCACGAAGTCTCGAAGCATTTTCCAAAACAAATTAGCCATTGGCAATTTTTTCCGAAAAAGATAAAATGTAATTTCGGTATTTTCTCCTAACAGAAAAAAAAGGGGGAGATACGTATTCAAGCGACCATTTCTTATTTACTCCCAGGCAGGTCCACGAGGCCGTGGCCCAACCTGGGAGTGGGGGGCTTAATGATATGCCTAATTCTTAATTGGGTTTTTGGCCTAAAAGGCCAAATCAATCCAATTAATAATAAAAGCCCAATTATCATATCTACTAAAATTCAATAGGATTTTAGTTATAACATATTGTCCCACATCGGATTTCTACAAGAAGTCTCCATATTCCATCACCTATAAATATGTGATTTAACTCATATAATAAGGTAAGAACTATTTAGGCAATTAACTAATATTATTTGCTTACATTGTGATAGTTTTCTGACTTGAGCGTCGAAGGACAATCGCCGGGCCACCCCCGGCGTGTCACCTAGTGTTTTCAACTGTTTTGTAGGTTAACGAGTGGAGCGATCCCTTCGACTACCTCGGACGCGTGGCAAAGACTCTCGGCATTCCCGATATTGGGCTTGAAGATTCCCGGACTTAGAAAACCTGTGGGCTTCAAGACCATTGGGTTGACCCATCATTTTTGGAGCAGCATCAAGTTTGAATTATTCTTTTTGTATATTATGTTCTTTTAGTTTTGGTTTTATTTTCATATTTTAAATATCTCCCAATGTTAATGTTATTTATTTTTATATAATTTTATTTCAATAATTTTGTAGCATTTTATTATTGTTTCCCATCATTTTCAATATAAAATTCGATTCACTATTCATTTTTATTTCTATTTTTAAATAATTTCATTCAAAAGTTTGTTCAAATGTTTAGCGACTTTGAATCATATTTATATATTTATATAAAAGTGGAAATCCATTCTTTATTTTTTGTAATTTTTTTTTATTTTCTAAATATTTCACGATTTTATGGTATTCATGTATATATTAAATAGTAGCAATAACTAAACTAATATACCGTATTTTAAACCAGATTTATTTTCTTGGTGACTTCTTTCCTCGGTTACCATTTATATTAATGGATTTCACAATGATTTGTTTAAAAAAAGTATTTTACCTGTTTTTCAATATTTTCATAAAATTATACATTCAAATTCAAAAACAATTATATTAATAATTTATTTGATTAATTGTCTTATCTCTTTTGCCCACCCTGCACACATATAAAATCTCCTTTTATATATATGTATTTTACTAATTGATTTTCATCAATATTCGTTGAAACAAACTACATATTAAAAATTGAAATTGGAATTGCATTTGATTTTCATACATCCATAAATGAAAATTTCTCAAAAAGGATAATTCTAATTCATTTGATCCGACTTTCACCTCTCTGAATGTGACAATCAATTCCATATCTTACTATTTATAATTAACCATTTATTGATAACAAATAATAAATAAATTATTTATTTATTAATTATTTCCAATCGAAATATTCAAAATAGTTTAACTATTGCTTAATTTGGATACAACCACCATTCAGCTTAGGTTAATCTTTAATATTTTATTTTGAGTTTTCTAAATGGATAAATACATATAAAACAAATAGCTACATTGTTTATTTATTTATTTCAATTGAATCATTCAAATTTAAGTCTAAACTTTTTTTTTTGGAGTAAAATTTTAAGTCTAATTAAGACTTACTTTGGATTTACTTACTAGAAAACCACCAATCTATATAATATATAAAGGTTGAATACACAATTGAAGTTTTGATATCTTCAATTTTGATCCCAAATATTTTCATCTCTTTTATTTGTGGACTTATTTCCTTAATTAGTCTTTATTACATTTTGTCTTATTTATTATTTAACTTATTTCAAAAAAATGATTTCTTTGTTACATTTATGTTAATTATACAATAAATTTTATATTGATATTTAATAAGGAAATTTCGAATTTCCTTTGATTTGGCCAATCATATCTTTTATTTTTTCTTACAAATTTGAATATCAGCATTTATGTTAATTATATAATCAATGGTTATTTCCTTATTTATACATATCTAACTTAATTATTATACTCAATATAAGTATAAAACCACATTTCTCATCCAACACCAAAGAAAAATTATCCACCCTCATCTTCACCTTACTCCGACGCCAGAACCAAGAAATGAAAGAAGAAAAAAGTTGGCTGATGATATTTTGTTAGTGTTATTTTTTCCGTTTTTATTATTATAATTTTTATACAATTTTATTTCAATGATGTTTTATCATTTTCATTTATTTATTTATTTCTCTTGCTTTCAAAAGATATTTTAAATTACCATTCTATTTTATTTCATTCTTTTTAATATATCCCTTCAAATCTTTATACGTTTTTTTAATAAGTTTGAATTATTCTTTTTGTATATTATGTTCTTTTAGTTTTGGTTTTATTTTCATATTTTAAATATCTCCCAAGGTTAATGTTATTTATTTTTATATAATTTTATTTCAATAATTTTGTAGCATTTTATTATTGTTTCCCATCATTTTCAATATAAAATTCGATTCACTATTCATTTTTATTTCTATTTTTTAATAATTTCATTCAAAAGTTTGTTCAAATGTTTAGCGACTTTGAATCATATATATATATTTATATAAAAGTGGAAATCCATTCTTTATTTTTTGTAATTTTTTTTTATTTTCTAAATATTTCACGATTTTATGGTATTCATGTATATATTAAATATTAGCAATAACTAGACTAATATACCGTATTTTAAACCAGATATATTTTCTTGGTGACTTCTTTCCTCGGTTACCATTTATATTAATGGATTTCACAATGATTTGTTTAAAAAAAGTATTTTACCCGTTTTTCAATATTTTCGTAAAATTATATATTCAAATTCAAAAACAATTATATTAATAATTTATTTGATTAATTGTCTTATCTCTTTTGCCCACCCTGCACACATATAAAATCTCCTTTTATATATATGTATTTTACTAATTGATTTTCATCAATATTCGTTGAAACAAACTACATATTAAAAATTGAAATTGGAATTGCAATTGATTTTCATACATCCATAAATGAAAATTTCTCAAAAAGGATAATTCTAATTCATTTGATCCGACTTTCACCTCTGAATGTGACAATCTATTACATATCTACATATTTATAATTAACCATTTATTCATAACAAATAATAAATAAATTATTTATTTATTAATTATTTCCAATCGAAATATTCAAAATAGTTTAACTATTGCTTAATTTGGATACAACCACCATTCAATATACAAGTTGCGACATGTTTTTTTTTTAACTTTTTTCCGCTAAACCATAAACAATAATACAATATTTAAAAATTGGGTGAACAATATATATATATATATATATATATATATATATCTCAAAATAGACAAATAATTTTACTTTTTAATTGTGTTTAGTGAACTATGTATAGTACTATTTTAATTGTTTTGATAAAACTAATTTCACTTAAATTGGGATAAGTAGTTTTAGAACATTATTTTTCTTATTGCAACTAGATAAAAAAGTAAAAATTGGGTAACATTTTTAATTATTGTTTGGTGAATTATATATGTGTGTTGTAGTATTTTCATTGTCTTGACAAAATCTAAAACTTATTTAAATAGTTATAAATAATTTTTAAAATATTTTTACTGTTCGCATTACTAGAAACGACATTTAAGAAAAGGGTAAACGATATTTTATAATGGGAAAATAATATTTTTATTGTATGTTATAGTTCGATGAATTTTGTGTTTTTAACTATTTTAATTGCTTCAACTAAAATAAACACATTCAAATTTTGGTAAATAATTTTCGAAATACCTATGTTGTTACCACAACTAGATAAAATATTTTTAAAAATGATTAAATGACATTTCATACTGGAAAAGTAATAATTGTTTATTTATTTCATAGTGAAATAATTATTTTAAAATTTTAATTGTTTGGTGAATTATGTGCATTGAACGATATTAATTTTTCTGAATAGCATAAAACAACAAATATATAAAATTACATTTAAAACATCTATTTTGTTATTATCACTTGACAAATAATTTAAAAAATGGATAAACGAAAATTTACAATAAGTAATTGTTTAGTGAATTAGATGTGTTCAACGATTTTAGTTATTTTAACTAACCTAAACCCATTTAAATATTGATAAATTATTTATAAAATATATATTTTGTTAATATTACTAATTACTAGATTTAAAAAAAATGGATAAACGGCAATTTATAATTGAAATAAATTATAAAGTAAACATGTCATCAATTCATTTTCCATATATTACTTCATAGAGATATGTTTTAATTGGAGTAAACGGATTTTTTGTACTCCTAATTATTTTTTGTGCACTATTAAAAGGAAATATTAATTAATTGTGGAATAAATATGTCTGATTCTATTTAATGTTACGATTAATATTAATATTAGTATTAGCATTCACATGAGTATTAATCTTATCATTAGCATTACCATTAGTATTAACATTAGCATTAGCATTAGCATTAGCATCAACATCAATATTATCATCAACATTAGCATTACCATTAGTATTAGCATTACCATTTTAGAATTAGTATTAGGATTATGATTATGATAAGAATTAGAATTAGTATTAATATTAGGATTATGTTTAGTCTTAGGATTAAGATTAGTTTCGTATTAGCATTATCATTAAAATTGGTATTAATATTAGTATTATAATTAGAAGTAGCATTAATATTAACAATAACATTAGAATTCGCATTAATATATTAGGATCAATATTAATATATTAGGATTAGTATATTAGTATTAGTTTAGTATTAGTATTAGTATTAGCTTTAATATGACTATAGCATTAGTATTAGTATTAGTATTAGTATTAGTATTAGTATTAACATGGCCGGTTTTTTGGGGGAGGCGAAGTAGGCGGTCGCCTAGGACCTCCAGATTTTCAAGAAAATTTAGGGCCCCCAAATTATGTTACATACACTTTATATATGAATACTTATTTTTTAAAATTAATTATATATAATATTTTGGAACATCAACTCTAATATAAATTTAATATAAAGATCAATAGATATTTTTTCAATTTTCTTAACCTTGGGGGTCCTAAATATTAAATTTATAATGTCTTAATTATTTATTATTATACCTAAAGTAAGAATCATTATTCATTAGTCTATTTAAGTTTTATAAATATTTATGAAGTTTATTTGCTATAAAGATTATACGTCACGGGAGGAAGTGAACCAGCAAATCATCCTGTTAATTTTGAATTTTTTTCCACATTTTAAGTTATTTTATGTTCATACATTTCAAAAATGTTTCGGGGGCACTGCCGTCAAACCCCCGTAATCTTTATTTCATCATTTTTAGAAAATATTATTTATATGTTTTTAGTATATTTAATTTTAAACACCCTTTAATGAAATTGATTTGTCAAATAGGTGCCCCGGTTTTAAGTTGTTTTTTAAATCTCGCCTAGGGCCCCTGAATTCTCAGGAACGGCCATGAGTATTAACATTAGTATTAGTATTTGTATTAGTAAGTATTATGATTATTTCTACTAGGATTTGGATTGGATTACAATTATGATTATTATTATGATTATGATTAAGATTATGATTATTATTATTAGAATTAGCACTGACATTAGAATTATAATTAGAATTAACATTAGCATTAGCATTTGAATTAACATTATGATTATGCGTAAGATTAGGATTATGATTAATATTAGTACTAGCATTAGGACTAGGATTAGTAGCATTAGTTTAGGACTAACAATAGTACTAGCAATAGCAGTAGAATTAGAATTACGATTATCATTAGCATTGGTATATTATGATTAGCATTAGCATAATAGCATTAGCATATAGGTATTAGTTTAGTATTATGATGAGCATTAGCATTATTATTAGCATATTACTATGAATATTAGTATTGCCATATATTAACATTTTGATTATTAATATTACTAGCATTACAATTAGAATTATGATTAGAATTAGGATTAACATTACCATTAGCATTAGCATATTAAGAATATATAGTATTAAATTAGTGTTAGCAATAGCATATTTGCATTTCTATAAGGATTAGAATTATGATTCGTATTATTATTAGGATTAGGATTATAATTAGAATTATAATTAGTATTAGAATTAAGATTAACATTAATATTAGTATTAGGATTATGATTATAATTTTGATTAGAATAATGATTGGGTGTAGTACTAGGATTATGATTATGGTTAGGATTAGCGTTAACGTTATGATTAAGATTAACATTAGGATTACTAATAGTAATAGTATTATTATCAGATTAGTATTATATTACTATATTAGTATTAGTATTAGCAATGGTAGGTAATGATAATAATAATGGTGACGGTAGTTGTAATGGTAATGATTGGTATTGGTATGAGTATCGGTATTTGTATCGGTATCTATATCAGTATTGGTATCGTAATGATAATAGCAATAATAATGGTAATGGTAATGGTAACGGTAACGGTAACGGTAACGGTATTGGTATTGATATTGGTGTTGGTATTGGTAATGGTGATCGTAATGGTAATTGTGATGGTAACGGTAATAGTAACGATGCACTCGCCTTTTATATACGGAAATTAAACCTTCGATATTTACCTTTTTCACTTATTTTGGCTGAATTTGTTATCTACATAAAATAAATTTTTTTTTTAACTTTGTATTGCACATTGATCTTATTATTCCGAGAACTTTTTAAAATTAAATATTTATTTTTATGATGAATTTCTCGTGCAACGCACGGGTGAAGTACTAGTTAGTGTTAAAAAGAAAATAAAAAACAAGAAAAATCTTTCTTAGGTTTAGTATTTCAAATTTTCAATTATATAATGATGGAAAATAAATCAATAATATCCTATCCGAGAAACGAAATGCCTAATAGCCAGCAATATGTTACAAATGTTTTAAAAATCGGACCGACCATTGATCGGATAAGCTACTGGGTCACAGTTGGACCGGTTCAACCGGGGTACAAGTTTTTTATTTTTATTTTTTTCTTTCATTTTTCTATTTTATAATTATTTATTGTTCAATAGATTGGATAAACGATTCGAATATCCATTTTGAATTTGGATTATTTATTTGGAATTTATAAGTGGGACAATACTTTTGCGGATTGAATTATCTAATGGGACGAACATATTTTTGGTATTTAATATGTGAGAGTGTATTTTTCTAACTTATAGTAAATGATTTAAAATAATCATAAAATACATATGCAAACGTAGAATATAAATATATAATGTAAGAATTTTGGTAGATGTATTATGTAAAATTATATTTCATGCAACTCAAAAGATAATTAGTACATATGAATATTTCCAAGTTTTTAATTTTTCATTTATTCGATTTCCAATTTACTACTTGTTAACAACAAACGACAAGGTATTATTCGACTATTTACCACAATGGAAAAATTAGCCGCAAATACTGATCAGTCATTCCCATCTTATTCATTGATTCGAGCTTACAAAACGCATATTAAGAAAACTAATAAATGTGCATGAACTCTAGAATAATCGTAATAAAATTACCAAAAAAAACCCTCATTAATTATTTCACAATTAAGTTAGTTAGATAGTATCCGAATAGAGCTTGAACCACCTTTAATCGAGCCAAATACGAATAGTGTTCGAATATCTTCATTTTTTTAACTTCTTTTAATATTTTTTTTATAATCGAGATTTATAATTTATCAAAAGTAGATTTGTTTGATTTACAACCTTGATGATGCTAATTACTTAGATCACCTGGGGTAGTGTAGAAAACGAGCTGGGAGAGTAAAGCTGATCAGTAGCTTGACAACTTGATGATCCTGAGGTCCCTGCGAAATGAGCACACGTGAACTAAGCCGGGGGTTGATCCGGCGGAAACCCCTCCGACGCTCATGTCAGATGTACGGATCGTGGAAAATAGTAAAGAGAATCAAACTCTAGACTACTTGTGAATAATAGAACGTACCTTAATAAATGAGTAAAAACCTCTATTTATATGTCGTTGAGTGGGTTGGGCTTACTTTGTTGGGCCCAAACCTTATTTTGAAGGTGTTTGGGCTTTCGTGTAGTGGGCATAATTATTAGGCGAATTAGGGGGTCCATTGGGTCGGCCCAATTAGGTATATCAAACCTTAGTATAAAGGATATATGCTAGGAATAAACCGTGTCATTAGCATAAAAATTAACTAACAAACATACACTAAACATCATTAAGCAAAACCAATATAGAGGGATATTCATGGAATATTTGCTAATGCCCTAATAAACATTTTTTGTAACCTATGCAAAAGACAAATTTAAAACCCTATTCTTTATATCCAATTTTCTCCAATCTTCCTAGTATATATATATACACATAATAATCTAATTAGCACAAACAAGGTTGTCACACTAACACTAGCAAATAATAGAATTAAAGAATATATAATATAATGAAACATGAAAACTATGATCTTTATTTCCCAGACCAGCCAGTGGTGGATCTCTACCTCCCAATATGGGCCAATCTCCCCGCATTTCGGGCCAAGCCCGCTTTCGTATGGGCCGAAGACGACCCGGCCCGTACACCTGTTTCCTCAACCTTGACCTACGAGCAACTCAACACCTCCGTTCAAAACATCTCCACACAACTATTGCAACTTCAACTCCAAAAAGGTGACACTGTTGTCATATTATGTCCGCCGGGCCTTGAGCTTGTTGAGATCATATTCGCTTGTCAACGGGCCGGGCTTATAGCGGTCCCGGTGGTCCCACCTCACCCTTCTTTTGCCACTCACAACAATCACCACCACCACCTTGTGAGGGTTCTATCCCAAACAAAACCTAAGGCCGCCATAGCGAACCGCAATTACGTAAACGCCCTTCGGGCACACACATCGTCCACCAATAATAGTCACGGGCTCCCCGGGCTTCTCCGGAAGATTAAATGGATATCCACAGATGAACTGAAGGGCGTAACTGTCAAATCGAACGATATCTCGAGGTACAACGGATGCAATGCACACGATGTGTACCTGATTCAGTACACATCGGGCGCAACCAGTGTACCTAAGCCAGTTCTCGTGACCGCAGGTGCAGCCGCCCACAACGTGAGGGTGGCTAGAAAAGCCTATGATCTTCACCCGAATAGCGTGATCGTTTCTTGGCTCCCCATGTACCATGATTGCGGGCTAATGTTTCTCCTACTAACTATAGTATCGGGCGCGACGTGCGTCCTGACGTCACCCGCTGGGTTTCTAAACCGGCCTAGGCTGTGGCTCGAGCTGATCAGCGATCACCGAGCCACATGCACGCCGGTCCCTTCCTTCACGCTGCCCCTCGTCGTCAGACGAGGGGGAGTCAGTGAAGGGACCTCTTCTATAACCCTAGGTACTCTGAAGAATCTTATAATTATCAACGAGCCGATATATAAGGACTCGATAGAGGGGTTCGTTAAAGTTTTCGGGCCTTTCGGGCTTAATCCGACGTGCGTATCTCCATCCTACGGCTTGGCCGAAAACTGCACGTTCGTGTCGACTTCTTGGAGATTGTTATGTTCTTCGAGTGGTGAAAATGATATAATTAATTTCCCGATTTTCAAGAATCTTTTGCCGAGTGCGAAGCTAGATTCTTCTTCTTCTTCTTCTTCATCCATGGAGGAAGAGGAGATTGAAATCTTGATTGTGGATGAAGAGACTCACGAGCCTGTTAGCGACGGAGTTGAGGGGGAGATATGGGTTTCGTCGCCGAGCAACGCCGCCGGATACCTGGACCACCCGTCGCTGACTCGGGAAATTTTCAACGCCCGGCTGAGGAACAAGGCGGCGGCGCCGTGCTTCGTCCGGACCGGAGACACGGGGGTGGTCGTCGGAGAAGAGAGGTATCTCTACGTTACCGGCAGGATTTCCGACATCATCAAACTCTCCGGCGGCCGCGAAGTGCACCCCCACTTCATAGAGACGGCGGCGTACAGCACCACCTGCGGCCGGAACACGCTGAGGCCGGGATGCATTGCGGCGTTCGGGATCTCCGGCGACGGAGGTTCCGTGGCTGTCGTGGCGGAGCTGCAGGGACGCCGCGGCGGCGGCGGCGGCGCCGCCGCAGTGGAGGTGAAGGTATTGAGGGAGGTGTGCGAGGGGATTAAGGTTGCTGTAATGGATGCGGAGAGGGTTAGTGTGGGGTTAGTGATTCTTGTGGAGAGCGGAAGTTTGCCGAAGACTAGTTCCGGGAAGATACAGAGATGGGCGGCGAAGTACAGATTTGAGAGAGGCGGTGGCGGCGATTTGAATGTTGTAATGAAAATGGCGTTTGAATCTAAACACAGTACGAGGAACTATCTTCCATTGATATCATCATCTCTGTAACTTGTTTTCAAGAACAAGCATAAAGTATGTATAATTGCAGTTTTGGTCCCTGTATTATATACATTTTCCGATTTTGGTCCTTAATGTTTTTATGGTACGAAATTGGTCCTCAAATAAGAAGTGTGTGTGTGTGTGTGATATTGAGTATTGAATAAGATTGTGGGTGTGGCTTTGTTTTACTACTTATACATTATTGATTATACATAAATTCCATTTTTTTTATTGAAAATTAATTTATTTCGATTATATTCTCAAAAGAACTAGTAACTCACACGTGCGATGCACGGAGATTAATTAAAAACATTAAAAAGAGTTAATGTATAAAATCAACGAAGAAAAAATATGTCGAGAATGCTAAGAATACAACCGAACAAAAAAATAAAAATTCGTATCTTAATCAATCAATAAAAAATCTGCATATATAATAAACTGACAACGTTCTAAAAACCATCAACGATGAAATGTAGCCTAATACCTAGTAATGAAATGTAGCCCAATACAACAATCACAATCCCTATTAAAAAACCCGTGCGATGCACGGGATCAATTTTTTTTGGATAAAATAAAACGAACGAAAAATTTGAACAGTTGATATACAAGTAAATAATACCAAAAAAAAGTTATCAAAATATACATTTGTTTGTGATTTATCTTCATATTCGCTGAAAATCTTTTGTGCACACAACATTGTTCGTAATTTTAGTTATATCGCGCGATTCTGAATTGATAAATATCTTTTTCTCAAATCTACTTTTAACTCTGGACATTGCGGCGTACAATTGCCTATGCCACCCTAATATTAACACTAATATTACACTAACAACAACTACTACTGCTACTAATACTAAAACCAACATTGATAATACTAATACCAATACTAATATTAATACTAAAACCAACACTAATAATACTAATATTAATATTAATCCTAATATTAATACGATGATTAATACTAATAGTCTAATACTAATATTGATTATACATAAATTCCATTTTTTTATTGAAAATTAATTTATTTCGATTATATTCTCAAAAGAATTAGAAATATTTGACATTGATGAACAGTTCAACCATTGGGCTTTTTGTTTGTCCTTGTATTATTTAAATTCGTAGTTAAATTGATCCGGCAAGCTAGAATTAAAATTGTGTTTGTTGCCTAGTATTGAATATTATTTTATATTTATTATTTCCAGCTCAAGTTGTTTATTGTTAAAGTTGCTATTTAGTAAAAAGCAACTTTTATTCTTGTAAATAAGTGAGTAGCACTTTTTCCTTATATTACTTTGTATATATAGTTGTACTCTTAGTTTTAGTAGATTAACAAAATAATAACAGTGAATATTAAAATACGAATAAAGTTGTATCTTCTTTCTCTCTTCTCAAGTCTTCAATGGAAAACCCTAATTGTTGGTTTCAACATGGTATCAGTTAGATATTTTCGATTTTAGCTTCCACATACAATTCTCTGTTTTTCAATTACATTTCGACTCTTCGTTCCTCGATTTCTGATCTGAGAATCCATGGCACCGACAACTCGAACTCCGTCGCCCGTTGATGATGTTTCGAGTTCATTTTTCCTTCACCCTTCCGACAGACCGAATTTGATTTTGGTATCGCAAGCTCTCACCGAAGATAACTACGCCTCCTAGTCAAGAGCTATGACGATTTCATTGACGGTCAAGAACAAAGTCGGATTTGTTGATGGTACGTTTTCAGATCCTGGCGATGCCGATTCAGTTCTTCGTAATGCTTGGATTCGGAATAACAGCATTGTTATGTCGTGGATCATTAATGTTGTTTCTAAAGATATACAGGCAGCATCATGTATTCGATTTTTGCAAAAGATACTTGGGATGATCTTAAAACCAGATTTTCACAGACTAACGGTCTTAGGATTTTTCAATTAAGGCGGGATCTCGCAAATCTAACTCAGGCCAGCAGTCTGTGAATGTTTACTTCACCAAGATCAAAGCCATTTGGGATGAATTGGCTAATTATCGCCCATCTTGTCTCTGTGGTAAATGTGAGTGTGGTGGTGTTGATAATGTTTTAGCTCATTATAATCAAGAGTATGTAATGAGTTTTTTGATGGGCTTAAATGATACTTTGGGGTCAATTCGTGGTCAGATTCTTCTCATGGATCCCCTTCTCCTTATTAATAAAGTGTTTGCATTCGTTTCTCAAGAAGAGCGTCAAAGATCCGTTGCTTCCATGAATTCTGAGTCTATTAGTTCTGTGTTCGCTCTCAAGAATGATTCTACGAACATGCCTGATGGAAACCAGGTTCAATCCCATAATCAGTTCTATAATGGTCCTCAGAAGAAAAGAGAGCGAGGTTTTCTCAAGTCTTCAATGGAAAACCCTAATTGTTGGTTTCAACACCTAGGGTGCAAATAGAACATTATCGAAGTGGAATTAGCACTTTAGTATATTTTTAAATAAAATGAAAAAACTTATTTGGAGTCCAATTTTTTTTTAAAAAATACAGAAAAGATTGAAAATCTGAATGAAGAAACATGTTCGAAAAATCAGAAAATTTTAGATCGGATTCGTCGAGATTTTCAAATGCCATTTATTTGGGTAAATTACACCTACACCCCTGAGGTATTCAAAATAACTTTAAGGTCCATGTAGTTTTGGTAATTACAATCAACCCTGAAACGTTTTTAGAAACCCTAACGGAATAATGCATTCGATAAGTTATTCCGTTAGGGTTCTAACGGATATTAGTTTCAGGCAGTAGTGGAGACGACATATATAGAAATAGGGGGATGACGAACCTCTCCTAACATTTCTTAAATCCTTATTTTTTTATATATAATTTATAATTTTTTGGTCTATCATTAACGATCCCGTGAGAAACAAATATAGTGCATATCGGTTCTCGAAAACATGAAATCTTGACTTCGGTAATTGTTTCAGGGTGTGGCTGTAATTACCAACACCATAGAGTGACAACCTAGGGGTGTAGCACATATTGATGTTGATATTATTATAGATGCAAATTTTAACAAAGAGAAATTAGTACAATGAAGTTGAAATAAAAATTAATTAATTAATTAAAGAAAATTGGAGTGAAATATGATGAATTGGCCTAGCTAGTGACTAAAAGGCTGAAACTTGAGTAGGTAATTGCAAAATGACCCGTGAACAAATAAGAAAGGATATAGAAAGAATTGGATTCCACATTGCAGGCTTGTGTTGATTCTCAATTGGGTACACAATGTATTGGACTCTTTCCATTACCAATAATTACTCCCCAAATATATATATATATATATATTTATATATATATATATATATATATATATATATATATATATATATATATATTCTTACCGATGTTTTGAAAACTGGATTGAACATTGACTCGAATAAACTACTGGATCACGGTTGGACCGGTTCAATCGGCGTCTAACCGGTCTTTTCATTGTTTACTTTACAATTATTTAACTAATTTACTCATTTACACATAACCAATTTTTCACTCGATTTCCTATATTACGGTTCAACCGGACCGAACAAGTCAATGGTTCACTGTTTAAAAGGTTCAACCGGTCGGTCCGGGTTTCACACTGATTCTTACTTATATCATTAAGTATTTACAATGTATAATTATAAGAAGAAAAAAAACATATATATATATATATATATATATATATATATATATATATATATATATATATAGAGAGAGAGAGAGAGAGAGAGAGAGAGATGAGATGAGATGAGAGAGAGAGGAAATACAGAAGTAGCATAGTGTAAATGACAGAAAGGTAAAGACATTGCTTGGGAAAAATAAAGCATGGGGAGGGCCTGCCACAGTTTGAGTTTTTGCAGACAGACCCCTCACACACTACTATTTTTTCAGACAACTCCCCCACACACTATTGGCCCATCTCTTTCCTCACACACCACCCCCCACATATACGTACAAAACATATACATGCATATATACACATAGTCCATTTCTTTTTTTTTTTTTGTCAAGAAAATCCAGTAGTTTGTATACATGCAATTAATGACTAACATATCCCCCCATATTATTATCCCAACTAATCCCAACAAAAAAAAAAAGGTTAAATCTTAAAATAAAAAGTAAGTGTAAATATAAAAATTTCAGGGTGGATATATAATTAATGCGTGTGTTGAAAAACAAAAAGCCTGAGCAGGGGGGGTCAAATCCAGGCGCAGAATCACAATCCCACACCCATTATTCGCGTCATCTTTTTTTTCTTTTTAATTAATTTTTAATTTTTTTGGGTAAATGGAAAGTGAAAAGGAAATAGGGTACGTGTGAACTGTGGCAAAAGAAAAAAAAAAAAAAAAATTGGGGGGGGGGGAGGGGGGTGGTGTGCAATAATGGAAGGGGTGAGATGGGACCGAGTGGCAGGGCGTGGGAGAGGACGAACATGACTTTGTCGGTTGTTTTTAGTGTTCAGATCGATTGTTAATCCTCATCATCTGTTGTTTCCCACTCATCCCTTTAGTTTCTCTCTCTTCTTTCTCTCTCTTCTTTTACTTCTCTCTCTCTCTCTCTCTATCTTAGCTTCATCACAAGCAACCAAGCTGTCTCTTGTTGGATACTTAGTTGGCTGTTGGAACCACTGCAACACACTCTCTCCCATAAACACACACTCACACACACACACAGTTCCCCACTAATTTTTTTTCAAGATTTCGTGAAATTTAGCAACCCTTTTTCTCTGTGTGTTCATTAATTAATTAAATTTTGTGTTTTTTTTAAGGTTTTATTATTTAAGGGTGGTGGGTGATTTCATTGGTTAGTTAGTTAGTTAGTTATGGTTGTCTTGATGGGGTTGTATTGTTCTTTCTCTTTCTTTCTGCCGTTTTGATGACTACTATTAGTTTTTTTTTAATGGAAATTTTAGGGTTTGTTTGTTTAGTTATGGAGATCATTAATCAAGATCTTTAATTAATTAAGTGATAGTTAATTATATTAGAACAAGTGCATTTGCTTGATAAAGATCGAGTTTTTTTTTTTTTTTTCCTTTTTTTTTCGTGTGGCTGAGGTATTTTTTTAGGGTTTATCAACAAGAAGTGACGGAAGATGACGTCATTACCCGGCGAAGAGAAGGATGCGATGAGAATGTCTTCTTCATTGGGCGGCTACAACATCAACTCCGTCGAGAACAACACCGTAACCCCGGTGGAGAAACCCAGAATCTCCGACCCGTTTTCCGGCGGATCCAAGCCCAAGCCCATCGGCGGCGGCGGCGGCGCGAACCACCCGAGGATCAGCTACCGTGAATGCCTGAAGAACCACGCCGCCAACATCGGCGGCAACGTCACCGACGGCTGCGGCGAGTTCATGCCCAGCGGCGACGACGGAACCCTCGAGGCACTAAAATGCGCCGCCTGCGGCTGCCACCGCAACTTCCACCGCAAGGAACACCACCACCCCCACGGCGGCGAGTCCGCCACCGCCGGTGCCATGGTCCACCCACTACAGCTCCCGCCTCCGCTCCCGTCCCCTTCCATGAGCCAGCACCGCGCCGGCGGCGGCGCCCACCACTGGAGCGCGATGGTCCAGCCGGTGAAGATGGCCTACGGCAGCGGCGGCGGCGGCGCCGGAAGCGCCGGCACCGACTCCTCCAGCGAGGAGCTGAACTTCAACGCCTACCACTCCAGCGGAGGGGTGGCTCCTCCGCCGCCGCAGTTCGTCACCAAGAAGCGGCACCGCACGAAGTTCACGACGGAGCAAAAGGGCAAGATGCTGGAGCTGGCGGAGAAGCTCGGGTGGCGGATCCCCAGAGAAGACGACGCAGAGGTGCAGAGATTCTGCGCAGAGTTTGGGGTTAAAAGACAAGTTTTCAAAGTTTGGATGCACAATAACAAGAGTTCTTCTTCCTCCAAGAAAAATCCTCAAGAATTAATTTGACCTTATTTGGAGGACTAAATCATAAATTTAAATAATCTATAGTTTAGCAATGGCATTTTAGTGTAGTAAGATTTGGGCATTATGCATGCTTTTCTATAAATAATTAATATTAATTAGTAAGAACTTTCCTTATTCAAATTTCTTTAATTAGAATTTATGGATGTAATTTCCTAGTATTTTTTTTTTGTCTTTATTATTATTTATTTATTTTTCTTTAATTTCTTAGTGTCTTAATTATAACTTCATGTTCTTAAATGTTTGGGATTCATGAGTTCTGGACAAAATTCAAGAGGAATGTTTCATATTCGATGTGTTAATTGAAGTACTAGGCATTGTTCATATATTTTTTCATTTATTATGAATGCTGTTTTAGACATTGATGACGTGTCATTTATTTCTTTTGGTTAATTAAAATTAATATTTTAGTGGTAAGAAATATTGGTTCGTGTCTTCATCTTTCCCCCACCTCTTTCGTAGTTGCAGAAGTTGTGGGCTGTTTTTCATCTTTGATTTACAAATAATATTATATGTTTTTTCATCTTTGATTTGCATACTAATACATACAATGTGTGTAAAATAATATATCTTTACTATGATGGAAAACATTATACCTTCTCATCATAAACAGCAGTCGCCGAGGCACCACCGTCTGGACATCAAACACATTTACTGCCGCCGATGCACCACCATCTGATATCAAATACCTCCACCGCCGTCGAGGAGTCTGGACATCAAAACACCTCCACCGCCGCCGATGCACCATCGTCTGGACATCGAACACCTCTACCGTCGGAGTTGAAACCACCCTTCTCTCATAAACCGGCAACTTCCTCCTCTGCGGGCGCGACCAATGCATTGCGTGATAGAACTTCTCCCGTCTGTCCGATTTTTCTTCCATCGATTTTAGTATTGTTACATGACAGTTTATGTAATCGACTATTAGTCGATTAATAAATCAACTATGTTCTTTTATAGTTGATTTATTGTATTTACATCTAATACACATTTTAACATTTTAATCAACTATAGTCGACTAATAAATTAGCTACATACACAAACCCGAAAACATAGTTCTAATACACATTTTTACCCGAAAATTCGAAACCCGAAAACCCGAAGCATAATCAACTTAGATCCAACTTAATTAATTTCGTGAAAAAAACATTAGGAGCCGGAGTTATCACTAATTATTTCGAAAGGATGAACATATCTCAATACAATTTCATAAAGGGGGTTTCACTATTTTCCCAAATAAATAATATAATTCAAGTGAAATACAAGATAAAAAGGAGAAAAACAAAATAGCAAATGAAAAAGGGAAAAAGAATATCAAATGTGAATCTTTAGGGAAGTCATGAATTTGGCGGCTAAACTATACTTAAACATGAGGTAATAATTAAGACAAATGCTATTTTAGTACATAAACATTAAATGGGACCATTTCTTTTTTTAGTTGAACTTAAGAATAATTAAATTTCGTTTTCATCAATGGCTCAAGCTGAACACTCATGCCCAGCTGCTGGGCCATGGCTAGCTACATATTGGCAACAAAATTGTAGTTAAGCTCATCATTTTAAATTAACGAAATTATGGATCGGTGCGACCCGGCCCGAACCCGTCCTCCACTCGGGCCGGGTACGGGTTATGGGTCAAAATTAACAAGCCCATGTAAATAAGGCCCTCATTAGCCCAAATGATTATGTTGGGCCGAAGTTAATAGGCCCAAGCTCACATGGAAAATCAAATTAAATCGAGATAAGAAAAGGGTAAATTAGGCAGGGGAAAATAATACAAAATCGAGATAAGCATTGTTTAATTATCGTTGTTTGCAAATTAAATGTTAAGTTAGCCTCGGCTAGTTTACAACTGAACCATCGATGGTCATATTTATTGTGGAGATGATTCTTTAATTCGGCGAATTACAATTAATTAATTAATCTTAGTTAAATTGGAGTTCAATTTTATTGAATCTATTTTTTTTTAATTGTCGATTGTGAAATAGAAGAAAATGATGAAAGCATTTTCATAGATTTCAAGCGGATGTTTTAAATTGAGCAAATTTCCCGATTTAACAAGTACCACTGAAATAGAGATTTTGCGAGGTGGAATATTGAAAGTTGCAATATGGTACTTGAACTACTACGTGATCGCGGAATGCGATGATACAACCGGGTGTGCCCATGTGCTGACACGTGTATTTCTTTTCAATTTTTTTTATTGAAATTTGTTTTTTTACATTTTCTTTAAAACATAATTAAGACTGAATTTTAAAATTCTCTTTCATCACTAGATCATATATTACAATATGGATTCCCTCTCTCTCTCTCTCTAAGCACTTCTCATCCCTGAAGCTTGAGATTCTTCATAAGCCTGTAAACATCAGGAAAATTGAAGTAAATATATATTTAGTTCATTCAGACATTTATAATTATTTATTATTATTACATCATTAATGAATATCAACATGTTTTGATCAGAGTTTTAAAAAAGCCTAATTTTTCATCGAACCCGTTACCTACGAACGTCACGTGACGAATTTGTCGTCACTATAAATAAATAAATAAATAAAAATGGTTGAATTTCTATAATGAGGTGCAAGGCCATGTGCTATGATCTAAAACTAGTAAGATTAGATTTCATGTGGTTATAAATTTCTTATAATAATTATTTAATAAATAAATGTAACTTGTTTATGAATTTCCTTTTACTTAGGCACCATAAATGGAAACCTTAATTAGTGCCAGTAAGGCAAATGCAAGAACTTACTTATAAACTAGCTGTCTGAATATTACTTCAATTAATATTGATATGAAGAATGCAAGTACTTAATTTAATAATGATAATGATTTTTTTAACTTTTTTTTTTTTATAAATGGGAAATTCAAAATTCTCGGGGATGCAAACGAGGCAATTTGAAAGATATTTCCAAAAATTGAAGATGTGTATTATGAAATCGAAAATTTCAATTCTTTGTGGAAAGATATCAATTGGTAGAAACAAATGAATAAACGACATAGGAAATAATATTTAGATTATCGATAATAATTATTTGTCGCTAATTCAATATAGTGCCCGAAAAAAAATTTAATTAAAAATTGGTGACAACAAAAAAAGAATTATATATGTATATATAAAATATAAATACCTCTGCTCATTGGAATATCCTCTGGTATTACCAATGGCTCTGTAATTAGGTATAGGGACTTGATCAGATTCAATCTGCATAATGTCCTTAACAAGAGCTTCGTAGTGCCGCCTCACTTCGTCGGCCGATTTCCCGCCAACTGACCTGGCAATGTTGTGCCACCTGTCGGGCGTTTCCTTGTCGTACTTTGCTAAAGCCTCCTCGAATTGCTTGTTCTGCTTCGTTGTCCATGATGATGACCGTGACGATGTCATCGAGCTCGATGCCATTTGCTTATCGAAAAAAAATTGATTTTTAATCGTAAAAAAATCGAGAAAGATCGTTTTTCTTTTTCCCGAGCCGAATACGGAGGGAAAAAAAAAAGAAGTGTAGAAGAAAAAAGGGAAGAGAAGATTTTTGCCTCAGTCAATGTAGAAAGTGTTGGAAGTGTGTGTTTTGGTGAGATATTTGATGGAGTAAAGAGTGTTTATATATAAGGAAGAAAGTGGTGATGAAGAGGAATAAATTACAGCCACCTCTAAGGTAAGGTCAAATTACGAAAATTCCCTTTCTGTTTGGGTAATTACAATCACTCCCCTTAACTATGAATATTCTTACTCGTCCACTCTTACGGTGTCAATATTCAACATAATCTTTTAGATTCCGTGGAATATTGTATAGTTTGTACTTGTTTTGTGCAAAATGCAGTTTCTAATGCACCACAATATGATATTTACAATCCAAGAGACACGTTTTATGATCATCATCATATTTCAAAACGTGGAGCTCGAATAGGGTAAAACGGGTACAAACTGAAAAATATTCCACATAATTTTGAAGATTCCTCTAAATTTGACACCGTAAACGGACGTGCAAGAAGATTCACAGTTGAGGGATTGGTTGTAATTGTAATTATAATTATCAGATAATGAAAAAAGAAATATCGTAATTTAACCTTATCTCAGAGGGAGTGGCAGTAATTTATCCTCTCTATATTAATCTTTTTGAAGGGTTGTTATGTAAAAATGTTATTATTTAGCTGAGGATTTTGTTTTGAAGGTTAAAAAAGGTCATTTTCTTGTCTTTTTTAATTTTTATAATATGATGATGAGCAAGTGGATTAAATGGGGGAATTTCAACCAGCTGGTGGAGGATTAGATCCCTCAATTTTCCAACTAGTTAAGATAGATATACAGATATATATATTCTCTAATAAATTAAAATGCACAAGATATTCTGTTATCTTTTCTGTGGGATATTGTTTCTTTTTTCTTACCATATCTTAATTATGTTCATTTTTTTTTTTTTTTTTTTTTTTTAAATATGAAGATATATATATGTTAATACATTATTGTAAGACTTGGGAAATGGTGATATTATCTAGTTGTGAGCAACATTCCAAAGGTTTCTTTCTTTGTTGTGTGGGCTCTGCTCTGCTATGTAATTGTGATTTTGTCCTTAAATATATGTTATTACTTCAGTGTAAATGTTAAATAAATAAATAAAAGAATTACAGCACTTCTATTTTTAGCAATTTATTTATATATATATAGCCCAATTTAGGACAGAAGTTTGTTACTACGTGTACATCTTCAGATCAAGATTTATGGCTCTACAATTTCAAGAAAAAATGAATATGGTATTTATCATGAGTTTGCCAGTAGGGCCCAGTCATAGGGCGAAATTAGACATTTGGACTAGGGTCGGTAAGAGTTGAGTCGACTCGTGAGCTTGACGACTCGGTTCGAAAAATGTCCAAACTCGAATTTGAGTTTTTCGAGATTGAGCTTGAGCTTTCTGACGAGTCGTGCTCGAGCATTTTCATAGTTGTTTGTGGGCTCACGAGCCTTATTTGTATTTATTTATATATTATTTTTTTATTTAAATATTATATAATAATTTAAAATATTATAAAAATAATATAAAAAAAACATAATTTTTTTTTAGGAAATATACATAATTACATATCATTTTTTATTATTTATGTTATAATTTCTGTATATTAATATAAATATTTTTTTTATAATAAAAAATCAATAATAAAAAAAAAAAAAAAAAAAAAAAAAAAAACCCACAATGAGCTTGCGCTCGAGCTCGCCAAAACAGTCGAGCTCAGCTCGTTCACACCCCTAATTTGGACCTCTATGTATTTTATTTTTCATCTTACATAAAAGGAAACTCGAGCTTCTGCCGATTTTTGGTAATAAATTTTTTTTTTTTTATTTATTCGCATAGAATATATCTTTCATACAAGGGTGAAAAAAATTAAAAATTTAAGTGTCAAGTGATTAGACAAATTATTCCACTTGTTTGGAATCAGTTTGTAATATTATTTTTTTTCAAATTAATTAGCCAATGGGAGTTGGAATATATTCCTAATCTTGTATGCATCAAATCTTATACTTCATCAGCATTTCTTTTTTACAGAATTAAGGCAAACTGATTCCCACTTAATTTTCCCTTTGAAAATTTTGACTCTACAGTTTTTCTTTACCGAGGAATCTACTCTTGTCAAACTTTCAGAAAATAAATAAAAATAAAAATAAAAATAAACAAATAGTCTGTTTACAATATTGATGAAATAGAAGGTTGAAATTTTGAAATAGTGCTCCAAATTAAATTTGTTCCTTCTTGTCCATTGGTTCGTGTCTTCGTGAGCTCGCCTTGTATGGTAAAAAATCGATAATTCGGTATATAATGAAATCTCGATAATTCAACATTGGATCGATTAATAATGTTGCTTGAATAATAATATTTTTGTCGACACCTGACCTAAAAATAATATTTTGTTAATTTTACTAGATAATAGCTATATGAAGAATGATTGTTCATGGACCTATGTGAAAATATTGAAGGAAAATAGGGGAAAATAAGAGTTTGTTCGGACGATTTGAGTCCGAAACGAAACACTATCAAACAAAACTCGTCAAATTTCGACATACCAACATCGTTTAGGCTCTCAAAAGTCCATTACTATAGTTTTAGAAAAAAATAATTAGAAATTTAATATCTTTTTATAGAAAACTCGGATTGCAATTTCGTAAATTAGGTTTTCCCTAAAATTTTGAGTTCTACTAGTATTAGTATTTAACTCATCAATCCAAATAGGTCCCCTTCGATATTTTAGAATCCTTATCTTTTTGTTCTAAACATAACTGGTTTTTAATATCTTCTTTCTTTGTCCTTTCACTCTTCCAATTCAAACTTTGTTCTTTAATTTCTCACATTTCTTTACCTATGTGATCGAGCTGTATCGATTCTTTACGAAGAAACGTATATCTTAGTAATGGTCCAATCATAAAGAGAGAAAAAATTTGGATGACCAAAAGATTATGTGACAGAATCTTTGAACAAAAAAAGAAGTTTATAAATATTTTGGAAGAAAAAAGATTTGAAATGGAGAGGAGCAAGTTGGTACTTTATAGATGAGAAATGTTCCAAAAGATAAGGAGATAGACTTATCAAGTGCATGCACTAACTTTACATATATACAATATACTCTATAGATTTAACATTTTGATTTGTCCATTGCACATACGCCGGCGAAGTTTATACAGGGCACTTCGGGTGGTTGCGCGTTCTCTTGTTATTTAAAAAATATAGAGATTTTACATTCTATATTTATAATTATCATTACCATCATTTCACATATTTGAATCGTCAATTTTGTGACATTTTTTTTGAACAAATAGAAGAATATATTAATTAGGGATAAACAGTCAACCGAGGAGGAAGAATCGAGTTTTCTATACAACTGAGTTCAGAATTACTAGCTAATGCATGAGTAAGACAATTGCCTTTCCTTTTAACAAATGAAAACATGCAAGTGTCAAATGATTTAGCTAACCAACGCATATCTTAAAAAATGCCCCATAAGAGCGAAAAGACGAATCGTCTTCCTTGAGAGCCTCAATTACAACATGTAAACAATCACCTTCTAGTACCAATCGACCGCCATCCTCGAGAAACTGCTTTACGATCGCTTTCAGCACTGCATTGATCTCACCTTCTTGGTAAATGATCTCCATATGATATTCCACTTGGTAAATAATCATACTCTATAGGAAAAGGAAATTGTTGAAAGTACATGGACGTTAAGTGCTTATATTAAAATACAAGGGAGTCACTCATGTGTTATATTGAAAGTATAAAGGGGTTATATGCACAAAGTTCAAACCTCAGGGGGTTTAAGTGCTATTTACCCAAAGAAAAAAGAAAAAAGAGATCCACTCAGCATCCGGGTCAAAACCCGGTCCAGATTTTGCTGAAGGGTTCTGATAGGGTTTTTAGAAGTTCATCTCTGTACAGTGGAATCTCTCTCTCCTGTTCAATCAGTTTGATCTTCCCTCTCTGCTGGTGACTCTCTCTCTCTCTCTCTCTCTCTCTCTCTCAGTTACTTATCATTTTCATCAATTGTTTCAATATCTAGTGAAAATCTGGATAATTAGTGTGTTGAATTTACCATCACCCAACACTCTAGGGTTTAATTTGGGGTTAATTTCTCGATTGGATTTCTGAAAAAATAAAACTGTGGCTTCATTGCAGGGAAACACTTCCCTCCTCGTATTGCATCGGTGCCCTAAAGAAAGATGAGTGTTGTCTACAGTTGGATCTGATATTCTTTTCGAATCCCTCCTGTTTTTTCGCTCCCATTTGACCAATCAAAATCCAATTTTTTTCATTGCATTGACGAAGGGCTTAAGGAGAATAGAATAGCCATGAATTTGAGATTCTTCTTTAGCAGACGCACAGTTGCCCATATATCGAAGCTGAACCCTAGGGTTTTGCCCTCACATTCTTCCGGCTATCGATGTATCGCAACCCCGCCTTTATTCCAGCTGCCGCAAGCTAATGGTGCTTCATCTCTCGCCGACCACCCTAAAAGCACGAAGTTCGATAACTCTGTTGTGAGATATATTCATACTTCACAGGAAGTTGGTTTAGACGACTCGTCGAGTAATGTGGAGCATGAATCGGAATCGGAAAATGATGCTACGATGAGTGAATTCTTGTCGAGGTTTTCTTGGATAATGCGCAAAAAGCTCTCCGAATGCTACCCCGAGTGTGACAAGAGTACGATCGATGGCATGCTCGTGATTATCGTTGGAGCGGTGGTGTCGGAGATGGAAAAGGGCGGCCTCGAGCAAATGACGGGCCCCGCTGCATCGAAGATGCCGTCGCAGGATTTCAGCGAGGATTTGTGGAGAACTGTATGGGAAGTGAGCAACGTAGTTCTGCAAGACATGGAGAAGGAAAAGAAGAAGGAGAAGATGAAAGGCTTTCTTCAATCCGAAGAAGTGAAAGAGATGTACAGATTCGCCGGTCAAGTGGGCATTCGCGGAGATATGCTGAGGGAGCTTCGGTTCAAGTGGGCCCGCGAAAAGATGGAGGAGAGCGAGTTTTACGAGAGTTTGGAATCTTTCCGGAAGGGGGAATCACAAGAGGAATCTCGAGAAGAGATAGTTGGTGGTGGCGAAGAAGGTGAAGAAAGAGTTACCTCTCTTCCGAAAAGACATGGCAAGATTAAGTACAAGATTTACGGGCTTGATTTGTCCGATCCGAAATGGGCTGAGGTGGCGGATAAGATTCACGAGAACAGTGAAGTGATGTCGCCTAAAGAACCGAAGCCCGTTTCTGGGAAGTGCAAAGTTGTTGCTGAAAAGATCATGTCTTTAAAAGAAGGGGATGACCCTGCTCCACTTTTGGGCGAATGGGTTGAGCTTCTTCAGCCTAGTAGGATTGACTGGATTGCTTTACTTGATAGGTTGAAAGAAGAGAATTCTCATCGATATTTCGAGGTATGACAGTTTTGCTCCTTTTTGCTCGAAAGTTTATCTCGAAAATTTCTCTGAGCATCGATGAAAATTTCTGTATGATTTTTATCGTATCATACTGAGTTCTTGCAGGTATATGATGTTAACATTAAATATTATGATGAAATGTTTGTGATTACAGTAATCTCTAGTTCGTTAATATGAACTGCCAAATTGCCATTTATACCTTTAAATGTAGTTGCCGTCTCTATATCTACCCTCTTATCCCCAACATTTGAGCAATAGTAAATATTATGGAAACAAATCGACGATTTTTATTTTTTTACATTGATAAGTCATTTCGTTCTTATTTCACATTAGTGGTTTCAATCTTCATTCTCCATTTAGTTTGTATGAAGTAGAACCGATTTTATTTCAAGAAAAGTTAAAACATTAAATGGTATTTCTCTAGATTGCAGAACTCGTACTCGGCGAAGAATCATTCCAAGCAAACACGCGCGACTACTCGAAACTAATCGACGCCCTCGTCAAACAAAACCGCCTGGAAGATTCCGAAAGAATCCTAAACAAGATGAACCAAAACGGAATATTACCCGATGTAATCACCTACTCAATCGAGGTCCACATGTACTGCAAATCAGGCAATCCGGACAAAGCCCAAGCAGCCTTGGATAACCTGCGGGCCCAGGGGCTCCAACCAGACATAAAGGTCTACAACTCCATGATCATGGCCTACGTCAAAGCCGGTAAACCAACACTCGGCGAAACTCTAATGAGAGAAATGGAGACGCGCGACTTAAAACCCACGAAGGAGATATACATGGCCTTGTTAAGTGCCTTTGCAAAGGCCGGCAAAACGGCGGATGCAGACAGAATCTCCTCCACAATGCAGTTCGCGGGTTTCGAGCCGAGCTTGGAATCTTGCACTTTAATGGTGGAGGCGTACGGGCGAGCTGGCGACATTGACCGGGCGAGGGGCAATTTCGACCAGATGATAAAAATCGGTCACAAGCCGGACGACAGGTGTACGGCTAGTATGCTTTCGGCCTACGAGAAGAGGAATTCTTTGGACGAGGGTTTGAATCTTTTGCTTGAGCTCGAGAAAGACGGTTTTACCCCTGGGGTGGCGACTTACACGGTGCTTGTTGATTGGCTGAGTAAGTTGGAGCTGTTTGACGAGGCGGAGCAGGTTTTGGAGAAGATTGGAGAAACAGGGGAGGCGCCGCCTTTTGAGCTGCAGATAAGTCTTTGCGATATGTATGTGAAGGCTGGGGCGGAGAAGAAGGCTTTGCAGGCTTTGGGAGTTATTGAATCGAAGATTGAGAAATTGGAGAGCGACGATTTTGAGAGGATTATACGTTCGCTTAGGAGCGGTGGGTTCTTGCAAGATGCGAGGCGATTGTATGGTATGATGGAGGCTAGGGGGTTTATGCCTTCGGGGAGTTTAAAGATTGATATGATGGCTTCTCAGGTTGTGAAGAGTGGTAAGAAAAGTAATTTTTCGATGCTTAGAGGAAAATGATAGATTCGGTTGTTGTTTTCGTGACTCCTTTTTATTGAGTTTTCGGTCCTTTTTTTCTTTTTTTTCTTTGATGACGATGGATTTGGTTACTTTTTGGTTTTAGAATTCGTCCGACAAGTGAGATGCGGAAACGTGATAGGTTTAGGTTTCGAGTTTTGCAATAAGAACACTATGGTGCAAACATTATAATATCTGCGGTTATTAAAGCTTTTGCCGTTGTGTTGTAATAGCTCGTGTTATTTTGTGTTTGCTTCAATCTGTTTTTAGTTGGAGTATTATGTAAGGTATTCGATTTTGTCTGACCATGTGAGAATTTTAATCAGCATTAGGGTTGGTTTTATTCAATTTGTTTGGTCCGAATTATTGACTGATTTTCGGACATCTTATAAAGATCTAGAAGTTTAGTTGAGAGGGGTAATTACAGATTCTATTGATCGATAAAAAACTCGATTTTCGTACAAATCGGAATTTGTGCTTGTCTTTGTTTGCAGAAAAAAAATGCCCACGAGTTTCACAAGTAAACTTGATTCCTTAAAGAAAGGCAAAGATTTGAAGAAAGACAAAGGTAAGAAACACAAGTAATACAAAACCAGCAAGCCACTTTCAAGAATTCTTTTTCACACACTTTCTTTGTTCCAAAACTTATAAGATGTCGAAACCGAACTTTTTTTCTTTCTAAAACGCTAACGAAAAACATATCATGGCGGACCGAAAGCAACCGTTCTCCTTCCGTTTCTGGTCATCGGGTAACGGTGCTTCTTCACGCCGAACACCTGCAACCCAAACTACCGCACCACCACCGGCAACCGCCACTTCTAAGGTCAAACCGGAAGCTCGTAGCCGCCAGTCAACCACGACTCCACCTGCAGCTGCACCCCAAGCTCCGGCCAACCACCAGCCAACCACCACTTCTACAGCTGAACCTGAAGCTCTCACCCGCCAGTCGAGTGCCAGCAAGACCAACTCCACCACCACGACTCCGCCTCCACCCGCAGCTGCAACCGAAACTCCGGCCACCAACCAGCCTACCACCACCAATATGAACCCCAATCCCATCACCGCACCTACAACAACCATCACTTCTACAGCCGAACCGGAAGCTCTCACCAGCCAGTCAACCACCAGCATCACCAACTCTACCACCACGACTCCACCTCTACCCGCCCCGGAACCGGAAACTCCGGCCAGCAGCCAACCTCCACCCGCCCCTGAGCCCAAAACTCCGGCCAGCAGCCAGCCAATAACCACCAATACGAACCCCAATCCCATCACTGCACCTACAACAACCGCCACTTCTATAGCTGAACCAGAAGCTCTCACCGGCCAGTCAACCACCAACAACGCAAACTCCACCACCACGCCTCCACCTTCACCCACAGATGCACAGCAAACTCCAGCCAGCATCCAGCCAACCACCACCACCACCGCCCCTACAAAAGAAGTGAAAACGGCCAACCAACCAAACATTAATCCTAAAACCTCATCACCGCCCTCTCGTCGAACAACCCAATCCAGATCGCCACCTCAGCCTTCCTCCCCTGCCCATGGGTCCCCTAAAACACGGCCCACCCCTCCATCCCCATCTCGTGTGGGTCCCACGATTTCAAAGACCCCATCCACATCACAAACAACTCGTTCTCCTAACCGTCTAACCGCTCCCTCTCCCAAGAAAACACCCTCTAATAATAACTCCCCTTCAAAAGAATCAAGACAAATAACTCGAGAAAACCCCCCATCTTCAGTACAACAAGAACCCCGGCTTAAGGCACAGGCTGTATCTCATGGTGCCAATGGCTTCAGTGATCAGACAAGCTCTAATTGTGGGCCCCCCATCGTTGAATCGAATCCGCAGCCTCAAGAGACTAAAGATGTGAAGGAAGTCGATGATTTTCTCTCTCCAAAATCTATGCAAACAGAGAATACTTTAGCTTCTTCCCCTGTATCTGCTGCAAAACCAACTACCACTGATGACAAATCCGCTCCACCAATTGGAGACCGACACGTGGCGCAGTTCCACAAAGGCATCATCAAGGAAGATGTTTCCACGCTTCTCAACAAAGGCAGTACCTTTTATGACAAAGCTGTAAGTGTGATAACTCTCGCTGGAGAAAACAGAGGAGCTTCGATGCATGTGGGGCCCGATTCTTCCAACAGAGACGGGCCTGTTCACATTCACAGAAGCTACAACAAGATCAATCCTGATGAAAACAACGATGCAGAGGAATCTTCTAGAGAGAAGAAAAAGTCAGAAGATGCTAAACAAGATAAACCAAGCGAGGCATACATAAACAACAATGCACAGGGAATAAACAACTCCATTGTTTTCAATGGTTCCGTTACCGAACGAAATCCAGGAGTTCACATGGCTGTCACTCATGTCGCAAAGGAGCCGGTCCGGTCGACAAATGACGGCATTGCCCCTGAGGCAAGAAAGGCTGAATTCAACACGACTCGCGCGGAGAAACTTACTTATGAGCCAACAATAAGGAGAAGGTGCCTGAGAGGTCTTTTCTTGGAGACGAGCGATTCCGATAAAGATAATAATCTTGAAAAACCTCGACGCCATGGTTGTCGTGTTGGCTGCCAGGAAATAAGAGGATAGAGAGAAGGATAATATAGATGTTGTCTGAAAATGAGAATCTCATGTTTTATTACTCTGTATAGGTGTGTCCATATATGGATGTAAATAAGGACCTCTATGATTCTAAAAGAATTTACATAAATAAAGCACTGACAATAAATAAGGCATTTCAAGAAAGATAGTAGCGCATCGTCTTTTTACTGCGTATGCATAATACAAAACCATCAAACTGAACAACAAGATCCCTTGAGATCGCATAATTAAAAGCTTAATCTTCTTGGAAAAGAAAAAGAGAAAACGAAAAAAGAAAAAAACTATACAAACAAAACCATCATAGGCGATATTTTTATTTTATATAAAATGGAGATCTCTACTCGCATACTGGTTTCGTGTCGAAGCTGCTCAAACAGATCGCAAAGGCCTGAAAGGCAGAAAGTGGATATCTGTAATCCATGGTGAATATGTCTTTCCCTATCTTCCCGAATTGCAAGATCACTTTCTCCTGCTCAGATTCCGGAATATTCTCCGACGGGTCCACATCAGCAACTAGCTGAAAATTCTTCACAGACGCCACCGTGACACGTCCTCTAAAGTTCAGGCACCAACACTGAAGCTGCTCGTGCCACCTCGGAGATTTATTCTTCAAAACCAGCGGTCTATTACTAGAAATATTCCCAATCGATGATTCTTTTGATTCGGCTCGATTTGTGGGTGAGACGTCAAAAGTTTCGTCGAGACCATAACTACTAAAAGTTGAGGGGGTGGGGGCGGTGCCCCCCTCTTGGATTGCAGAAACGGGAACGGTGTGGACCGTGCAGTTCATTCTTCTCGGACCTCTTGTTCGGAGAACGTTGAGCTCGTAAGATATAGTGGCCACGTTGTAGTTACAGATCGGAGGGCGTGGGGCCACCTTCTTTGAGGAGATTCTTTTCCACGACCAAGCGTGTGATTGGGTGGCGGAGTTGCTTGGAGGTGGCTGACAGTCGTGGATATAGAACTTGGAGCCGAAGAAATTAGACCTGATATTGTAGAAAGTGTGGTTAGAAATATATATATATATATATATATATATATATATATATATATATATATATATATATATATATATATATATATATATATATATATATATATATATATATATATATATATATATATATATATATATATATATATATATATATATATATATATATATATATATATATTTAATAAGAGAAAACGAAAGAAAGATTGAAACTTCGGGTGCACCTCAATCTGCCAGCGTAGTTATCACTGGTTTGAGAGAAATCGTTTGCGGTGAAAGATATTAAAGTGTCTGTTTTCGTGGCTTTCTTGATCCTCCTCGCTGCCAACAATAGTTTACTTGCTTCCACAGAGAGAGCTGCAAATTGAGATCAAGCATTCAACATCAAAACAAGATTAGCACATGCATGTAAGAATCGTGACAGAACTTCGCTACAAACTAGGTAAAAAATAAAAAAACATGAGACAGTTGTTCGTAGGTATCCAATATATAGTTTCGAAATAGCAAAAGTAAAACCAATCAAAGAAGTTCTAAATATATCCGAGATTTGTGACAAATCTGTTAAAAATGAATGAAATAAGAGCAGTTCTAAAAACATGAAATCGCAATAAAGACAATGGATTATAAATTTTTACCAGGGCTCAAGCCAAGGTACAGTCTGTATGTCGATGTCGCCCTTTCTCTTCGAATAAAACACTGAATCGGAGAATCTCTCGGTCCCGGCTGCAAAAAAAAGAAGTATTTCCAAAAATTAGAAAAACAAAATATATTACTAACAACAGTATAACAATTTTTTTTTTTTTTTAATTAGAACCACCTGCTTAAGTGACATGGGAAAAGTGAGTAAACCGCATTCTTCGGGTGTCTTAACAATCTCCTTAGTTATTTCCCTCCACGATTTGCAAACTGATGCACAAGCTACCACAGCCTTACGAGCTGGCCAAGTAGTTTCGTTGGCCTCTAATCGGCCGATAATATCGAGAAGCAGCTCAGGTGGCAAATTGGCCCACATGCTTTCGTGGCACAATGGATATGAAGAAGACGACGACGAAGCCGATTCATCGGGGGCAGGATGGAAATTTATATTGCCAAGCCCAAACTGGTTCTCAGTTTGCTGCTTCGGTTTCTTATCTTTGCCATTTCTTCCCTTCGAATCTCGGAACATAGATTTGAATTGCATTTTTTACGCTCCGGCTAATTAAAAGTTATTCGAACTAATGTAGACACTACTAAACGGCGAAGGGCATACGATTTTAGTGCTTGTATCTGAAACCCGAAAACCACAGCAAGAAACTAATTAGGGCTCCGAAAATCGGAAATTTCCACCGAAACGAATTTAACAAAAATGCCGTCAAATTTCAAGAATCTTCAAAAAAATTATTTGAATCAAAGATCAAGGAAGAATTGAAACATAAAGAACACAGAATACAGAGGAATTCAGAATTATACCTAATTCTCCAATATGTTCAGCCAGATCCAGACCATAAAATAAGCCCCCTTTCCACGTTTGGGTGTCTCCCTAATAAATAACATAAAATAAAATTACACACACATACACACGCACGCACAATTACACACACACATGTATGTATTATTTATGAGTGCCAAATATTTCTCCAAGAAAAAAGGGCCCCAAATGTCTAGGGCAAAATCAATCGAAAAAAAAAATCAATTAAGTGGATCAGAACGGAGCCCAACGATTACTTTAAGCAAATTCAAGGGCCCCCACCTTCGATTTTATAATCTCTAAACAACAAGGTGAAATGTATCTAATTTCTGTGGCTGGATAAAATTAATAATTTTTTTTGGAGAGAAGAGAGACAGAGAGAGAGAGAGAGAGAGAGAGAGAGAAACTGCGGGAGATTCGATAAACACGATACGGCGGAGCGCCACCGCCACCGTCAACAGAAGGATGATGGCAGCAAGCGTTCCTCGGAGTCTCCGAACCTCAATTCTGTGTTTCCCTCTTTATTAGAAAGTAGGAATTTTTTTCTTTTGGTTGCCATTTTCATGGTTATTATATTAACGGTCGAGTATGTGTGAGAAAGAGTGATTGCCTGGTCTCTGTGTGTGTGAGAGAGAAAGAGAGAGAGAGAGAGAGAGAGAGAGAGGAGAGAGAGAATTGGATTTCTAAATTTAGATTAATATAGTAAAAGAAAATTATTTAATGTTAATAATTGTTAGTAATACATAAATAAAGTCCTTATAATTAATTGAAAATGATCTAACAAATATTATGATAATATCTCCACAAATTCTATGATTTGACATCTTCAAAAAAACAAGTAAATCTTAATTTAATTTACATGTTATATTGACTTTATCACAAGTAAAAATAGGGGTGAGCATAAAAACCGAAAAACCGAACCGAAAAACCAAAAAACCGAGCCGTTTTAAACCGTACCGAATAGCGAACCGTATGTACGGTTTTTTATTTTTGAAATACCGAATTATTCGGTTCGGTATGGTGGAAAGGTAAATAACCGAACCGAAAAACCGAACCGAACCAAAACTATAAAATGACTTCATTTTATATAATATATATATGTATTATTTTACCCTAAAATTTATTTTCTATCTTTCAACTACTTGTCTCATTCTAAGCATTTGTTCATAAATTGAGATTGTATTTTATTTATTTAGTAATTGAAAATTTACTTGAGTTCATGGTTTTAATAATGTGGTAGATGAAAGTAGGGAAAAAAATGAAGCATAATACATCATCTATAAATTACGTTAAGTCCTATGAAATTAAAGATTTTATATTTTCATTGCATTAGTAAGTTGTGAAGGTAATTGTAATTGTATTCTTTTGTTTGTACAACTTGAATATATAGTTACGCTTGAACCAAAAAATAACCGAAACCGAACCGAAAAAAACCGAAACCGAACCGAAACCGAAAGAAACCGAACCGATAAAAAACCGACATACACGATTTTTAATTTTACAAAAACCGATATATTCGGTTCGGTTCGGTTTGTGGCTAAAACCGAACCGAACCGACCCGTGCACACCCCTAAGTAAAAATATGATCCGATTGTTACAGTATAAATTATTATTACTTCCTCCATTCTTTTTTAATAATCGTTTTTAGCTTTGCACATGAATGAAAAATTTCATTAAATATGTCTTGATTTTATGAAAAATGTGCGTTTTTCTAGACTAAAATAACCTTATCTTATAATTAATAAGAGAGAGAAACGAATTTAAGAAGAGAGTATTAGAAAGAATTAATAAGGGTATAAAATGAAAATTAAGTAATTAATACAGTATTCGAAATTTAAAGTGACAGATAATATGAAACACGATATTTAAAAAAAAAAAACAGTTATTATGAAACAAATGGAGTATTAAAATATAAACAAACATTTATTATTTTCGAGATTAGGAAGTTTGAAAATTCAAGATTTTGAGGATATACACTACCCAATTCCCGCCTCGTTATTCAATCAACACTTGAATTTCGAAAGTCCGAAAATAGCTCGTCCCAACACGTAACGAGTTTATGAATCCCGATCCTGGATTTTTTTTTCCTATAAATTAAAAAAAAAAAAAAAATCTTCTTTATTAATTCTTGATAATAATTGAGTGATCAATTATTAAACTTTAGTTTCCATCTAATCACCACTAAAAATGGGATAAGTACCAAGTCTTATACTCCAATAAATCAATAGTCGATTTCCCTAAAAATTGTGTCATAACATACAATACAAGACATACACTATGCCTCGAAACATATGTATGGACACTTGTGCTATTGTGTAGCATCTAAAATCGATACTTAAGAATTAGGCAAATATTTGAAAACTTGAAAAGACTTAAAGTGGTATATATATATATATATATATATATATATATATATATATATATATATATATATATATATATATATATATATATATATATATATATATATATATATATATATATATAATATAGGGTAAATTACTAACCACCCCCTGAGGTGAGGTCAAATTACGAAAAAACCCCTCATGTTTGAGTAATTATAAATACCCCTCATTTATGAATCTTCTTACACGTACACCGTTATGTTGTCAAATTCAACATGATCTTCTAGATTCTATGGAATGTTCCCTAGTTTGTACTCGTTTTGTGCGAAAATACAGTTTTCGATGCACCGCAATCTGATATTTACAATCCAAAAAACCCATCTTATGACCATCTTACTTCAACACGTGGAGCTCGAATGGCATAAAACGGGTACAAACTTGATAATATTCTATATAATTTAGAAGATTCCACTATATTTTACACCTCAATGGTGAAACGTGTAAGAAGATCCTGATACAGTTGATGTGTGGTTGCAATTATCCAAACAGAATGGGGGTTTTCGTAATTTCATCTTACCTCAGGGAGCTTGCCGTAATTTACCCTATAATATATTAATATCCAATAAATCAATCATTTATTACTTTATTAGTTAGGTATTGGAGCAAATTAGAGGTGTAGTTGTTGGAAGCTATAGCCAAGTTGGAAAATAAGCCGACAATATAATGTACAATTTAAAGCTGGCCACTTAATATATTTATTATATGAATGGAATTTCGTTCTGGCTATAGTCACTATTCATTTTTCTGTGATCCAAGAATTTTGTGTTGTACTTGTACCATGTGATGAAGAGTTTGTACTTTTTTTTTTTCTTAATTTATTTTTAATTGCAATTATATGATGGTGGGTAAGATTTGATAGTTCTGATGCTTGACATCACTTCGTTTTCTCATAAACTTTAGAGTGAGAATAATTATATTAATATTTATTATGATCATGTTTTTAGTTTCAATAGCTAATAAGGAGTGGATTTTAATTATTGAACTAAACATAATATTGAAAAAATAAATAATGGTATGGTACACAAACCTAATTTTGACCACATGCAGAGTTAGTGTTACTAGACATTGTACCTAATTTGAGTCCCCATGCAGCTTTTGGCTTTTGGATTCAATGATGGGATATCTTCTTTTACTATATATAATTTGAGTCCTTCAATTTTCAAAATTTGCAATTTCCATGTTATTTTTCGTGGGGTGGGGTGGGGGGGGGGGGGGGGGGGGGGTAGCCCTTCTTACATTTAGATAGTAAAATGTAGGTGCTAGTTTCAAATAACGTCGGGTCTACGAGATGTTGCACCTGGCAAAAAGTATCAGGCAGTTTTGCACTGTAGATCTATGCAAATAACAACACACAAAACACACATTTACATGTGTGTGTGTGTTTACGTGTAGATCAATAGTGCATGATCATCCGATGTACTTCAGCGGATGTGACAATACAAAACCCAAAATGTTGGGGCTAAAATTGCATGTTTTCTTTTCGTGCAGGGTCCAAATGCAATTTTACCTCAAATCAAATGTGGTGGAATCATGTTGCATGTTGGAAGTTAGAAGATTTTGGACCAAACATTTTTTTTCCTTTGGAAACATTGAAATTTGAAGAATGCATGGACAATCTATTTGGTGTTTGCCTAACAAAAATTACAATATTTGGAAGTTATTATAAATACCTACAACTGCACGTTTTCGTTTGTTACCGAGAGTAGTGGTGTAACGAGCTCGAGAAAATTTTGATGAGCTCGTCGAGTTTTTTTTTTTAGTTTCAGATCAATTTTTTTGAACTTATGTATATAGTAACAACAAGAAATAAAAATACAAAATCTCCCAAGCCGCCCGGAATTTATTTTTAATTATTATATATAATTGTAATATATCTGTATTAATTTATAATATTTATAAACCGGCTCATGATCTTATGACAATTAGAAATATCTCGATCTCGACCTCATTTTTTTATCGAACAATTCTCCTAACTCATTAACCCGCGCTCGACTGACTTACACCCTAATTAAGAGTTTCTTTTTTCTTCTTTTTTTTTAATGAATTATCCTAATTAAGAGTTCCGATAAGGTCATGTATATGTATTATTTCATTTTTTTTTTTTTTTTAGATGAATTTAATGTATATGTATTTGATTTATAGAAAGTGGATGAGTTCATATCTTGGGCTGTTAAACTATGGCTACGTATGGTAATGGATTTGGAATATTGGGCCCAAACATTAGACAATTAATTATATATTTGCAGAATTTTGATTTTCTAGACCTCAATTTCTATTAATTGGCCCAATACCCTTTTAGAATTAATTAAACTTGCATAAATCACGATATATTAGAGTGGTCAACTATAGGGGTGCAAGTTGGAACGAAATTTCCAATTTTCGTCAATTCCGATCCGAAAAGTTCCGATTTTGGAACACTTTTTTTCATTCCGACTTGCGAAATTCCTTTTTCCGATTTTTTTGGATTGGAATTGGAATTTCCGATTTCCGATCCGATTTAATTCCGAAAAAAATCGTTTTTTTACGAAAAATACACCTATAAATAATATATAACATATAATATTTATTTTACAAAAAATACACCTATAAGTTTTGTTTTAGGATTTTGACATAATGAATTTTTGTTAGAAGTTTTATTGGATGTTATGCTGTGTTTATTTTTATTTATTTTTTTGAATTGAAATATAGTAGTTATTATTTATTTTTTTATCGACGTGGATGTTCTTATTTTTGACAAATTATGAACATTTTCGAAAATAGTTTTGAAATTTTAAAGCTTATGTGATTTCCGATTTTTTCCGAAATTCCGAAATTTCCGGGCCTTTTGGAATTGGAATGAATTTTTAGATTCCAAAAGTTTTGGAATTGGAATTGGAATTGATTTTGTGCTTCCGAAATTTTTTGGAAATTTTCCGAAAAAGCCAATTCCGGTCCGATCTATCCGACTTTCACCCCTAGTCAACTACGTAGCACGAAAACTTCAACTTCGTAACTTTTTCGCGTTTCGGGCACGTTTTGTGTTCGACACTCGAAGACACCTGCTAAAAAATATAAACGTGTTTGAATAGCAAATTTTTAAATATTTTTTATTTCCCTAATTATTTACATGATTTAACGATCAATTGTACTTTGATAAAATTTATGCTTAATATATTTGTATGAAAATATATAAACAAAAACATTTATATGTTTAAATAGCATATTTATAAATATACCCCTATGCTTTTATTATTACAAGTTTCATCCAAGTTCCCTTATCCCCATTTTTTGGTGCCGTTTCTCCGTGTTCGTTTTCCCGTTTTTTCATATCGTCATTTTTGTATCCATACTAAACATGTCGTTAGAGCGTCAATTAGTTATCCAACTCAAATAATTGATAATGAATGAGTGCTATAAATAAGTCTCAATTCATTTACAAGCGATAATGTATGATTACCATAAACAAGTCTCGATTCATTTACAAGCAAGCCCACGATTTATACATGTCATACCTAATTGGATAAATTATTTTCGAAGCTTTGTTCACTATCTTTGATCTTTACCTACCAACAAGTGGAAATCTCAAATCAGAGTCTCCAAATGCAAAGACATCAATTTTATAATCTGAAACTCCAAATTCATATTTTTTTTATTTAAAAAAAAAAAAGAACTTACGTGAAAGTTCTATTTTTATTTAAAAAATAATAATTTAAATAATAAAACTTTCGGAATTGATAATAAATATTGGGGTAAATTACACACACCCCCCTGAGGTAAGCTTAAATAACTGTAAGGTCCCTGTGGTATCGATAATTACACTTAGCCCCCTGAAACGTAGTCAGAAACTCGAATAGGATAATGAATTGGATACGTTATTCCGATAGGGTTCTAACGGACTATTGGTTTCAGAAAGTGGTGAAGACAACAAAGAGCTATGGGGTGACATGGCTCCCCGAACATTCCCGAACATTTCTTAAATCACCCATAGCTCTTTGTTGTCTCCACCACATTCTGAAACCAATAGTCCGTTAGAACCCTATCGGAATAACGTATCCAATTCATTATCCCATTCGAGTTTCTGACTACGTTTCAGGGGGCTAAGTGTAATTATCGATACCACAGGGACCTTACAGTTATTTAAGCTTACCTCAGGGGGGTGTGTGTAATTTACCCTAAATATTGAATATATATCTTACTATATAGTAATTTACATGAAATGTTGGTGTGCAAGATAAAGTGAAATATGCAGTTCAAAAATTGATACGAATGTCGGCCACTATCGCGTCCACATACAATTGATTTCAGCTCCACGTCATCATGACTTCATAAATTACCTATTAAACCTTAAACAATAAAATATAAAATAATTCGGCTTAATTCCACTTTGCACCCTTGAAATATACCATTTTGGCACTTTGCACCCTCGAAAAATAATAATAGCACTTTGCACCCTCAAAACACAATAAATCATTCACAATGCACCCTCAATTGAATAATAAAGGCAATTTCATTTTTCATTGGTGTTTTTATTTTCCGAGTACAAAATAAAAAAAAAAATTGTTATTTTCTTGAACTTCAAACCTAATTTCGAGCGGACAAAGTGCGAAAAAATAAAAATTACACCGGAGTATTAAAAAAAACTACATTTTCTTACAAAAGAAAAATAAAAAATAAGCTTTTATCACTAAATTATTCGATTAATGGATCTTTTATGTAACTGTTTAAAAATATTAGGTGAAAATATTTAGAAGGAAATATGATTTTCAGATAACTTGATAACGGAATAGCTGAATGATTTTTTTTCGTAAAATATTTTATTTTGATAAAAAATATAATTTTTAAATATGTTGATGAAATGTATTTTTATTCTTAAACTTTATAGTTTCAAAATGATTGATGAATAAAAAAAATATTTGACATTTGGCGTTCTAAAAAAATATCACTAAAAATATTAGATTTATAATTTTTAGCTTTAAAAATTCATTTGGGGTGCATTATGCATGATTTATTGTATTTCGAGGGTGCAAAGTGCTATTAATTTATTTCGAGGGTGCAAAGTGCCAAAATGGTATATTTCATGGGTGCAAAGTGGAATTAAGCCAAAATAATTCATATGTTTTCAATTAACTGTCATTTAATATTTGAACACACGTATTAAAAGAGCCTAAATGAAATACAAATTAAAAAAAAAATTACAATATTTTGCAATATATTTTCATTAATTTTATTTGAATTAATTAGAGTAAATTACAACCACCCCTGAGGTATGGTCAATTTACGAAAAAACCCCTCGTGCTTATATAATTACAACTATCTCTCAACTATAATATTTTTTACACGGGGCCACCCTTATGGTGTCAAATTCAACAAAATATTCTAGATTCCGCGAAATGTTCTCTAATTTGTACTCGTTTTATGCAATATTCTAGTTTCTGATGCCCCACAATCTGATATATACAAGCCGAAAAACACATTTTATGATCATCTTGTTTCAAAATGTGGAGCTCGAATAGAATAAAACGGGTACAAAATTGAGAATATTTCATATAATCTAGAAGATTTCACTAAATTTGACACCGCAAGACTGAACGTGTAAGAAGATTTATAGTGGAGGGAGTGGTTGTAATTACCCAAACATAAGTGATTTTTTTCGTAATTTAACCATACCTCAGGGGTTGGTTGTAATTTACCCGAATTAATTATTTTCTTGTTCCTTACTTAAAACTAACTTATAACTTATAAAGGGAAAATTGAAAAATAATTAGTGTGTCATTTCTCTCTATTATAATGTAAATGTATCGGATAATTTAAAGGGCAAAATACACTTTACCCCCTTGTACTATACCTTATGTAACACTTACCCTCTTGAACTATGGAAAATACACTTACCCCCTATTTTAATGGTCAACCTATTTGACTCTTAACGGTGTTAGTAGTAAAATAAATTTAATATATTTTTAATAATTCTTACTAAATAACAAATTTTTTATTTAAAAACATAATATATGTACTATGAATAAATTAAATAAATATTTAAGATAATAATATTTTTTAAATTTAAATAAGAAAAATATTATTACTTTTTCAATTCAATATATTTTTTAATAATTCATAAGAAAGGACACCTAATTTTTATTAAAAAAATATTTTTTCATTGTGGATAATTATATTAAATAAGTATTTAACATGTATAAAATTTTACATATAGGATTAAAATATTTAATCATTAGATATTTATATTAAAAATTGTAATTCTACGGTAGTGTTTTTTTAACGATATATGCTAATAATTTATTTTATTTATTTGTAACATCAAATTTCATTTAAGCCTTTTACATTTATGATTAACTATACGAAATTTAATGTTACAAATAAATGTTAAAATTCAATGTACACAATGTTTAACGAGTTAAATAATTTAACTCAGAATATGAAAAAATATACTTGCTACTTGGTTGTATAAAATAATACATGAAAAATTATACTGTTTAAATATTAATTTTTTAAAATAAATATTTAACAAGTAAATTATATTTAATCCGAATTTTAAAAAAGAATTGCTATCTTAAATATTTATTTAATATTTTCATAGTACATGTAATATTTTTTTAAGTAAAGAAAATGTGTCGTTTAGTAAGAATAAAAATATATTAAATTTATTTTACTACTAACACCGTTAAGAGTCAAATAGGTTGACCATTAAAATATGGGGTAAGTGTATTTTTCATAGTACAGGGGGTAAGTGTTACATATGACATAGTACAAGGGGGTAAAGTGTATTTTGCCCTAATTTAAATTAAATAAAAAGATTTTAATTTTCCCAAATCGACTGTTATTTTTTTACGAGGATGATTTTCTTGCATTGAACATTCTAATCACAACAAGGCTATTTCCGTAATTTCACGTAATCATATGCGACAGATTTTTCCTATAAATAGCGACTCTCTCATAAGCTCTGCTCAATCAGTAATTTCTAGAAAGAGAAGTAAAACAAAAAAAAAAATGGCGGAAAAAAGCAAGATTCTGATAATCGGCGGAACAGGGTATATCGGTAAATTCGTAGTGGAAGCCAGCGCAAAATCCGGTCACCCAACATTTGCTCTGTTCAGAGAGAGCACAATCGCCGATCCGGTCAAAGGCAAAATCGTCGAGGGTTTCAAAAACTCCGGTGTCACCATTCTCACTGTATGTATATGTATATATAATTATATGAACTATTATTGTATGTATAATAAATTAATAATAAAATTAAGTGTGTGAAAAGTGGTGTACTGTGTGTGAATTTTGTGCAGGGTGATTTGTACGATCACGAGAGCTTGGTGAAGGCGATAAAGGAGGTGGATGTTGTTATATCTACAGTTGGCAGCTTTCAATTGGCTGATCAAGACAAGATTATTGCTGCAATTAAGGAATCTGGAAATATTAAGGTAATTATTTTTAATTTGTCTGATGATAATTAATCATGAAAATTAGTTATTACTCAAATAGGGGTGGAAATTGGAACGGGAATTTTCCAAATTTCGTAGATTCTGTTCCGAATATTTCTAATTTTGGAATAATATTTTTCATTCCGAATTTCAAAAGTTCCGATTTTTTTTTTTCCGAACGGAATTGGAATACATACTGGTGTCTGATTCTGATCCGATTTTAATTTTCAAAAATTCTGATTTATGTCCGAATTTTACGCATCAAAATATCAATATTATTATGTATTTTATATCACCAAGTGACTGAAAAAAAAGGAAATTCAAATTCCGCCATTTCGATCCGAAATTTTTCGATTCAGAGCAAAATTGTTCATTCCTATTTCCGAAATTCCGACTTTCGATTTTTCCGGGAACATAATTTCGAAATAAATTGAAAATTCTCCGGAAGTGGTAATTTTGATCCGATTTCAACCCCTAGTTAATAGTGAACGATATCACCAATTGCAATATTGATGATTCTAAATAGTAGGATATTGGAATAGAGGATGAAATGTAAATAGGATTTTTGATAGTGTCTTTTTTTTCAATCTTGGATGTTGCAGAGGTTTTTTCCTTCGGAATTCGGAAACGATGTGGATCGAACCCGAGCCGTCGAACCAGCAAAGTCAACATTCGATATAAAGGTCAAAATCCGAAGAGCTATCGAGGCAGAGGGCATCCCATACACCTATGTATCGTCCAACTATTTTGCCGGATATTCGCTGCCGTCATTCGCCCAACCGGGCTTCGCCACCTCTCCTCCAAGAGACAAAGTAATTATCCTCGGAGATGGAAATCCTAAAGGTACTTAATTCCCCAAAAAAAAAATTCGATTTACGATAAATTAAGTTTCAAGATTCACACAATTAATTAGTGGGATTTGCAAAATACTCTCGATTTCGTTAGTGGTTTTGCTTAATGCAACTTTTTTTAAAAAAAAGCTTATCTTTAAAGTTCTTGAAATTCATAAGCCTTTATTTTTTTCTAATTTTTTTTTTCGGTTATATCTTTTCTATATCCGATCGTAGCTGTATTCAATCACGAGCAAGATATCGGAACATACACCATCAAAGCTGTGGATGATCCAAGAACATTGAACAAGATCCTCTACATTAAGCCTCCTAAGAATACGTACTCGTTCAACGAACTCGTTTCTTTATGGGAGAAAAAAATCGGGAAGACTCTCGAGAAAGAGTACGTTTCGGAGGAACAACTCTTGAAGCAAATCGAAGGTTAGTGTGAAAAGCCTTGTATCAATTTGTTCTTTATTTAAAAATCCGAATAATTTTCGTTTTATCATTAATCAATTAATTCTATATAATTAAACTATTGTGTGTTTGCAGAATCGCCAATTCCGGTGAATATCATACTTGCAATCAACCACTCGATTTTCGTGAAGGGCGACCAAACCTACTTTGAAATCGAGCCTTCGTTCGGGGTGGAAGCTTCCGAGCTCTATCCCGATGTCGAATATACGACTGTGGAGAAGTATCTCGATCAATTTGTGTAATAATTTGTATCGTGCATGGATTTAAGAACTTTGTTGTGCATTTCTTTTCTTAAATGTGAGAACTTTGTTGTGTTGTTGTGGTTGTTTGATGATATATCTCAGCAGTGTAATCAAGTATTTGAAAGCTTTTCTGTTTTAAAATAAAAGTTTTTTAAAGCTTTAAAATAATAAAATTTGTGATTGTTATTACTTATTACGGAAAAATATATATTCATATATAGGGCAAATTACGGGCACCCCTGAGTTATGATCAAATTATGAAAATACCATTCATGTTTGAGTAATTACAACCACCCCTTAATTATATATTATTTTACGAAAAGACCCCTACATAGGTAACTTTAGGGATGTCGATTCGGTAAAATCGAACCGAAATTTCAGTACGCCAGCATTTCATACCGTTTACCGAACTAAATATACGATTTGGTTTGGTAAATCGAATTACATAAATTTTATGTAAAAATATTTAAAAGATTGGGTGACTGTAATTAATCAAACAAGAGGGATTTTTCGTAATTTGGATATATTTTGATAAGAAAGATGTTGGCTGATGTTTAACATGTGATGATCATAGTGTTGTAATAATTGGCTTTTTTTTTTTTTTGACTTCTAGAAGCTATCTTTTTCAATTATTCTTTTTGCCTTTCACGCCTTTAACTTTTGAGCTGTAAAACCATACAATTGATGGAGTGCAACATTATGGGCATTATTGTATTGAAAACTTGAATTAAATGTAACATATTTCAATTTCAAACCACAAGTTAAACAAAGACATAACATAAAAAGACATATTGAAACTATCTATATAAACTATTGCTAGATTGTAGTTGTAGTTTGATCCAGGGGCGGACCCAGGGGGGTTTTCTTGGGGGGGCGGAAATATAGGGGTAATTTAAGAGAGAAATTTTTTTTTGTTTTTAGGGACTAAAGTGTACAAAATTAAAAGTTTGGGGGGGCGAAAGTGTATAAACTAATACATAAATACCAAAAAAAAAAAAAAAAAAAAAAAAACAGCTTAAAAAAAAAATCTTGGGGGGGCGGGGGCCACCCCAGCCTTAGGCGTAGGTACGCCCCTGGTTTGATCCACTTGTGGGCACCATTCTAATGATTCTTTTGGATGTTGTGTATCACCCCATATAGGCACCGTCCAAGTTACGCAGCGCGGTCCTCCAAGACCGTTAGAATTGTTGCTGGAATAATCTCCCTCGAAGCAATGATATCTTCTTGTATCCAACGAGTAATACATAACTTTATCGCGGTAAAATTTGGGGAAGAAAACTTTATTCGCCAGGCTTTTTATATTGGTCGTGTAACCAAAAGATGACGTCCTGCACACATAAAATACTTTGTCCCCTAAATCTTCCACAAATTCCCAACTGAGACCCTTCGAGAGCTTATACACACTCACTCTTCTTTCGCTGTGCATCTCAAATACAGCAAAAATTTCTTTCTGGCCCTTAGATTTGATCAAGTAGTGCTCTCTAATATTCTTACGAAGTTGACGCGGCTTGAGACAACCGGTGAAGACACTCCATGCAAGATTATAGCCATGTTTGCTAATATCAAACGTTGCAATATTTCCTTTCAAATCCAAGAAGTACAATAGCCCACCATCCAAAACTGGGGGCCCAAAGGTCGCCTGAAATTTATGAGGTGTCTCGTAAATATAAAATTTCCACTCATCTTCTCCATGTTTTAAAACTCCGATTTCTGTTTCATTGTATCTTTGGTCCATTCCTGCCACAATGTATCTTTGGTCTATTACTGTGCCTATTCCCACAATGACACAGTCCGGAGAAGTTGGTGGGTGAAAGAAACATATTGTAGAGTAGGCGGCCACGCGACCCTTTAAGCATAGTGCGGGTAGTTCAATCATATGATGGTTGAAAGGATCGTAGAAAAATAGGATTTCATCATTATCACGAGACATCAATAACAATAACCATCCATGATTGGAGAAACATATTATTGCGCCTTCGAGTTTGGGGAAGTACAGATGGAAGAAGGAGTTGTGTTGAAAGAATTTCCAGAGGTGCTTCTTACTCCTTCCATTAAACATTAGACACGGTGAATGGCAGTACGGCGACGCAAAGATAGCTTCGTTCCAAGATCGACATACTAGACGAAAATTATATCGGTCTATAGCCGATACGTTTGATAGTATCAAACCTAAAAGTTCTTGAGGAATATCGTTCCAATCCATTAGTTTATAACCTACATATCCATTAAGAAAAACATTATTGATTTATGTTCCAAAAAAAAATATTATTGATTATTGTATAATCATCCGAATATCAAATAGCTAAAAAAACTAAACAAATAAAAGAGTGAATGCGTATGAAGAATATTGACAGTCATACATCAAATTAAATCATTACTAAGCATAACAACAATTGGTTTGCCTATAATTATTTAGTTTGAATTACTAACAAAATCCCGTAACACAAATTATATTTTCTTTGTTTATTCATTGTTTTTTCCTCAGTTAAGTTTCAACTATAAAAAAAAAAAAAAAAAAAAAAAAGGAATTTAAAGAGAGAGATTAAAGTTTACGTACCTTTTGATGGATGCAAACTGAATATATATATTTTATATATATACATATATATGTATACACACACGGTTTACATGGCAATTGATTAGGGAAGATCACAAATATTAATAAGTCAAATAGTAATATCCTATAATAAGTATTCATAAATAAAATCAAATCACAAAATAATATTTACAATTAAGTAAAATATTAATGTATAATCAAACTAAATATATTTTGAGGATGATATCTAACAATATATTACCTCCGATTTTTGTTGCCCGAATAGGAAATTAAATTACCAAAGAATTAATGGAGTACCAATTATACGAAATTATATAATATATTCTAATTTGGATTGCAATTATTTCCATCCATCCCATCTTATTGCAGAGATCTTGCATACTAATTTGACAAATATTTGCATAAATTATTGTTATATTATATATAATTATAGTTAGCTCGTTCCTTTAATTAGTTTCTTGATTTTGCAATTCCTGCAATTATTTCCTAAGTTTTCTTTTTTTGTTTTTTTGTTTTTTTTTTTAATCTTTTGCCTTGTTAGTTTCAAAATAATAAATAAATATCAAGTTAAAGAGTCCTTATATATTTCATTTTTTTTCCTTTACAAATTTGAAAGAGATATTATTTCTCTTAAGAATTTTGTTTGAGTTGCACTTTGCCTCAAATTACAAATTGAGACACATATTTTTGCTGGAATTGTCCTAAATTTGTTCAATTGAAGGACAATTGCGCCATTTTAAGGATTGATCACTATAATAGCTTCTAACCGAAGAAGAAATTAAACATTCTCATAATTTTGGAACCATAATAGGCACAATTTGTTTTTGATAAAAGAAATCCATTTTTATTTTCTTTTTAAAATTAGTGAAAATGTGTTGTTTCGGATTTTAGGGTTTGGATGGCAATAAAAAAATGACCCATTAATAAGGATTAAAAATCTTTTAAAGGATTTTCTTTTATTTTGTTAGAAAATTCCGAAAAAGAGTGAAAAATATTGTGAAAATTTTTATAATATTCGAATTTGGAACAAGAGATTATAAATTAATGTAATTTCTAAAATTTCTAAAATTCCGCCAATTTCGAGGATTCCGAAATCAGAATTCAAAAATCCATTTCGCTTGTGGTCGGCGGCGACAAGGTGAAAATTGGGTTAATATGTAATATTTATTAAATATAGGGTCATTGTGCAAATATTGAATAAATTAGAGCATAATGAATGAAAATTTATAAAAATTATATTATGAAGGGTACTTTGGACAAACGACAAGGAATGAGTTTATTTGCGAAACTGTTTTTGGGTGGACATATATGCCTTTAAGTCTAGTCCTACGAGCCTATCTGCCATTTGTCCATAAAGTTAAAAAACGTTCATCTTCAATTGCACTTATATATTTACATTCGCAGCTTGACAAAACACCCTCAAAAGAATAAAGAGTAATAAGCAACATTATTACCTTGAAATTTGAGGAATATAATCTTGTTCGCCATACATTTCACACAAGTAGTATACCAAAAAAAAAAAAACGTATTGCTGACGTAAAACACTATGTCTTTTAATCCTCTACAAATTCCCACGAAAATTTAGTCCCCTCGAGAGCTTAAACACTCTAACATTTCTTTCGTTGCGCATCGCAAATACAACAAAAAGTTTCTTCCCACCTTTAGTTTGACCAAGAAGTGCTCTTTAATATTCTTGCAAAATCGTAACCGGTGAAGACACTTCATGCAAGATCATTCCTATGTTTGCTAATTAAAGGTTGCCACATTTAGAAGGTGTTTGACTAAACTTATAAGATGTTAAAAGGAGATTATAAGATGTTTTGGAGATCATAAGTTCTTCCAAAGTGTTTGGTAATTTTTTTTTTAAAATATGCTGTTGGAAAGCAAATGTGATCTTTTAAAAAAAATACATCTACCCCACCTTTTTTATTTAAGATCTTATAATGAGTAAAAATAGGAAATAAGCTCATTATCTAAACACTCTAAAAATTAATTCAAAAAATAAGATGTAACAGCTTATCAGCTCTTAAAAAATCTTATCTGACGTAAGAGCTTATCAGCTGTTTAAAATAAGATTAGTCAAACACCCATCTTACTGTGGTATCCGAAAAGTATAATAGCCGACCATCCAAAACTGTTAGTGTTGTCGTATTAACTGACTTATTTTGGCTATTTAGGGCCTTATTTGATGGGCTTGTTAAGTTTGATATTTGCTGGTCTTAGTCCACCACCACGGTGACGTGCGTGGTGAAGATAGAGTCGCCGCCCATGACGCGCATTCACATTTGGTGCACTTGTACCATGACTTCGCATCGGCATACTTGTCAGACTCCAAAAGGATCTTCCCCTCGTTGGGAAGCTTGGGAGGAGCTTTTTTGGGAGCCATAATTGAGCTACTCTATGGAATATATATATATATATATATATATATATATATATATATATATATATATATATATATATATATATATATATATATATATATATAAGTTGAGACTATTGAAATTTTATTAATTTAGCGAAATATTAACTTATCGATAAATTAATAATTATTAATTTATACATTAATTAATAATTTATTAATTTGTGAAATTATTTTTATTATTATTTTCAATAAATACATTTTTTTTAATTTCTTACGTGTATATTATTCATTGTACCATTAGTTCAATGCACTATAGAGCCCGTTTCACGAACGGAAGCTCTTAAAGCACAATGGTATTGAACAATTTCATGTTGAGTTATACGAAAGTTATACCAGAAGTTCTAACCGCGTTAAGAAAAGTGAGGCACGAGATTGATGGTAATGTGAACTTCAACAAGAAACAAACGGCAATGAAATTCTATTTTATTAAACCTTCATAAATCTATAAAATATGTATTGTACATGTAATTTAAGAATTATTTTTATGAATTATTAATTTATATAATATATGGCACTACACCCAAACAGGCATTTTCTAACAAACTATAACCGTTACAATAAATATTACTAACGGCGTAATTCTGTTAGAAAACGCATGTTAGAAATTTAGAGGTTCAAATTACTAACGGAATTTGTCCGTTAGAATAAATAATCAGACCCGTTAGAAAAATAATTAAATGTAACGCTTATATCCGTTAGAAGTTATATTGTAACGGTATTTATTTGAACACTATTGTTATTTGTTCTAACGCATATTTCCGTTAGCAAATTAATTAAGCGTTAGAAAAAAAATTACTATTGCTAACAGTTAGATTCGTTAGAAACAAAAATACACCGTTGGAAACGTAAATAATACTAACGGTTAGTTGTGTTAGAAAATCAATTGTAACATATTGTGATGTAACCCTTGTTAATTTGCTAACGGATATAATCGTTAGAAAAGTTAAATAATTTTGAGAAGTTTTAATAATACTAACGCTTAGATTTGTTATAAAAAAATCAGCTTTTCAAAATCTTTATTTTTTTGTCAATTAAAATTATTAAAGCCTCGACATCATTATAAAAAAACGAGCTTGGGCAGAATATGACCCACATGTTTCCACTGCACCTGTATTACATCGTTCAAAGTAACAACAATTCATATGATGTACATCACAAGTATTCATAAATAAAAACAAAATCCAAATCTCTAATAAAACATAGAATGTAACCATCCATCAAAATAATCATTTATCATAAATAAACTGTTCAACTCAAGTTATCCAGAAAAACAAAATAAAACAAAATTCGATGGACCATCAACTATTAGAACAAATTATCCACCATTCCAAGTTAATCATCTAAATAATCCATGTAAAACTAAATTATAAACTCAAATATTTACTAACCAGCTCTGAAACCAAATTACAAATCCCCTTGGACGAAGCCTACCAACGTATCATAACCCCCTTGAGGAGGGTCCCACACACGAGCATTAGGATCAAGTACTTCTTCAATATAATCTTTATGTTCCTCAGGTCCAACAATTTTGAAGTGACACACCCTGGAGGTATCATTGTCACTACATATCCCCTGGCTATTTTTCTTCCAAACTTATCACACTAGTAAACTTGAGGATTTGGAGCGTTGGCATTGGCAGGAGGGGCATGCAATACAGTAGGGATGTTCAAATGTTGAGTCGAATAAATAGGAGGACTCATTGAATTGGATCCAAACTCACTTGAAGATGCAGAAGTATAACTCGTTTTATCAATCTTTGAAGTAAACCTTCAAGACCGTCAATTCTGGAGATAATCTCATCTCTAGCATCTTTAAGAGCTTTTTCATTTTGTTGAATCCTTGACTTTGCTATCCCAAGATGAGTTAGTTGTTTATTGGAGATACATGAACCTACTGCACGTACTCCTGCCTTTCTCTCTTTTCCAAACTCATCTGCTATTGCACTGTATCAATGTCATCATAAGGCTCTGTACCTTGATCTCCACTCGAGTTTTGGATTTTTCTTTTATTTACAGCAGCTTTTACTTGCTTCTGTTATAGTCAAATAAGAAGATTTGTGAGATAATAAACAATATATAAGAAAATCATGTAATCTATAAATTACAAAAAAAATATTGAATACAATGGGATGTGGTAAAAAATAGGAAACGTGAAGGCGAGGAGAAAACAATTGATGATTACCTCCACTAATGGATGATTGACTGAAACTCCCGAACAAATACGGTAGTAGCCACGAATTCCTTCTCTTCTAACTCTGCTCCCGATTTCTCTCTGCCGCCACCAAGTAATTAGGAAGAATTTTTTTTAGTGAAAAAAGGTTAATTCATATTAAAAATATACCAATGTTTTAATTATAACTCATATTGAATATTTCTAGTTCAAGCGTAGATGCATTTTCCTCGTAATATCACAACTTCATCTACAATTCCACATTACACACTGACCCAAAATATTAACACTACACTATAAAACAACCCCGAAAGATTGACTACAGAAACTGCCATAATCGGCAGATTCAGACTCGCTCGTTTCCCACTTCGAACAGACCGTAAAACTCTATCAGCAAGAGTAAAATTCAGAACATCCTTAAACTTCTCCATGCTATCTACTATTTTTAAGAAGACACTGTTTTCAAATTCTAACGCTAAACCCCTCAAATTATGCCCAAAAAACGAAGGCGGCAAAAGGTTTATTATTTTTGAAATTCCGCCGATTCAACTGTCGTATTAAAATTGGTTTCGTAGTTCGTACAGTAGTCTGAATTTGGGGAATAATTGTTACCCCTATAAAATTTGGCCTGCTCAACATCTTTCTAAAAGAAATAAATTCGAAATTCAAAGTCTAATTACCTCTAATTTCGGCGACCACCACCGGAAAATTAGCTTATGTCGAGGGCTTCCTGCAAATGTATCCTGCTCGCCAAAACTCCACCGAATCGGCTTCAATTAACGATTTCTCCTCTTTATCAATTGAAACCCTAGCTCCCTTTTCCTTTGATTTGCTTTCAATTTCTCTGGATTCTCTTATGAATTCAATTTCCTGTGAAGATATGGAGAAATTGAATGAAATAAAAGAGGCAGACGAGAGAGGGACGGATTTTGGAGAGAAAAAAAATTTAGAGGGGCTGAAATCGTGGGAGAGGGGGACGGGTTTGGGGGAAAGACAAAAATAGCAGAATTGAGGGCTACGGTGGTTGAACCCGTGAGAACTCCTTCTCTATTTATTATTAAAATAACTAATTTATGAACAAAAGATTAAATATAAATAACTTATAAATTATTAACAATAGCTATATTTCTAACTCATTATCCGTTAAAATCCAACATTATGTCCGTTAGAACAAAATATAAATAAAATAAAAATGACTTATTACAAATACTAACACATAAGTTGTATTGCTAACGGATATAAGTGTTAGCAATTAGTAACGGGTATATCCGTTAGATATCATAAAATATTGGTGTTAGAAAATTGCTCATTTGGTGTAGTGTGGGGCTTCTTAAAATTTTCGAATGTGTATTATCTTATAAATTTAGCGACTTATTACTTTAGTACGTTGTCCCCGAGTCGGGACCGATAAAATTTATTATTTAAGCGAAGTTATTAATTTATCGGATATTAATTTATCGAGGTTTAATTAATTTATCATTAAAATGAATCTCGAGCATGGGACATATATATATATATATATATATATATATATATATATATATATATATAGTCTAAGAGCTATAAAAATAGGATAATTAAACAAACTTTACTACGATCAAATCCACGTGCAAATCACGTGAAAATCAAGTGCAAATCTCGTACATATTACGTGTTTATACGTGCAAATTTCTACTTATTCTACTTACCGATCATTTTCAATAATTGAATAATGATTCAAAATAGGAATAGTTACTTCATGAGTACTTGTAATGTTGTATCATGTAATAACATTTTATTGAGGACTTTAGGGATAATTAATATTCAAATTAATATATTTTTTGTTTGATAGATAAAAGTTATTAAACAAAATAATAAAAGAGAAAGCAAAAAGAAAACAACAATTAAAAGGAAGAGAAATAATAGAATAAATAAAGTGAAATTAAACGAATATAAAATGATGTGTTATTAACTCCGATCATCGATTAGTTTGACGAGCCAGAGGAGGAGCCCTTGTAACCGGTGACTGTGTTGAAGAAGGAGAGTCTGGCCATGATGCGGATTTCACATTTGTTGCACTTGTAACATGACTTCGCATCCGCATACTGGTCAGACTCCAGAAGGATCTTCTCGGACTCCAGAAGGATCTTCCCCTCATTGTGAGGGGGTGAGAGAGGGAGGGAGGGGGGAGAGAGGGAGAGAGAGAGAGATATTTATTTACTACCACTACCACCATTGCACCCTGTGACGTGGGTTGTGAAGAACGCAAGGCTCCCGAAGATGCGGACCTTACACTTGCTGCATTTGTAATACAACCGGACCTTACACTTGCTGCATTTGTAATACGACGACTACTTTGCATTCGCAGCATACTGCCCAGACTCCACAATGCTGGGAGGATCTTTTTTGGGAAGCTTCGGAGGTTTCTGGGGGGCATTGTTTGAGCTGCTTTAATTTTTTAATTCGATCTCTGTATCTCTGTGTGTGTATGTTTCAATTTTCATGCAGCTTTTATAGAGAATATAAATTTTCCATGGGCGATCATTCAGACCGGATGGGCCTATAAAAGACAATAATCGAATTACATTAACAAACTGACACGTAGACATACCTCAAATTTCTCTTAGCAATATTAACAAGTGGGTTTGCCCATTTAATACAAAACACAAAAACTAATAAAAAATAAAACCTTTTTCTCCAAAATCATTCACCAACAACAATTTAGGAAAAAAATATAATTGTTCAAATTAACAAAAATTACTAAAAAAATTACTACAAAAACCCGAAAACCGAAAACCGAAACTCGAAATCCAAAAACCCAAAAAAATCCAAAACCCGAAAATCGAAACCCGAAAACCCGAAAAACCCGAAACCCCGAAAACCCCGAAAAAACCCAAAACCCCAAAAAACCCGAAACCCAAAACCCCGAAAAACCCGAAACCCCAAAAAACCCGAAACTCCAAAACCTGAAACCCCGAAAAACCCAAAACCCGAAAACCCGTCCTTTGAACATAAGGTTTTATATTATTATTATTATTATTATTATTATTATTATTATTATTATTATTATTATTATTATTATTATTATTATTATTATTATTATTATTATTATAATATAAAAATATATTTATAACAACCATTCATTATTTATTTTATATTTTTTTCATTTTACTATAAAGAATTTTTAATAAAAAAATAATAATTAAAAAAAAAAGCCTAAATGAGCTCGAGCTAAAATATTCACGAACCTGCCCAAAATAATAAATATTTTCATTGGAATTGCCATAAATTTGTTCAATTGAAGGACATTTGCGTTATTTTAAGGGCATAGCTTCTATCGGAAGAAGAAATTGAAGAGTCTCGTAATTTTGGAACCACATTAAGCACTATTTGTTTTGGGATAAAAGAAATCGATATTTATTTTCTTTCTAAAATTAGTGAAATGTGTTGTTTTTTTCATCTATTAAAAAATATACGGATTTTAGGGTTTTGATGGAAATAATAAAAATGACTAAAATGCCCTTAAAATGGATGGATAAATTTGAAGTCCTATGAAAAACACCTAGGACATTATGATTTGCGTCGGAACAAAATTATTGGAATTTCGTTTTTCTTCTTTTTTTGCGTATTAATGTACAAACTAAACCTTCTACCAATATACAGTTAAACCTCTTTAAAATAGCACAGTCGGCACTAACAAAATTTTATTAATTTAGCGAAATATTAAATTATCGAACTAATAATTTAATACGTATTTACCGAGCGGGGACCGAAAGAAAATATTATTTAAGCAAGGTTATTAATTTATCGAGGTTCTACTGCTTCAATCATGCTTACTTTACAACTTCTCAAACACTCGGCTCGATCGTAAAATCTAACAGTTAAATCATTATTCTATTCCTCTTCACAAATCACAACTCAATTCTGATCGAACATAGTTCCGGCCGAACTCACCGGAAAATACATCTTCTCTACCAGAGATGCCACCGGAGCCGGAGCTGGCGCTGCCGGTGAAACAGTTGCTGCAATAAGTACCCTTCTCGGAAATAACAACTGCACCCCTTCCCTTCTTTCGTCACCTGCAAAAAACAAATTACTAAGTACATAAAAAACATATTCACAAAACCGAAACTAAAATCAATCAAATCAAGAATTATTAATAATAACAACGATACATAAAACAAATCCTCGTACCGTCAAATCTCCGGTAAAGATTAGCAGAATCCGATAATCGAACGAGCATCGGAGTTATAACTGTGAGGAGAGCCCAGAAGAACAAGATTACTACATAGATTCTTCCACTCATTGAGAGTATATTTGGCAGCCATTGAAATAGCTAAGTGCAGAGAGGCTTTTATTGCTTTGGTGAAGGGCTGTTTAATTACTTACTTAATTAATTAGAATTAGCTGGCCATGTTTGAGGACTAATCATAATTTGTTGTTTAAATTAAATATATGTTTCTACTAATGAACACGCGAAATATTATTTAATTTTTTTTTTTTGTAGATGATGATAATTTTAATTTTATTTGTCAATTTTGGTTGTTGGAAGTTGTTGAACCAAATTTGTGTGTATGTACATGAATTGGATTCATTCTGGCATCTCTTTGGCTAAGTCAAGGTTTTTGGATTCATTCTGTTAAGTTGTTATTTTCAAGATTATAGAGATTAATAATTTAAGAAAAAAAAAATTAAAAAATAGGAATGAAAAAACTTATTCTAAAACTATTTTATATTCACTTTTAATATAAAATGCATACTAACATTGATAATAATAGCATCATTTTCGGGGGGAAATAAATAAAAAAAAAGTCAGAAATTAAAATCAGATCGTAAATTAAAATATTTCAGACCTTCAGAAAAATATAAAAATAAAATAAAATAAAAAATCGGAACTCGAAATTCGAAATGAAAAATATTGCTTCAAAAATAAAATCAGATCGAAGTCGACAGAAATTGGAAATTCCGTGCCAATTTACATCCCTAGTCATTCCTAACAACTAGGACAATAGTAAAAAATGTCTAATTGGCCCTCGGTCTTTGCTTGATTATCATAAATCATATTTGCAAATTGGTACAAAGAAAAGATCAAAATCCAATTAAGCCCCGAGACCGAGTCATATTGAAACAGAGGATGTGTATATTGAGAAACAATATTCATCTTAAGAACAAAAAAAAAAGATCAACACATTTCGCCAACATTTATTACATAGAACGCGAATGTCAAACGATTAATCAGGCGAATTACAATAACTACAAGTCGTCTTTATTCATATTTTTTTCTGTTTAGCAAGTTAGAAGTATATATATATATACACAACATACATGTTTGAAGTCGCGTGTTCTAAAAAATTCCAACGCTCAGTCTCTGCGCGAGCCACTAGTACTTTGAGCAGGCCTCTTCCCGGAATATTTCTGTTCAAACACGTATGCAAAATTAAAGTCATTATACGAAGGAAGTCGAGAAAGAGAAACATCAAGAAAACAAAGTGAATATTTTAAGAATTTAATTAAATAATAGACGAGAATAGAGATACGTCACCTGCTTGCCAAAGTTGAACGGGACATATCTATGTTTGATCATATGAGTGATAAGCCTCTTCATTGTGAGGAAAAACAGAAAAAACCAGTAGAAGAATAATATCGGCCAGAAAACGGGAACATCGAATATAGAGAGGAATGTCATGAGGAAGGCAACACAAAGCGCTTTTGTGATTGCATACCTGAAATTTATTTAAAAAATTGCCAAAAAAAAAAAAAAAGGCAATTAAGTACAAATTTAATAGTCTCTTCAAACAAAACGAAAAACGCAAAAAGGAAGTATCGAAGTATGTCGATTGTCGACCGCAAACAGGGTAAAGGAAAAGATCAGCCACTTAAACAAATTCTTGAAATCCAAAAATACAATTCTTGCTCTTCTTAACAAAAATGATTATTTAGCTACATTAGTTGCGATTGAGTTAAAAAAGAAGTTGACGTTTTCGTTTTTTATCATAAGAGAACTGCTCGTTATTTCGGTCAGTTAACAAAATAAAGCCATTATTAAGACCAAAAAAGGGGCCTTACCATGCTGAATAATCGGGGAGTTAGTAAATCACGGTTGCCGTTTACAAGGTCTAAAAAAACTCGTATCAACTAAACTTAATAGCATTTTGTAAATATCACAAGATTCTCGCTTTAGTAAGTCAACTAAAAATTATTACGAAGAGAACAAATCAAACAAAGATATTTGACAACACAGCGAACCACAACTCAACCCCACATCGCTCGATACTATAATTTTATACACATGAACTCGATAGTTCATCATGATGCAACTCGAAACTGACAAAAGTCAAAACCATACAAATAACCGGAAAAAAAAATTTAATGCGATTTTTTTTTTCAAAACATTAAACATAATTCAAAATTTGCATTTAAAATCAATTTCAATCTCACCAGAACTTGAATTCGGGCAGGCGACGAGTGAATGGCCGATACTCGTAAGAGTCCTTAGTCGGAGAAGAAGCCCCTCCATCTAACACTTCAAGCTCGGGATCAACTTTCGGAGACATAAAACCAATCAACAAATTCAGTATATATATTCCTAAACCATACGAGATAATAAAAAACCCGTGTAAGTAATAAACACGCAAGACGTAAACTGCTGCTGCAGCAAGTGTCCCGAGCCATCTATTGACTATATGAGGAGCGGATCTATCCAGAAAATACTGAAACGCCCTCGAAAAATCGTCTCTCCATTTCGAAAATGGCGAAACTGGGGATTGATCATCTACTGGAACCTCTTCCATTATACTAATTCTTTAAAACTGCATCAAAAAATTATAGATAATCAACATGCAGCCACACTATCAACTTAATAACAGAGTGAACCCTAAAAAAATGTTTTCACATGTAAATTTTGAACAACAAATATATTCGATAATAACGAAAGAAAAATCGAAACTCATAATCAGGCAACTGATACAATTTAATTGCTTAATTACACAGCCCATGAAAAGATTTGATTTTTCAGACATTTTTTCCACGAATTGTGCCCTAATAAATTACAATTATCTGATTTAACCAAACTAACAGTAATACTTTACACGAATTCAACAATTTCCGATTCATGTGTGCTCAACAATTCATTCAAATATGTAATTACGAAATACAAAATTTAAATTTAGCAAATGGTAATCGACGTAATTAAAACTGGAAAACGAAAAAAAAATTAATTAAATTTGGCAAAGATGATGAAGAATCGAACCTGAATTCTGCTACGTGAATTTCCTTCCTCTACTTCAGTCTGTGATTAATGAATGAATTTCCGCATGGGTTTTTAGTTTTGAGAAGTCGGCAAAACGATTTAGGGAATTTATCAGTTTATATAGTGCTTATCTAGACCGACCCCATGAGTTTATGAATTTACACTATTTACCCTATTTAGTTAAAGGGTAAATTCCAATTTACCCCCTTGTACTCTGCCCAAAAACCACTTTACCCCTCGTACTCTTAATTTCGTCGATTTACCCCCTTGTACTTGTATAATTTCCCAATACAACCCTCTTCGTCAACTTTTTTCGATTTTGACTCTGACGCTATTTGGTCAAGAGTCAAAATATTGACGTAAATATTGAATTTTTTCGATTTTGACTTAGAAAAGAGAAAGTTTCACACATTCATATATTTTTTCTTTGCACTGGGTGGAATCGATCAATTTTTTGGTCTTGATTTTTACTAAATTAGGGGTTCAATTTGGGAATATCTTGGAAGGGGAAGTGGTGGGAGAAGAAGAAATGACAATATTAACGGAGGAGAAACGACGCGTTATAGGCAGTAGCAATTTTGTAATTTACAGAGTTGACCAAATGGCGTTAGAGTCAAAATTGACAAAAATTGAAGGAAAGAGTTGTATTGGAAAATTGTACAAGTACAAGGAAGTAAATCGATAAAATTGAGAGTACGAGAGGGTAAGGTGACTCTCATGCAGAGTACAATGGGGTAAAATGAAATTTACCCAGTTAAATAGATGATTACATCATCCATATTTCAATGTGTATTTTATTTATTTTTAAATATTATTTTATTAAATAACTCCCTAAAAAAATCTAACTATACTACTACTACTACATTTTCAAATGTGTATGATTCTAGTTATGCTTTATTTTTAAATGTTGTTGCAATTTTATTGATTTCGTTTCAACTTTAAATCTGATTTTGACTTATTTTCAATTTCAAATGTTGTTTCAATTTTATTAATGTCGACTTATTTTCAATTTCAAATGTTGTTTCAATTTTATTAATGTCGGTTTAACTTTAAATCTTGGTAAAGCCTCAAATTTTGAAGTATTTTTTTTTTCTCCATATTTTTAAGTATTTTTATTCGGTTTCAATTAAAAAATTTAATCACACTTGGAATATAAATACAATTTATCAATTTAAAGAATGATGGCTATATATTAATACTATAAAATCAATGAACATAGTAAACATAACCAATTGCATTCTCTTTATTCAACAAAAAAATGTCCAACTATTACAAATTACAACACAAAAAAACAATATTACAAATTACAACACAAAAAAATAATATGCTACACCGATGAAATGCATCATCAAATAAAGCATCTACCGCTCATTCACACGCAAATACACACACATATGTGTGTATGTGTGTCTGGATGAACGGCAAATCTTTACCCAATATACACTCCACCGAGAGGAGCACGTATTTAACTCAGGTACGAACATTTTTCCCTCGCAATTTGATGGGGTTTAGCACATTACATCCGAAACGACAAAAAAATGCACAAATTTCCATCGAGTGGATGTAATGCAAACTCCTAGAGAATTTGATGAGGTTTTGCACATTACATCCAAAACGAAAAGAAATTGCACAATTTTCCATCGAGCGGATGTAATGGAAACTCCTAGAGAATTTGATGAGGTTTTGCACATTACATCCAACACGAAAAGAAGTCGTGCAATTTCCCGTCAATTGGATGTAATGAAACCTTCTCTAGGTTGTCCATTAGCTCAGGAAAAATGCTCTTCGATCCATTCGTACTCATGCGAATCTCTCGCATGATCGAATACCTGAAAAAAAGTCATACAAAGGATTATAAGAAACAGTTGTATATCATAATCCAATTATCGAATCGCAAGATTTAGACACGGAATTTTACCATCGAAATTATGAGAGTCTCTATTTGATATGCAATGAACAACGATCCAAGTCTTGATCCAATGGAACAAACCCAAAGTAGTAATTCCATTCGCCTGCAATTTAACACGGAAAATTAATGACAAAAAAAATAGATAGCAATAATTACACACAACAAAAATAAAAAATTACAAAGCTTGATCTCGATCTTAAAAAATATACCTCGTCTTTATTAATGTTTATCACGGGTGGCAATGAACAGCGATCCATTGTCTTAAATCTAACGAAAGACACCCAAAGTAGTAAAAGCATCGGCCTGCAATTTAATAGGGAAAGAGAGAATATTTTATTGTCAAACACCTCGGTATAATCGGAGATCTGATAATTTCTCAACATAAATACATCTGACAATAAAATTGCACACAAGCGTAGAAATGCATAGGGAATTAACCCTCGACATTGCAAATTTTGGTCATTATAATTGAATCATAAAATCGTAACATTTTGCGGAAATTAAAGAAAAATCCGTAAGATCCCCTTGTATATAAGAATTAAATTGCTATAAAGACTAACGGAACTCGACTAAAATCGAATAATAAAAATAGGAGGTACAAGACCAACAAAGTCTTGATAACAACATAAAACCCACCAAAAAAATGATTCGGAAGCAGATCTACATGTATATGTAGAACCATGATTCACGAACCCAAAAAAGACGACTCAAAATAACAATTCAAGACAACAATTGAAAACACGAGACAAAAAAAAAGCTTCATTAAAGAGAAAATTCAACCTTATAGCATTGCTTGAAGGCTGATTTGCAAATGGAAATCGAAGAAAAATGAGCAGAAAATGATTGTAAAAAGGCACTGAGAAATGCTTTTTTGTTATATGACTGCAAGCGAAAATGAGGGCGTATTTATAGGAGTAGCCGCGGTGTGGATGGTGGCCGTAAACCCTAATTCAGCTCGATACGCAATAAATGGGGGTAGGTGGGAAGAGCTAACCCTAAAAATCTGGTTTGGGCCTAAAACCTTCTAGAATGTATCGTTCTAGAATGGGCCGGATAGTCGTTATTTACCGAGTGCTCGAATAATTTAGTACAATGACTATTGATTGGGCCACTCGATAGAAAAAATGAACAAACGGCCAACTCCATTTTTCCTTACAAGGCTACTCATTACACAAATAATGTTCTAATTTTGCATTTTCGGAAGTTTTCGGGTTTTTCACATGTTGGATTTTGTAACTCTTTTCTAGAAAATGTGGAAAGTTTTTAAAATTCCAAAGAAAGATAAGATATAACAAAATGAAAGCGTGATTCTTGTAATGAATAAAAAACACTTTTTTTTTTGAAAATGGAATGAAAAGAAACTTTGATCTCTTACAAGGAAAATATCTCGAAGAAATGAAAATATGGGAATAACTTAGAAAAGGAATGACGAAAATCAAGAATTGCTCAAGAAATAGTCATGTGGTAAAACTTTAGTGAGCCGAGATACCACCTTATGCCATACTTAGGAACAAGATATTGAATTGCATTATTTCATACAAGATAACTCCAATATTGAATTGCAAATGTCTAAACCTTTTTTTTTTGGGTGATGAAGGAATCAGTAGCCAACCATATAGGTGCACTAGGTGAACCTACACTCTCGTATAATAGTTTGCAAACCACACTAGGTTAACCATGTGTGACAAACTCGACCTAGCGACCGCTGACAAGGGAATTCGAACTTGGATTAATTGACACAAGTTCACTGGCTACAACCAATAGCCCATCCCTTGCGGGACCGCAATTGTCTAATACTTAATTATATGCTAAGAACAAATAGAACTTACACATGTTATCTAAAGTTTTATAGTGAACCGTTACGAATGACTTTGAATATTTTCACCACTGAATTTATTTTACATGAAGATGGCACAAACAATACGCATGACAAGTCCATGTAGAGCAATGGCATTTTCATTCAAATAGAGTACCGATTGTCACACCCCATAGCTAATTAATTTTATCCGAGTGTAATATATTTCCAAACATGTTCAACATTAAGAAGCGTATAGAAAAGTTACCTAGATCCCGGAATCCACAGCAGTACAGCTTGACAGTCTTGAACGTATATCGACATGGGATCAACTGGTGTTGATCTGCATTATTAGGCTGCACAAGTCGATATTAAAATTTGCGTAAGATAAATCGTATTCAGCTCAAAGAAAATCGCAAAATTATTTCTAAATTCAGACAAGTTATAAAATAAGTCTTTCGTCTTATCAAGATAGTAAATACGACCGTGCAACGCAATTGCTGCAGTAATTAACGAGGGGGGGGGGGGGGGGGGGGGTAAAAATTCAAATTTTCACATGTTACTATAAACGCATTTCCATATTCAACAATTAAAAACCCGATAAACTAATCGATCGGAATTTATACACAAACCAACTCTACTAAAGTGCGAATCGCTAACGGGCTAGCTAAACGTGCCGGGAAAAAAAAAAAAGCATATGCTAAAACCCAATTAATTTCAAACATGTAGAGATGATATATGATGAACAGACTGTGATCATGACCTAAAAAACAAAACCCTAATCCAATAATGGCAGGATTTGACAATTAAATACGTAATCAAACACAAGTAAAACTCAATTGGACCACTACGGTGTAATAATCTTGGGGCTGATTGTTCCAAAACGCAAAACTACGAAAAAACCCAACTCGGACAGCATATAAAAGAGATATATTTAAACCAATAAGATGTAATAATTCATAATCCAAGTTCTGGAAGAACCCAATTTAAGAGAGAGATAGTGTAGTCATGAGATTGAGATGAGGAAAAACATGTGTAGATCCGATTCATAGAACGACTCGTCGTTCAGCTCAATGAGTCGAACTTGCGTTTTTCTGTTTCTGGTTTTTGTTCTCTTTAGATTATTAAAAAAAAAAAAAAAAAAAAAAAAAAAAAAACACATTAGGGCAAATTGCACATCACCCCCTGTAATTGTTTAATTTGTGTACTTTACCCACTCAATTTTTTTAAAAGTGGATGCTCCCTCAAAATGTTATTATTATTGCACACTGCCGCGATAACAAAAACTTCGATGGATTATTCATCGAAATTGAGTGTTTTCGTTGCACTTTGCCCCTTAAAACACTATTTTTTTGCACGTGTTACCCCTTTAAAATGTTATTTTTGTTGCACTGTTCTCCATAAATTGGCTTCTGAGGCAAAAATGCAACAAAAATAATATTCCGAAGTGGGAGTATTCATTTTTTCAGTTTTTAGGGGGAGGTGCGAAAGTAGAAATTTTATAGGGGGTGAAGTGCATTTTGTCCTAAAAAATATATTTTGTGTTATAAAATATAGGGCAAATTGCATGTCACCCCATATAATTTTCTTTCGCACTTTACCCCTATTTTTTTTTTAAAAGTGAATGTCCCCTTCAAAATATTATGTTTGTTGTGTTGTACATTGCCTCGATAGTGAGATTCCAATGGATTATTAACTATAATTGCGTGTTTTTCTTTCACGTTGCCCCTTAAAATATTATTTTTCTACACATTGTCCGTTTAAAATGTCATTTTTGTTGCACGATGCCCACCAAAAATTAGCTTTTGGGGCAAAGAACTGCAACCAAAATAATATTTCAAGGGGGGTTTATCTATTTTCTGAACTTCTAGGGGGGAAATACCAAAATGGGAAATTTATAGGGGGGTGAAATGCATTTAGTCCTAAAATATATAAATAATTTCAGTGAATAGGAAAATTAAAAGGCAGAAAAATACAAGAGTGAAATACCAAATTTACCCCTCCAAGTACAAAGTCACTCCATCCGAGCCCTATTCTTCTACCCTCCTCCATAGCTCATCTCCCGCAGAAGCAGCTGGAGAAATCCCCATTCTTCATCTAAATCAATTCTGAGATCATACGCACACAATCAAAGAAACGAATCGGAGGTGAATTTTAGCTGAAAATGGGAACCCTAGGAAAAGCGGTTTACACCTTGGGAAATTGGATTCGAGGAACGGGCAAAGCCATGGATAAAGTGGGCTCCCTCCTCCAAGGGAGTTCCTATATCGAGGAGCATCGTAAGTGCATTTTCCGGTTTTTTATTTTTCAATTTTATTTTTAATTTTGAGGATTGATTTATGGGCTGAACCCGGAACCCGCATTCTAGCTCTATTTTCACATTCCCGATCCGTTAGTGATTTGTTTGTTTAGACGTAGGTTAGTATGTGAGATGATGAAATCGAAAGATTGTAGCTTTAATTCTTATGGAGTTTGTGAACAAAGATCAAATTTAAATTTCTCTTTTGGTGGGGGAGTCTGTGTAGTGAAAGGTAAATGGCATTTTTTGTGGAAATATGGGGGAATGTTAATACTGAAAGAACTGGGGAGGGAATCGACGATGTTCATCTGTTTATTTGTCCTTTGTTGGGCGAAGAGCCAAATAATAAGTAATAAGGTTCTCCAATTGATGACTAATTTGACACTCGGATGTGTTCTTTCTCTCTGTGTGTGTGTGTGTGTGTGTGTGTGTGTGTGTGTGTGTGTGTGTGTGTGTGTGTGTTTTCACGCACTAATAGCAGTCATACAATTATTTGAATAAGTAGATAATGAAAATATTGAAGCATTCTAGAGGTTTGTGTGGAGCGATTAAGGGATCATCTATTTAGGAACTCGTTACTTTTGGATTGGCGTAAAAAGTTGAAAGGGTTTTAATTTTCAATGCTGATGGTGTAGGATTTTATGGCTCTGAGTTTCGAGACTGATCTTAATCGGGCAGATTAGAAACTGAACTAATAGTATGGCTTAGTCATACGTAATAATTTGATTTTGCTTTTTACAAATGATAAAAACAAAGGAAAGAGATATTGGTATTTTTTTTTTATTTTTTCTTTCTTGTCAAGATTTCAGTTTCTTGTGTCTGATTCTTGGTAACCATTAATTCTTAACCATTTCCAATTCATATTCTTTACCCTGGAGAAATATAACTTTCGTTGTACGTCTACGAAATAATTTCATACTTTTGGCACTTCTAACTATCACCCTTTTGGAGTATTAGTTCATGCTATTTCACTTTGTGCCTTTAATATAAAAAAAAATGCTGATGCGGCTTTCTTTCATTCTTTCAACAAGGTTCAATATCCAATTACGTTTCTCACATGCATTTTCTGTTCAGACCTTATCATCTCATAGGTATTTATTTGCAGTTTCTAGGCATCGGACCCTAATGGAGATCTTTGATAAGTCACCCGTGGTTGATAAGGACGCATTTATTGCTCCAGGCGCCTCCGTTATTGGTGATGTTCAGGTTGGACAAGGAGCATCCATTTGGTACGGGTCTGTCCTTCGAGGTGGGTCCTCTTAATAAAAAGTCGTATTCGTTGTTTAATGTGATTATTCCGTTTAGTATCGATATTCAAAATCGAACGTAGTTTCTGCAATTTAAGCTACTTGCTTTTGTTTGTTATATGAATTATGAACATACTCACCGAAAACCTCCGGTTCATGTAGGTATTCCACGTTTATATTTTTTTTTAAAGAAAATCTTCAAATCATTATTACTGCCTATTTCGGTTGTTACTTTTTTTTTTCTTTTTAAGGGAATCTTCATCAGGCTTGATGATGCCTTTCGAACAATTATGTTATCGTACTGGAAAATATACTGATTTCTTAAGCAAGAAGATAGATTATTAGAGAAGCGGGTGTCAGAAACAATTCTACCATCAATCAAATGTGATTTCAAATAATTATATATCAACATGTTAAACATGTATTAAAGCATTTTGCTAGAAGTATAATCTTTTATAAAGTTGATATGCCAAGTTTAAACAGTTATTTATGGGACTGTTAAGAAGGATCGTCGCTATCAAATTGTATGTTAGAAGAAGTTGTACGAGGAAATTGGATATAAACAATGTAGTGCTAGATAGGTTATTTTGAATCAACATTTTTCCTGCAGTTAGGATAATTTAGCATGTTTTATATTCATGGTAGACCGAACCGACGGATTATGGATATGAGAGGGAATGTAGCTATTAAGCCTAAACGAGAAGCAAAACCAGAATACAGCATAGTGAATGTGCTGCGATAGTCAAGATTATTTAACACTACCGGTTCCAAATATACTGACCCCCGCCGGATACCTGTACCGAGCGCCCGGAAACAACTGGGTAATACCCGCCCGTTAGCCAACAGGAGGGTGCACAAGTTTACAAATATATGCCCGCACCAGCCCCATTCATTTTTTGTTTATTTTTTAAATAATTTTATGTACTATTTATACTAAAAAAATATTAATTCTGAGATTTAAATAATAAAAATGAAGTAAATATTAAGAAAAATGCAATTTTTACGGGTACGGCCCCGTACGAGGCAGGACAACCCTCAAATAACTTTGAGTTCAAGGTGCATCTTCACCGTTGATAATTTGGTATTAACCTTTAGAGACCAGATTCATCATTCATTATATTGAATGGTGTTTGTTCCTTTGCTTGATTGAAATTTGGAAAATCCAAATGCGGTGTTCGTGCAATTTTTTTGTTTATCATTAGCATGTAACTCAAAGAGGGACATCTCTTATCTCGTAATTTCCATTTTTTGTGGAACCACTATGGTCGTTTTCCGATGGGTGTACGCTGTTGCGAATCAAGATTATTTCAGGTTGTCCTTCCAGTTCGCTCTTCGCTGGTGATTTCATTGAACACGAAGTACTTCCGATGCCTTCTCTAAATCATTGTTTACACTTTATTCTGAACTAGTTCCACTAGCAAAAAGTAAGGGTGCAGTTGTATTTCGTACTAGTTATGCTAGCCGTGTCGAGTAATAAACTCTTTGGGAAGATAACGTGGTCAAGAGAAAAAAAGATAAAAGTTTTTTGTTCTCTTTTTTTTCTTTTCTCTGATATATTATTTGATTAATGCGCCCTTTACGGAAACAGGTGATGTGAACAGCATCAGTATTGGGTACGGAACGAACATACAGGACAATTCCCTGGTGCATGTGGCGAAATCGAATCTAAGCGGGAATGTACTGCCGACTATAATTGGAAACAATGTCACCGTTGGTGAGTTTTCTCGATTTTCCTACTTTGATATTTGAATTTTCAGAATTGACTTGTCGTCTTATATCTGTTTTCTTCAAATGTAAGACAGAAATAGTACTAATTTCCTGTTTTGGCAACTTGCAAAATTGAAAACACAGGTCACAGTGCAGTTATACATGGCTGCACAATCGAGGACGAGGCCTTTGTTGGAATGGGAGCTACCCTTCTTGATGGCGTTGTTGTCGAGAAACATGCCATGGTTGCTGCTGGATCCCTTGTCAGACAGAATACGAGAATCCCTTCTGGAGAGGTATGTATGTATATATGTATGTATGTATATGCCTGCCTTTCAATTTTCGATTTCCGTTATTTCATTTCAATTCCATCTAAGACTACATATTGGTTTAATCAAATCGCACCTACCATTTCCCTGGTTATGGAAAATGCTGGCATAAGCCAAAAACATGCAAGAAAATATGTCGAGACAAAATGCTGGTTGTTGGGGTACTAATACGAAGAAGCTAAACATAGTTTGTGCAATTTTTATTTTTATTTTTTTAATGTGATACTATTTGTGTTTTTTCTTCGGTTCAAACAAAAGTGTAATAAATTTTACACAAGATTTCTTTATTATATAGCCTGAACAAAAAATTTCCTTAAAATATTTCAAATTTTTTTTTGGATTAAAAAAAAAGAAAAAGTTATAAAATGTGTACTACTACTGCAGGTGTGGGCAGGTAATCCAGCCAAGTTCTTGAGGAAGCTAACCGATGAAGAAATCGCATTCATTTCTCAATCAGCCACTAATTACATCAACCTCGCTAAAGTCCACGCAGCTGAAAATACCAAATCGTTTGATGAAATCCAGCTGGAAAAGATGCTGCGCAAGAAATTCGCTCGAAGAGATGAGGACTACGAATCCATGATCGGTATTGTTCGCGAAATCCCACCAGAACTCATTCTCCCCGATAACATTCTACCCGAGAAATCCCAGAAAGCTGTACAATGAGATATTCCTTCAGGGGCAGTTTCGTCTTTCTACATCCATTGCTCGAAATATCTACCCTGGGTGCATAATTTCTAAATAAACGGTTCCGTCTTTCTTCTTACGAATAAAATTCGAAAAAGACAATTTTTTTTTTTTTTTTTAAATCTTTTTTCTGGGGTGGATTTATTCGGCTGTAGTACTCTTTCAGACATTTTGGTTTTTCTGGCTAGGTTTGAAAATCCTGGTTTTAATTATGGTACTGTAATGTAAAAGCGATACGCATTGCTTTCGTTGTATTATCGATATACGATATTTACCTATTTACGATGATTTTGGTGAATCTTGAATATTTGATGGATTTGTCATTTGAGTTTATGTTTCTTTTGATCAATGATTTTCAATCCAGGACTGGACTTCAGTTATGAATCTTATAAATACCATCGGACATATTCGTGTAATAATTTTTTAAATGTTTTCTGTTATATTATGGATTGAGTTTTCACAATGACTAAATTAGGGTGAAAGTCAGATTGAACGGATCAGGATTATTTCTTTCGGAAAAAATTCAAAAAATTCGAAAGTACAACATCGATTCCAATTTCAATTCTGAAATTTTCGGAATCTAAAAATTTATTCCAATTCCAAAGTCCCGAAAATTTTGGAATTTTGTAAAAACTCAGAAATAACACAAGTTCAAATTTCAAAAATTGGCGGAAATTTTCTAAGAATTTCATATTTTTTTTCAAAAGAAACTAATTTCAGTTCAAAAGAAATAAATAAAAATAAACCACATTATAATATCTATTAAAATATATAGCAACAATTCAATGTATCAAAATCCTAAAACAAAACTTAAATCAAATAATTGTTTAAAAAACACTTAAATGAAGGTCTTTTTAAGTGTCCATAAAGTATAAATATAGCAAATGAAAGCCTCACGCACGGCCATAAAGTACAAATACAATTCAATATTTAATTTATTCTCCATATGTGTATTTCTCGGAACAAAAACAAATCGGAATTTCGGAAATCAGAAATTCCAATTTTTTTTATTTTATTAATTCCAATTCCAATCCAAAAACATTATAAATTTTCAGAAATTGGAATGAAAAGAATTGTTCTAAAATCGAAATTTTTCGGATCAGAACGGACGGAAATCGGAATCTCAGTTCCAACTTTCACGCCTAGTCTAAATAGAAAAAAATTGGCAATGGAATCTCTCTCTCTCTAGCTGGTTTGTGGGATTAAGGAACCTATTTCCATGTGCGAGAATCAATCATGAGATGAGACTAATTGTTAATTTGTCTGCAGCTGTTGCACTATAATAAGATTTTCCAGTGTTGTAGAGTATTGTAGCTCTATTATTACTTTGCTTTTCTTCTTCTTCTTTTTTTTTTTTTTAATTCTTTTGTTTTAACAAAGGAATTCATATATATTGTTAGAATCTAATTGGATTCTAATAAACAAGGGATGAGTAAAGACTTGTGCAACAAGTCCTTATGTACCGTGAAACACAAAAGAGAAGTCTCCTTGTTTACTCTAATTCTTTAATTTGTCATTAATTGTTTCTTTTATATAGGAAACTATCTTATTAATTAAAAAGATTTATTCTTAACTTAATGACTTGTGTAGAAGTCTTGTGAAAGAAGAATTCCTTCTTGCCATATATTACACACATACGTGTGATTTGTGAAAGAGAAAGATATTTCTTTTATATATTGATATTTTTCTTGTTTGTCATTAATTAAGAATTATTTATTATAAGGAGTCTTCTATTAGGAATAAAAGTCAAGAATTCATCTTACGTATTCTCATCTATTTTCATTAATTAATATTTTGTTAATTGTGGAAATTAGATTAGATAAGGAATAAATATTTAATTTTCTATATTATGAAATTCCTTTTCCTTCTTGACCATGACTCTTTAACCTAATTATTTTTCTTGTACATGAAGATTCAATCACATATAAAAGGGAAGACATTCAACGTGATTGTGTGCGGCTTTTTGGAGAGAAAGATTTTCTCTTTTCTGTGTCGCTCTTCCAGCGTCTTTTTTATCGAGAGAAAAATTCACAGAGAAAATATTATTTGCTCTCATTTTTATTGCTCCATCGTGACACGTGATTTTCATAGAAATATATCGGCTTCAAGGCTTTGTGGTGAAGACACCAAGATTCAAGGAGTATCACGAGTTTGCTTCTTCTATACAAAAAGAAGATCGGTTCTTCGGGAGAGGGGCTTAAACAGATATCGGGAGGAGATCGATCCGCCGACTGAGGGATTCAGCGTTGAAGGGAGTTCAACCGTGCGGAGCAAGGGATGTGCTGCAAATTGAAGATTTATAATTCAGCGTAGTATACAAGAACGGCGTCAACAAAGAGGGAGTCTTTGTATTTTGATTAAGTCCTATTATTGTATTCGTAAAACTAAAAATTAGTAAATTTTATTTGCAGGTCCCCGTGGATGTAGGGTACAATTGTATCCGAACCACATTAAAATTTGTGTCTCGTTTATTTCTGTTTTTACGAACTGCTTCGCGAACTGTTGCAACACTTCACGCAACAGTAACGAAAAACTGAATCTGACACAAATAATTTATATCTGCACGAAATAAATTCTAACATATATATATATATATATATATATATATATATATATATATATATATATATATATATATAGGGTAAATTACAAACACCCCCCTGAGGTATGGTCAAATTACAAAAACACTCCTCTTGTTTGGATAATTACAACCACCCCCTCAACTCTTCAAATTTATTGGAATCTTCGAGATTATATGAAATATTATCACTTTTGTACCCGTTTTATATCAATCAAACTCTACATTATGAAGTAAGATGATCATAATATGTGTTTTTTAGCTTGTGTATATCAGTTTGTAGTGCATCGGAAACTGTATTTTTACACAAAACGAATACAAAGTAGAGCACATTCCACGGAATCTAGATGATTATATTGAATTTGGCACAATAAGCGTGGAGGTGTAAGAAAAAATCATAGTTGAGGGGGTAGATGTAATTATCCAAACAAGAGGGGTTTTTTTGTAATTTGACCATACCTCAGGGGGTGTTTGTAATTTACCCTATATATATAAATTGCATTATTGTTGGTGGTGGGGAATCTTTGAAAGCATGCAGAAATAGTTGTCTAGTGGGAAATTGAAAGGCCAAAAGATTATTTAATTATTTAATAATGTAGCTCAGCTGCTAGCCATTCCCGTGATTTCAGCTGTACTTTATTTATTTTTAATTTTTTATATATATATTTATAAAAAAAATCAAATTCAATAATGAGAGTCACTCAATTATATATTCAATTGGGGGGATTCTTTTTTCCAATATATTTAGCAGAGCCGTATCTTTGTATGGATATGTAAATAGCAGCTCATCTTATCACCCCAAAATTTAAAGTGCAATAAAGTGTTGCCTATCATTGCCAAATGCCAATCAAACAAACAAACTGTGCATTTGATAAGATAGCTCCAATTAGAGCTGCGCGTGCCTCGGTTTTATCGACTTTCGACTCGCTTTTATTGGTCGATAATTTTTTTGAAACTGAACGGGTCGGAAGTTTACGTTTTTTAAGAGGGAAAAAATCGTTTTTCCGCATGTGAAAATTTAATTTTAATTTCGTTCCAAAAAAATTGGAACTTTAGAAACTGAAAAGAAAAAACTTGTTCCGCAATCGAATTTTTTTGGATAGAATGGAATTTGGAAATTCTATTTTTTCTTGGTATGTAATATAATAATATTAATATTATAAGTTTTGATTCTGGATTTTCGGAAATACTCTTAGAAAATTGGCAAAATTCAGAATTTTCGTTTTAAATTCGACCCCAATCATTATTACGTGTGTGTGTGTGTGCGCGCTCGCGTGTGTGTCAGTGTTGAAATTAGACCCGTTGTCCAATTCCATTCCAATTTGTTAGGTAGCAAATTACCTCAGAATTGAACAAGTAACAAATCAATTAATTTTCAGCAATGCTAATTTCATTTATACAAATATTATCTTCAAAAAAAATAATAAATAAAAATAATTAAATATTATAATTACAAACCTAAGAAGAAGAAAAAATCCACACATAAGCCTCGTTTGGTTACCAAAATAAAATTAAATAATATAATAAACTCAATTATATTTTTGGACCTTCAATAGTCCAATAGAAAAATATACCTCGGAAGCAAGATAAACAATGATTTTACGGATCGACTCGACAAGTTATTAGATATACCAAACATCAAACAAAATTATATTATTTAATTAATCATGATTAATTTCCAGATAAACAAGAACTTACAAGATAAATAATGAAATAAATGTCCAAGTGGAAACAAACAAGTTAGGGACTGTAGAAAGACATGCTTATAAATTCGTATCTGCAACTTTATTTGTGGATTTTTCAGAGGCTGACTGTATTACATGTTGCCACGTATACTATTCACTAGCTCGTATGGGTGTAGCTCAACTGGTTCCGGAGGTGGTAAGTTGGTGCAAGGTCCTAGGATCGAATCCTGGCAGCCGCAGTACTACTCACTCATCATTTATTTGTGATTATTCATATTTATTCAACTCAAATTATCTGTAAAATATTTGTTCATATTTTTTTAATTCTATTTTATGCATGATATAATAATCAAATGAGATGTGATAAAATGTCGTTTCGGTTTGAATAGTGCCGTTTTGATTTCAGACATGAATTTGACTATTTTCGAGGCTGAATTTGACAAAATTCAAAGTACGAAATATTTGGTTCTTTAAGATAACTTTCTTATGCAACTTGAATTACCGAATTTGGATGTTGGATGAGAAAGATATATATGAGTCAATGAATAATGCTCACAACTTTAATGTTTTGAGCTATCTAAATTTCAAAACTTAATTCATTTGTGAATAATTTTGTCACACGAAATCCGATCTAGCTGATTCAAGTTGCAATAGAAAGCTAATTGATAAGACTACAATTCTTGTGCTTCGAATTTCGCATAAGTCAGACTAAAAACTGGTCAAAATCACGTTCAAAGTCAAAACAGTATTAGTAGAATTAAAACGCGACATTTAACGTTGCAGTATAATAATAATCCATTAACTAATCAACTTGGGCGAGTTTGAAGAAGCAATGCCAAAAATGTACGACTTGGTAGTAAATTATCACTTCTTGCGTTGAATGATATATGTATATTTTTATTTTTCATGAAATAAAAAACAAGACTATGAAAATCCGAAAAAAAGGGGAAGTTTCGTAGAACTAAACATCAAGGTGATATATTTGTCACGGTCAAGAATCAAGACCAAGACTTATATAATGAGTACGGAATCGTAAAAGAAATCACTATTGCTAAAAAAACTCTCGTGTTATAAATATTAGTAAACGAAATATTATTATAGTGTATTTTCTTTAGCACACAATTTCGTATCGGTACATTTTTAGAGCTAGTTAAAAATGAAATCGTGGGGTACTTGTTAATAAAAAAAAATACGATTTTTTTTTCAGCAATTAGAATAAATATATGGATGGTGAATATAATTTAACAATTAAAATAAACCCTTATATATAATTTATAGCAATATATATATATATATATATATATATATATATATATATGAGTAATTGCTGATGAATTGCAGCTCTCCATAGCGGCCATTTTCATGATTGCTTAAACAGGTTAACAAAGACTAAGAAGTAAGAACTTTATATATAGTTAAATTGAAAGTCAACTAAGAAAAATTGCGTTTGACTTTTTTTAAAATGAATATTTAAATTCATGCTATTCATACTATAATGTATTCAAACAATTTCTTAAATTATAATTTGCATCCATTTTTCTCTTTTTCTTTTTTTTTTTCCTTTCCCTACCTGGGTTCGAAATATTAAATTATCGACCTAATGATGTACATTTTTACCGAGTCGGGACTGAAAAAAATTATTTTTACCATTAATTTATATTTGTGTGTATAATAATCTGAATCAGGCTTAAAAAGATTCATATGTTATATATGTATATGCACATGAATTGAACCACATTATTTTATTTGTCTATCTCTTACCCAAAAAGAAATTTAATTGACTAATAATGAAAAAAATGGATCGAGATGGTATACATGCTTAATTTAACACTTTTAGGGTATGGTTGCCAAAATACTAAAGTTGGAGGATGTGGATGAAAATTACTCTTTTATACCACAATTGGGAAACATATCCTCAATTTCCATTACTAAAATGCTAAATGCCGCACTGAAATTATCAAATCTTGAACATAATTACTTTTTCTTTCTAAAACTTTTTTCCTCCTCCCCAACTTTCTTCCTTTCCCACCAATTTTCCGCAAAATCACACAAAAATAGTCTCTAGATTCCAAATTTGAATTTAAGGAAAAATTTCACATATTCAAGCTACCAAATGTTTTATCTTTATCTGTTAATTTCATTTTAGGACGAATTGAGATGGATTTGGATTGTGTCTTCATAACTTTTTGAAAGAAACAAAATATATTTTTGTATAGTGGCCGCGGGTGAAGTGGGAACGACTTCTTAGATGATATTCGTCGTCCGAAGTAGCATTTGATGAGTGGCCGGAGATGGAAGGAAGAGTGTGCTACCATGGGATGGGGGTCGTGCAGGAAACTGGAGTTTAAGAATTCTTTTTTTAATACAATTATTTGTTAATTGTTTAATTATGTTTGTTAAATGTTTAATTAATATAAATAATCATCTAAGAAATATTAAATAATGTGTTAAAAAATATTTAATAATTAGAAATACTTAATAAATTGAATAAATAATTCATAGGTGTAAATAAATATTCAAGAAACTCATCTTTTGAATGAACTTGAAAATACTACCGAGAAAACTTGGTAAGAGAGTTTTTGTTTTCAATTTGTGTGCGGTATTTAATAAATTTTAGTACGGAATTTAGCGCACCAATACATTGTTATAAATTGTTTCACCTATATTACCATTTTATTATTAATTGTGACCAATACACATAAGACTAAATTATATTACTAATTAATTATGATACATTTTGGTATAAAGTATAATTTTTAATTTTTGTCAACATAATAATTAATAATTTTTTTTAATATATAAAATGTGTAAGTAAACCTTAAACGAGGATTAAAAATTAGAAACCCATAGAGAAAAGGGTTAATAAAAATAAGTTACAAAACCCTATATTTATTTAATTTATTAAATAATATATTATTTCCGGGGGGCGGTATAGATATAGAGTGTATGTATCTATATATATATATATATATACAAGATGAAGAAACGTTGAGGAGGGGAGGAGTGGAAAGCAGCAGCAGAGCAGATTACCTGAGGGTAACTAGGAAGCGAAATCACACCACCCCACCCCCCCTACCCCCCACCCCCACCCCCACCCCCACCCCCCGAAAATTAAGGAAAAAAATGGGTGTTGAAATTCAGTCGCAAAATAGCAACGGGAATGGTCTATTTGCTGATGCTGCTGCTGCTCCGGCGCCGGTGATACTGGGGTTACAGCCTTCAGCCCTGGTTGACCACGTGGCGCGAGTTGATTGGTCCCTCCTCTCCCGGATTCCCGGGGAGGCCGGCGGCTCCTTCCCTGTACACCCTCCTCTCCTCCTCCTCTGTTTTTTGTGTTTGTGTTATATGTTGTTGCTATTTAATTTTTTAATTAATGGTGTTAATTGGGTTTTCCATTTGAAATCTGGAATCATTATAAAGTTGGAATCTTTTTATTTTTTTAATTTTAATTTATCTGGGATTTTGAATTTTGCAATTTCATCCTTTTGTTTTTAGATAAAAAAAAAAATGCGATTTCTATTTAGTGTTTTTGTGTTTGAAGTCTTATGATGAATGCCTGTGTTTATTTTCGTATAAATTCTATCGGAAAATCGTGTCACCGCGTATTTCAAGAACCCGTGTTAAATCCATATCCATCGCATTTCACGATATCAATTACACCAATCATCGTGTAAAACGATGTCAATTTACGACCTTTTCTTGATTTTTTTTCCTCTTTCATTTTGAATGTATCGATTATCATTGGCTTTAATAGGTTGCATTCGACGAACTAAAGTCCATATTGACCGAGGTCAACGCTCACAATGTAGCTTCTCCGGATAATTCATCCCCGTTGAAGACGATAGCAGGTGGGAGTGTTGCAAACACAATTAGAGGTCTCTCGGCTGGTTTCGGAATCACTTGTGGGATAATTGGGGCGTGTGGAGACGATGATCAAGGAAGCTTGTTTGTAGACAATATGAGCTCCTATAAAATCGATCTCTCGAGATTGAGGCTGAAAAACGGGCATACGGGACAGGTGGCGCTTTCTGCATTTAGTTAGCCCTTGTTGTTCTTGTGTAATAAGAGGTTAAAACAGTGGGAGTAAACTAATTCTTGGGATTTTATTTACAATGCAGTGTGTTTGCTTAGTTGATGAATTGGGAAATCGTACAATGCGGCCTTGTCTCTCGAGTGCCGTAAAAGTTCAGGTATAACTCAAAATTTCGATCTTTTTTTTTTAGTTCTTGAAAATCGTAAATTGAATCTCATGAATTGTATACGATGGTCTTTATTTTCTTCTTACCAGGCAAATGATTTGACTTCAGCTGATTTGAGAGGTTCGAAGGTAATAAGATACATTTGTAATATGAATAATTTCTCGATTTTTTTTTTATTGGCATCGGAATCGATCGTGGTTCTAATTCGGTTTCAATGTAACAGTGGCTAGTGGTGAGATATGCAATATTTAACATAGAAGTAATTCAAGCAGCCATTAAGATTGCCAAGCAAGAAGGCGTTCGTGTTTCGCTCGATCTTGCCAGTTTCGAGGTTAATTAATACCGTTGGAAACGTTTAAATTTTCGAAGGCCCGATTTTTAATATCGTCACTACTATATTTTCTTATTTTTATATAATAATTATAATAATAAATATTAAAAACTCTGCAGATGGTGCGGAAGTTCAGGTCGCAACTTTTAGAGTTACTAAAATCGGGGAGCATCGACCTTTGCTTGGCCAATGAAGATGAAGCTGCAGAACTCGTGAGGTAAAAAAAGAAAAAAAAACATTTTTTTTTCTTTCTTTTGTTCTGCAGTTTCGTAAAGACAGAATCTTGATGTTATGTTTTTTGTAAATTGTTAGTTTGTGGATTATATAACTGCGACTGATTTTTTTTGAGTTTGCAGTGGGGAAGAAAATGCGGATGCGGGGTCCGCTCTTGAATTCCTGTCGAAGCACTGCCAGTGGGCAGTGGTCACATTAGGCTCGAAGGGATGCATTGCGAAGCACGGAAAAGAGGTGTGTTTAGTAATTAACACTTCTTTGCTCAATCCTTTGTAATTTAGAATCGGTTGTTCTTGATTGGGGTGGGCCTAAGGGTGGAAATCGAACGGATAGGAACAAAATTAGCACTTTCGAAAAAGGAAAAAATCATTTTTTTTTCCAGAAGTGAAAAGCTAATACAAATTTCGTCCTAAACAAAATTGAAAAATTCGGAATTTCGGAAATTGGAATGGAAAAAAAAAGGGATAAGAATTTGCCCAATACATAAGAAAATTGATAATATAAGTGTAATTTTTGGAAATTAAAATTGGATCGAAGATCAGAATTTAATATGTGTTCCATTTATGTTTAAAAAAAAGTCAGAAAAATTGGAAATCCATACTCCCAGAATTCGGAATGAAAAATGATGTTCCAAGATTGGAAATATTCGGATTGCAATTTGGAATTTCCGTTCCAATTTCCACCCTAGTTGGGCCCACTTGCGGGCCTTATTTATTTTGGAGATCCGGTTGGTCCGTATTGGCCCGCCGATAGGGTCGTATGTCATATCATTACATTGTCGTAATGTAAAAGAGGGTCAAAATTACCAACTCAAGAAATCATGTGATAAAAGAGAACGTCCAATCTATATATACATATATGCGTGTGTATATCACGAAATATAATCTTTTGTATTACAGGTTGTTCGAATTCCAGCAATTGGGGAGGCGAAGGCAGTTGATGCAACTGGTGCAGGTGACCTATTTGCGAGCGGGTTTTTATACGGACTTGTGAAGGGACTATCTTTGGAGGAGTGCTGCAAAATCGGTTCTTGCAGCGGTGGTTCTGTGATACGGTCACTCGGCGGTGAGGTAACTCCCGATAACTGGCTGTGGATGTATAAGCAGCTGCAGACAAAAGGACTACCCATCCCCGAGTCGAACAATTTCTACCAAAGTTAAAACGGATTAGTGCGGATTTTCGACTGTCGTTACGGAGTTGCATTTTAGGGGCACTGGTTTTTTTAATAATGCCTAGCAACCAGTCATTTCTTTTTTAACCTACCTTTGCAGACAATTGTTGTTGAGAATTGATTTTTCAATTTATTCAAATTACCATTTATATCAAGCATTCTCAATGTTATAACATGAAGGCCTCGTTAGGTTGGGAAGATTAGCCATTATTAATTAAATATTATGACTTTGTTTGATGTTTGGTATCACTAATAACTTAACGGGTCGACCCGTAAATATTATGTAAATATTCACTATGTTGATAAAGATAATAATTAAGGGTAGATTACAACCACCCCTAGGTATGATAAATCTTCTTATATGTCCACCCTTGCGATTTCAAATTTAGTGGAATCTTCGATATTATATGGAATATTATCATTGTTGTACCAATTTTATCACATTCGAACTCCACATGTTAAAGCAAGATGATCATAATATGTGTTTTTTGGCGTGTATATATTAGATTGTGGTGCATCAAAAACTGTATTTTTACACATAAAAATACAAACTAGAGCACATTCCACGAAATCTAGATGATTATGTTGACTTTGACACCATACGGGTGGAGGTGTAAGAAAAAATCATAGTTGAGGAATGTAATTATCCAAAAAAGAGAAGTTTTTTCGTAAATTGACCATACCTCAGGGTGGTTGTAATTTACCCAATAATTAATCATACCATTATCTTACATAGCAAAGGAAATTAATCATAGTACCCCAATTCAAACATAAAAGCAAGGCATAATAAATACTCAAATTGTAGAAGTGAAGAAGCATATTGTCTGCTGCTCAACAAAATAAAAGAAAGGGTTAATCACAAATAACTAACCCTTAAATTATCCAGTCTAGATAACAATTTCTGTTCCAGGGTTTGAGGGGGGGTGGGGATGGGGGGTGATTAAGCAGCATTACACTCAATTTCTTGCATTATAGAATGCAAACCAAAGCAGAATGACATCATCAAATATCCATCGGAGCAACACCTTGGTCAGCCGGAGCGCCCTCGTCAGCAGCAGCCGCGGCTGGGGCAGCCGGAGCCAGAGCCGCCTCAGTGCCGGCGCCTTGCTCTGGAGGAGCAGCCTCATCAGCTGGCGGCTCTTCACCGACTACCTCAAACTCGTTGATCAGTCCTTGCACGGTTTCTTGATCCAACGTATGGAACGCCTCGCCCACTCCCACTATGGAAATTGTGCAAATTGAGCTGGTGAGCTTTTCGCCTTGTAGGGTCTCCCTCAGTGCGAAAAGTGCGTCCTTTATCAGATTTTCTCGTGAAGAGTCGACGAAACTCTCGAACTTGCGCTCCAAGTATGTTTTTGCAGCCTGTGATCGAGATCCGATAGCGAATGCTTGATACTCGAAGTAGTTACCGCTTGGGCAGTTGTAATAGAGGTGAGCTCCAGATTCATCTAGACCACCAACTAGCAGGCCAACACCATATGGTCGCTTCCATGATCGCTGTGTGCAGACCTACATTAAAATAATAATTAAACCGGTTACTGAGTAACATATTTCAAAAGAAAAGAAAAAAAGAATTTTGCGACCAATAATAGATGCTATTTATCCTTTAGATATATTCACAAGAAACAAGAAAGCCCAGTCAAAAATCGAGTATAATAGTGCCAGCTCATAACATGACTTCTTATACCAATAAACATAAAACCTTTCGCACAAGCCACAGATAAACTTGTGACAAACACATTCACATGAATCTCCAAATCTTTTCTACAATATATCATAGCAATTCCTTAGAAACAGAAGCTATTTTACGAGACAGATTCAATAGTAACATCAAACAAACGAGATATAGGCATATAGCATTGGTTCATCAAGAAATGGAGAATACAATTTGAAGGATGACTTGTATCGTTATCAATAATTGATATGCAATAACGATCACCAAGTTCAGGAAACAAATGTTAGGAGATGTTGCTTGTATAGGATTTAAATGAAGATCTACCACATCACCACCTGTTCTTTATATGAACAAAAGCCACAAAACTCATTCAATTAAAGGAGCAAGTTTGTTAATAACTATTTACATCGACATAAATTTAGATATCAAGCGAGTTTAGATCAAAACATCAGACCAGGTTGTGCAAACAAACGTTCTTTAAAGTTTTACAGGTCAGACTGAAACACAAACTTTGACATGAGGCAAGAATTTTGTCTGCTAGATTAACCAGGTCGAAACTGAGACACGAGTTTTGGCCATAAAGCAGCCAATCATGCAAAGCTATTAACCAATAGATCAAAATGCATTTTCCCCAATATATTTTTTCAAACACATAAAAATAAAAATTCTCTCAATTCCTCAGTCAATTCTCTCAATTCCCCAACGTATGCATTCTTTAAAACCCTAAATATCAATTCCGATTATCAAGTGAACAAGAGAAACAAATTCCTACAGTGCCAAATAAATGTATTACAGAAGTTGATTAGTGAATGTTCATTGCAAGCTTTCTTCACATCCATTTGTGAAATTCTCGTAATTTTGTTCCCATTCCAAAGCCCCACGAATAAGAGAAAATCACCACACGAATACGAGAAATGCAAAATGGAACAGTTAAGAGTTTCATCTAAATATCAAATTATACTACCGATTAACCTTCATCAGGTTTTTCCTTCAGATCCTTTCACGAATTTGACACACAACACACAAATAAATTTCACGAATTGGACATACTAATGGCTCTCAAAATTAAACCTAGCTCTGAATCATAGAACGGTATACACAAATTCACCAAAAAATAAAAACCCCCAATAGTAGAAATGAAAATTTAAATACTTAGGGTTTAACCAAAAAAAATAAATTAAAATTAAACCTGGGCCTTGTCGGCGAGCTGAACAACAAGGCGGCCAACGGGAAGCGGCGACTCGTACGTATAGGAGTAATTGATACACTCATTCCGCATATATCGGGAGAGAACACGGCCGTCGGCGGTGAGTCCAGCGATGGCGACGCCGATGTGGTCGTCGACCTTGAAGATCTTCTTCTGGTGAGACGAAAGCTCGGAGTTGGCCTTGTTGACGCACGCGAGCACCACGTGAGTCTTCGATCTCAGCCCTATCGCCGCCGAGCCCTGCTTCACCGCCTCCATCGCGTACTCCACCTGGAAAAGCCGCCCCGCCGGAGACCACGTCGTCACATCGGTGTCGTACTGGTTCCTGAACATTGTGAATTTGATTGTGCAGCAGAAAATGTATAGATTCAACAAATTTGTATGTATCTCCTCTCTCTCTCTCTCTCTCTCTCTCTCTGTGTTCGTCTCTCACTCTCTGATTTAGTAGAGAGGAAAAGGGTGACTTTGATTTGCTTTTCTTTTTGTTCAAGGCAAGAGTAAAACGGATCGGGCCGGGTGGGCTTCTTTGAACCGGATCTTCGGCCCAATGTTTTGCATCTTGGCCCGTTTTAAAATCATTTGGGCTCATATTTTTATATATACTCTAAATTGATGTCCATTTGCACATCAATTTTGGATGCATATTTAATTTTTTTTATTTTTTTATTTTTAGGTCTCGGTCAAATTGTACCCGAAAATTTGGTACTTTTATCGAAAATTCGGCACTTTTATCTAAAATTATAATATATATATATATTTCATAATTTGAGGTTTAAAGAAAAGTAATTAAACATTTAAACTTAATTTGTATCTGGAAAATCGAAGTTTATAACTGGCTCGGGTTTTCAGGTTTTAGCTAACTTAAAAGTTAAAACTATGACTGTTTAATTATTTTAAATAGATGATAAGCTTTTCCGTCTAACACACTATTTTAAGAGTTGTTACATTTTATTTTTATTATTAATTTTTAAAATGTTTGAATAATAAGCTAATAAACTACTTTTACTCGTTATAAGCTCTTAAATAAAAATATGATGTAAAGTTACTATTTAGAAAATATCTTAAAAGCTCACCAACAACTTTTTTTTTTCTTTTTTTTTTTTTTAATTTTGAAGATTTTTTTTTAAATATTGTCAAACATTTTGAAATAACTTATAAATGCTTAAACATCATATAATCTCTTTTTAACAGCTTATAATCTTAGTCAACACACTCTAAGGTCGTATTTGCAAAAGTTTTTTAAAAGTGATTATGAGCTTTTTTTTGTCCATAATTTGTTTTCCGGTATTTGCAAAATCAACTTTTGCTTTTGTTTCTCTTAAAATAATCTGCTTTAAGCTATTTTTTTAAAAGCACTCTGATACGACATATTATTTATTATATTATTTAGTTAATTGTTTAGTTAATATTTTATTATTAATTTATTAGATTAGTATATTTATGATAATATATGGCCGTGAGTTTTGTATTTAGGAGATTATTTAGTATTTTATTAGTTTAGGTAATTATGTTTTCTAGTTAGATTAGGATTCTAGGGTTTTATTATCTTTAAATAGTCGTTTTGTGCTAGAGTTTTATTATGCGGAGAGAAATAATAAAGAATAGATCTTACGTTTCGTAGGAAATATTTATGATACACAAGAGATCGCATCATTGGTATCAGAGCGAAGTTGCGATAACACCAACGCTTCGTTAGCAAAGCAGCGATTATATCAAAGCTAAGCTGGAGCAAAGTAGAGATCACATCAAAACTTTGTGAAAATCATGATGTCAGAAACAAGACGGTTGGAGCGATTGCAAAAATCCGTAGAGAAATTACGGATTAATTTTCAGAAATTACTCGAACAATGTCAAGGACGACGTCAACACCATCACAAAAGCCGAAGGGACCGCCGCCCATCACCGCCAGTGCCACCGCCACCACTGCCGCTGCCGAGCCTATCGCCGGAGGAAGAGGAAGAGGACGACGATGAATTTTTCAAAGAGCCACCGCTGCCGAGCCTATCGCCGGAGGAAGAGGAGGAGGATGACGATGACTTTTTCGAAGAACCCCAAATTTTTGTGAGTTCGCCGGAAGAAGAAGCATCAGATTCAACTGAGATGAAGTGGGACGAAGAGCCGAAAGAAGAAGAATCGGAGTCAACTGAGATAAAGTGGGATGAAGACGAGAAATTAATCGGTGATGAAAACGAAGAATTGCATGGAATTTTGAAAGAATTTCATAGCTTTAAGGAAGATCCGATTTTAAGTGTGGAGATTGTGGTACCCGAGAAATCCGACAATATTTCTGTAATTAGTATGAAAAGAGATGAAGGTGAAGATAATGTTGCAATTATCCACGGTATGGGGAATCGTGACATTACAAATGATCTAAATTCAATTGTGTCCCACAGAGGTTGTGAAGTTTTTCCAAAGATCCTTATTGTTAATGGAATTCTGCAAAGTAGTAGTAATTTGCTTGCAAACTTGAAGGTGGAAGAGATGAAAGAGATACTCATTTATAATGTAGTGGTCGAAAAATTATTTTACACTTGTCTTGTCAGCAGTGTTCATATCAAATCAATTCGGAAGAAATTCGATGGCGTCAAGCATAGATGGAAACACAGAAAAAAAGAGACGATTATTGGGCAGAACCTTGAGGACAAGGTTCATTTCAAGAGGGGTGGTTTGATACGACATATTATTTATTATATTATTTAGTTAATTGTTTAGTTAATATTTTATTATTAATTTATTAGATTAGTATATTTATGATAATATATGGCCGTGAGTTTTGTATTTAGGAGATTATTTAGTATTTTATTGGTTTAGGTAATTATGTTTTCTAGTTAGATTAGGATTCTAGGGTTTTATTATCTTTAAATAGTCGTTTTGTGCTAGAGTTTTATTATGCAGAGAGAAATAATAAAGAATAGATCTTACGTTTCGTAGGAAATATTTATGATACACAAGAGATCGCATCACACTCATACCCATGTCTTTTCTATTTAAGTTCATTTTCCGAAATATTTGCTAACACCCTCAACTTTAAAAAATAAGCATTTAAAACTGACTTAACTCACAATCACTAACTTCTACTTTTAAATAATTATTTGCAAACACCACGTAAGAGTGATTAGGATCCCTAATTTTATTTTTTATTTTTTTATTTTTTGTTAATTAACCAAACAAACGCACGGATAAAGTTTGATAAATGGGCCAATGCAATCTACTTTTTTTATGGTATTAGATCTTGTGAATTATTTCACCACATAATTGATATATACTTATATATAGACCCCCCTTTATCAACAAAAAAAAATATATATATAGACCCCCCAAAGCTGATTGCTTTAATCATACCTACATCTACCGCTTTTGAGATCCTACACCGGGTGAAATACACCGGGTAGATCTTTACCATTAATATACACACAAACACACACACACACACCCACATTGGTGTGTGTAGATCAACGGTGAAAAATCACCCGGTGTAACCTTCACCGGGTGTAGGATAGATAAAACCCCTACCTCTATATAGAGTTAACTCACATCAGCCTTTTTATTTATTTATATATTTATTTAAATCAATCCATGAATCTAAATCTCCCTTATAATTTATAAAACAAACACATAAATATACTAATTATTAAAAAAAAAAAAAACTCATATAGAATATTGACCAAATTCGAATAAAAATTGACCCGTAATATTTGTTCCGCTGGATTATCCAATGTACCATGTATACAAAACTTCAAAAAAGTAAGTAATAATTACGAGAGTATAAATTTATACAGTACACTTATGTGGTTAGGTGCACGTTCCTTCGTAATCATGCGTATTTGACAAATCCACGTGATTAAAATAATTGTGTATATTGTATGCAAGATTTATAAATGAATCCAAAGCCATGATAATCAAGAATATTTGAAGTGGTCAACATTAAATTTAATTTGTGCAGAAGAAACAAAAGTTGGTGGTGCATGGTAAGATAGCATGGTCAACAACAACAAGATTGAACCCCTTTTTTTGGGCAGCATTGATAAGCCAATAATGGGGCAAGAGATAAATTAAAGACGATGATTTCTTTCTAGTAAAGAAGTAAGCTTTCAACCGTGGACACCACTTTCTTTATATTTTTGTTTTCTTTTGTTTGAATTGCAATTATTTATTTATTTATTTTAAAAGTTTGAATTGTTTGAACATGGGGTGTTTTTTTGTGTTGAAGAATTCACTTTTCTGTGGGTCTATATTATGTATACATACATGTATTTCAGTATTTGTGTGAAGTTTGTTATCATTTTTTTTTTTAATTTTTAAAGCATTACATTTAATTTATGACAAAATGCACTTCACCCCCTATAAATTTTTCTATTTTGGCACTTTCCCTCCTACAAATACAAAAAAGAGACAATCCTCCTCGAAATATTGTTTTGGTTGCACTTTGCCACAAAAAAATAATTTTCGGTGGGCACCGTGCAACAAAAAATAACATTGTAAAGGGACAGTGTGTAGAAAATAATATTTTTAAGGGACAATGTGCAACAAGTATAACATTTTGAAAAAAACATTCACTTTCTTAAATTTTGAGGGGGTAAAATAAGAAATACAAAATTTATAGAGGGTGACATACAATTTATTCTTTAATTTATCATATCATCATTTACATAAATAATAATATAGCAAAAATATATAGTCGTTTTCATTAAAGTTGGTCGGTTTCAATTGAATAGATTCTGATTGGTTGATTAAACCGCTAATTCATAATAAGATCGATTTGCTCGTTGACCATGATGTGAAAATATTGGTTGCTTAAAAGACCAATTTCAACAAATAGTTACACTTTCAAGTTTTAAACATTTATCATTTTAAAAAAGGGGCCCCTTCAAAATTGATTCAATTAAAGGGGTTAAATTGGAATTAAGTATTAGGTCCTTTTCATGAAAACTCCATATAGCACGAACACATAAACGACGATACATGACCACACGGGGAAATAGACAATGGAAACGGCATTTCCCAAAAGCATGGATACGAGAATTTGGGAACAAAAATTCGTTATTCGAACATATTTCTAACTTTTCAAAAATTACAAAATGACCCGTAAAGTGTCCGACGGGTGTCCTCGAATATCGAGCACGTTACGTTAAGAAAATAAAGTTTTCGTAATACGGAGATGGAGTAACTTTTTTTCTCATTAATCGAATTTGCTGTGGAAATACATTGTAAATTTAATGCAATATCATACCTAAATCTAAAGGTCTACACAAAATTGAAGATTGCTTGATTGCAAGATCTCTAGATTAGATAAATCTTATCTCTCATTAATTACAAAGTGAATTACATTAATTTCTAGCAAATCCACTCCTAACGAGTACTTGTTGCTTTATGCTTATTCAGATAGTGTGGTTTTTAATTGTTGACGCGAATAAATAACAATTCACTAAACATGCATATATAAGAGTTTATGTGTGAATATGTGCAGATCGACGGTTAATAACCACGCAGTGTGTTTTATCGTGTGTAGTATCAAATAAATCGGGTTTTCTTGTAATAAATGCAAGTCATACACTTTTCTTTGACCAATTTTCTAGGTGAAACAAATTCAAATTACATTTTGTCTCCCATAATGAGATTTTCGGACCTACCAAAATAATGACTATTTTATTTCCTTACCTTCAGTATTTTTTCCTTTAAAAGAATATTAAATACCCAATTTTTTTTTTGTAGATATAATAATACTATACACATGAACCGAAACCGAAAATCAAAAATCGAAAATTGAAAACTGAAATCAAACCGTGTACACATACTTTATATTTTGCAAGTAAAGTTAAAGTCTTTATCAAACAAAACAAAATTGAACGTGTTACAAATTTTCATTAGCAAAATTGAATTAAATGAGACATACTTTCCAGTCAAGAATTTAAATTTATTCCCGTTTTCAGCATATTTTGAAATAAAATGTTTTGGTTTTGAATTTTTTTTCACTGCCTGAGTAAATATCCAGCAACAGTGTAAATACCATTTTTGCCCCTGGTTTTATTTTCCTTTTCCTTTTTGTCGCCTCTCAATCAATTACAGAAAATAAAAAAATATTTAAAATAAAATAATCGCCGCAAACAGAATAACACAACTTTCATAGCATATTGAGACGTAGCTTTCCACTGGATCTGGTCTATCTACACCAACACGCTCAATATTCTTTTTAGGGTAAATTACACACACCCCCTGAGGTATGCTTAAATAACTGTAAGGTCCCTGTGGTATCGATAATTACACTCAGCCCCCTGAAACGTAGTCATAAACTCTAATGGGATAATGAATTGGATACGTTATTCCGATAGGGTTCTAAAGGACTATTGGTTTCAGAAAGTGGTGGAGACAACAAAGAGCTATGGGTGATTTAAGAAATGTTCGGGAATGTTCGGGGAGCCATGTCACCCCATAACTCTTTGTTGTCTTAACCACTTTTTGAAACCAATAGTCCGTTAGAACCCTATCGGAATAACGTATCCAATTCATTATCCCATTAGAGTTTCTGACTATGTTTCAGGGGGCTAAGTGTAATTATCGATACCACAGGGACCTTACAGTTATTTAAGCTTACCTCAGGGGGGTGCGTGTAATTTACCCTTCTTTTTAAATAAAAACCGTAAATTCCATAATAAACTTGGGTAAATTACAAACCCCCCCTAAACTTAGATTAAATTACAAAACCACCTCCACCTATTCGTAATTTCCAAAACCCTCGAAAGTTGTTTCCATCTTACACCAACCTCTTACAATATGACTTTTCATTGATTTTTTTGATTATAGGGAATAAACTTTACACAATTTAAGATATTTTCTTTTATTTATCACCTATTTAACATAAGGTATCATAGACTGTACACACTTTCTGTTAAAAAACTCGATCAACAGTTAATAGAGAGAATTTTGGTTACTACAGATAGGTGTGTGTATTTTTCATTATTTAATATAAATTCAAGGGATTTTCATAATTTACCCAATAACATTCATACAAATGTAATTATGAATTTACTTTTTGAAGTATGATTTGATAAATAAAAAAAGAGAAAATTCTCCTATCCACTATTTGTACTTTAGCTTGGTATCACTTTACGTTCTTCTACTCTCGATTGCATCGATTTCCCCCCATGCACTTGAAAAATTATCTCAATGTGGCCCTTGTTGTTAGTTGTCAGACATTTGACATTAACACCGTTTGGTTTAAACTCTAAAATTACAAAAATATGTCACCTCTCCCAATTTAAATAATTATTAAAAAATAAAATAAAAATTAAAAAACAAGATAATGAAAAAGCATAGTCCACGACGGCAACCATAATATATTTTTATTTTTTATAATTTTTTAATAATGGAAGGAGTGGTTTTTTTGTAATTTTCAGACCTTAGACCAAAACGATGTTAATGTCAAATGTCTGAAAACTAACAGAGATTGCCACATTGATACAGTTTTTCAAGTGCATGAGGCAAATCGATGCAATTGAAAGTAGAAAGGGGTAAAGTGATATTGACCCAAATTAAATGGGGTAAAGTGAAATTTACTTAAAAAAATATAAATAAAAAGAGTTGAATATACAAGAGTAAAACCCAATTGGTGAGGAACAGCTAGACCTGCTACACCAGATCAAATCAGTAGCCAGGAGGTGGGTCCCACTCTCCTCCCCATAATAAAACATTTTCATTAAAATAATAATTTTCTCTCACATCACATCACTCCTTTCTCTCTCCTCTTTCTCTCTCTCTATCTCTCTCTCTCTTCTTCTTCGTGTTGTCTGACTGTTGCAGAATTTTTTTTTCTCTGTTCATAAAAAAAAAAAGCATCACCGAACAACAAGGCGGAAAACAAATTAAATAAAAAATAAAAAAAATACAAAAAACAAATAAACAAAAAACCCTAGCTTCCATGGAGTCTCTATCCAGACCTCCGCACAGAAGAAAGCACTCCGCCACCACAGCCGCCTTCTCTTCAACCTTCTCATTTAAGAACCCGTACGACGGCGTTTTGCTGCCCAGCGGAGGCGAGCGGAAGTCGTTGGAGGCTCACGAATACAGTGAGATTTTCTCCGGCTCTTCCGCCATTCCGGTGCTTGATCTTTCGGGTCTGGATGACCGGGTCGGGTCGGGCGATCCTCGGAGCTCCAAAATCGATTACTCCAACATTTTTGGTGGCCTCAGGAATGATGACGTGGCGGTGCCCTATCAGGAGCTGTTTAATGGCTCTTCAAAGAAAAGTAAACCACGGTTAGTTTTTCTTCCTGATTTTTCGCTACTTGGTTCTGGTTGGATTTATTGATTGTTGTTTAGCATATTTTTATTTTTTCAATTGTTTTAATTAATTAATTAATTAATAAGCTTCTTTAAATTTATCTTGTCATTATTTCAATTTTCAACCTTCTTTGAAATTTTTATATTTTTGTAAAGAATTTATGGTTGATTGCATTTCATCTGTGGAAAAAATCAGACTACAATCTGCTAATTATTTTTATTTTTTATTTGGCTTTACCAGTAATGAACTTGATTATAAATGGATTTATGAGTTGACTATAAAAATTTAATCTTGATTGGTTTTTTTTTTTTTGGCTATACACTTAGTTGTTCATTGTTAAACGAGGCCGTTGAAAAATCGCGCGAATCGGTGTATTTAAATTTTTATCGAAGCTCCCTTATTGGCTAGGTTCAAATGTAGTTAATAGCTTTTCAAATATTCTGCTATAATTTGTTCTCTGCTTTTTTCAGTAGTTCCCGGCTGTTTAATCTTCGTTTTCGGTTCAATTTTGAGTTTTAGACGTGCTTGTAATTTGTAATTTGTTCCACATGTAATTTAAATAATATGAACTAGAACAGGAAAGTGTTTTAGTATCTTGATGCCTCTTATCGGAAATGCAAGAATTGGTTAAGCGCATTTTGCCACGTGGCCCAATATTTGAATTCTTGCAGTTGTTTCATGACATGATTTTTTTTTTTTAATCCGTTCTTGTAATTAAACTCATTTAACAATCAAATTATAATAGTTGTACATAATTTGCTCTGTTAGTATTATTTGCATTTGATTTTCTAGCTCGTGTTTCGCTTGTATGTGTCATATGCATTTTCTTCATTCATTAGGGATTTTTGGAGATTGATAATTCTTTTGTGATTCTTGTAATCTCTTGCATCGAAGTTTTGCACATTGTATCGCCCTGTATTAATACCACGTGTATATCTCGAAACAAATACTATCTAGTCATTTAATTTAATGTATATTACTTTCCAGTGTTTGAATATAGATAGTTGGGAGTTGTCAATAAATTCTTTATATATCCGTTACAGGATTCCAGCAGATACGCTGCCACCTTTGCAAGAATCAAGTTCTCGACATTCTTCAGGAAAGACGAAAACGCCCTCCGCTGAGGCGGCATCTGATCAATACGTCGATGGTGGTAAGCAGCAGTTCAACATGTCCTTCAACAGAACTAGCCAAAGAAACATCGATGCACCGAACGGGAAAACACACATCGCAGAGCTCCATGCAGTTCCAGGATTTACTTACTTCGTTAATGGCGGAACTCCTCAGACGCCGAAGACGGAAAATGACAGGCTTGCCCCTCCACTAAAACGTGAAGTTAGTCGAACATGGAGTTTCGCCGCTGAAGTTGAAGCTGTTAAAGGTAAAGGCGGATCAAGTCCCGAGAAATCACGTACACCTGATAAGTCAAAGTCACACAATGCGAATGAAGTTAACTTCAAATCACAAGTAAGTGACAGCAAAAATCCCAGGAAATCGAACGCGTCAATTTTTTCTTCCGAAGAAGACGCTTCTGAAAAAGTCGCCGGTGAATCTTCGCCGCCTTTCTTTGGTGAGGAATTTGACGAGAATTCAGTTGCCGCCGTGTCTGCCGCTGCCTTGAAGAAAGCCATAGACCAGGCTCAGGAAAGTATAAGAGTCGCGAAAATGATAATGGAAAAGAAAAAGGAAGGTTTTCGAGATGGTCTTAAGCAAAGACCAAAGAGCCACGCGAAAGTTATTAAGAAGGAAAAACACGAAGAACTTAACCCCGTATTCACTGGGAACGACGGGAAATCCAATCCATCCCTTCATCGCAACGAAAAAGTTGTTAATGCTGCTGCGAATGTTGATATGGAGAGGGTATGGGAGAATGTCGAAACAGCTAAAGAAAACGGGGAGACACATGCGAGGGGGGGTAAGCTTTTTGCGTCCGATTGCAGTCGGGGTAAGACGCTTTATCTTGATGAAAAGGTTTCGGTGGAAAATGTTTGTGCAGCTGAAATGCATAGAGATGTAAGCGATAGCAGGAGCAATGAAACATTGGAAGATGTAGAAATAACTGTGGATAATATGAAACGATCCGAAGCTGCCGCCGAACAGGTGGAAACGACTCCGATTACTCCTCAAAGGGAGGAGGCTGAACGGTCTGACAGTACATTTGATCGTGCGGAAGGATCTGAAAATAGGGTGGAAAGGGTTCTAGATGCTTCTCATGGAACTCGAGAGCAGGAGGAGGATGTGGATGAAGCTGGTGAAAAGTCGAGGATATGCCTGGAGGATGAAGCGAGCGAGCAGAGAGTCGATAATGATATGGATGATAAGGCGAAGTGTGAGAAGAAATTTGAAGACAATGTGGAAGACTTGACGGTGCTGAGGGCGGAGTTTGATAATTTTATGGATGAATCACGGAATCGGTTCGTGAATCTGGAGCAAGACGATACTGAGAAGAATTCCGTAGAAAGTGTCTTTAAGTCTAAAGAAGATGGGATAATTTACGATGAAGAAGAAAAAGTGACGATGCTGGAAACGGCTCGTGCATGGGTAAAAGAGGCAGCGTTGGATGAAGAAATTAATGAAACGGAGCCACACGACTTTGCAGGAGTAGGAAACGAGGCTTACGAGCAAGAATTTGATAACAAGAAACAGAATCATGTTCATGATGGAGATATGAATACATCTGAATATGAAGCAGCTGAGACAATAGTGATGGAGGCAAACGATTGTGCTGAAATCGAGAAAAGTACTCGTTTCGATTCCGAGGAACTAATGAATAATCTTAGATCTCAGTTTCAGGAGAATGCTTATAAGGTGGATATTGATGAAGCCGTTGATGTGAATACTAGTGACGATGCTCGTACTAGTAATGAAGCCTGCTATTTTGGCTTGAACGACAAAGCAGAACAATACGAGAAAGCTGTTGAAAATTGTGAAGAGAAGGACAACGAGTCAGAAAAATCGTCGTCCCAAATGGAGGATAACGAGATATCTGGAAAGGATGCATTGAATAGAATTGCCTCTGGAGAGATATTTGTTGAAAGTGTGCACGGTGCCTTTGAGGGCCTTTCTGCCGAAGAGAAACTGCCGGAAGGTGATAATGCGTTCGAAACAAGAAGTGAAAGTCACGATGCTGCTCGAGAATGTGATGTTAAAATCAATAGACAGAACTTAGCCGAGGTCCATGCATCTGATACTGGAAAATCAGAATTCGATCTCGAAGATGTTACGAAGGTGCCGGAACAAACTTCAGAGACTAGTGAAGAATCTGTACCAGTTTCCGGTCTTGAAAGTGTAGATGGATCGTCTTCTCATGAATCTGAAGAATGTGCAGAAAATGCAGACGACGAGACCTCGAACAAGGAAGAACTAGAAGATGGAGTTCAAACGGCTTCTAATGAAAGAAGCTCCGACGAGGAAAAAACTGAAGTGTCATACTCTCGCGTACGTACTGAACCCAATGAAACTGAGAAACCCACTGGTCTAAACATGGAAAAGAGTAAGGAGAATCTTGTTGCTAAAGAAAGTTTGCAGAACGATGAGAAAAACGAACACCAGCAAAGAATAGAAGCCATCAAGAAGGGAAGAGAGCGCGAAAAGGACAGGATAGTTGTGGAAAGAGCAATACGGGAAGCTCGTGAGAGAGCTTTTGTGGAAGCTCGGGAAAGGGCGGAGAGAGCCGCTGTGGAGAAAGCAGCTGCCGAAGTTCGACAGAGAGTTCTATCGGAAGCTCGTGAAAAACTCGAGAAATCCTCTGCGAAACAAATGACCGATAAGGATAAGGCCTCCACCGAAGCCAAGCGTAGGGCAGAAAGAGCTGCAGTGGAAAGAGCCACAGCAGAGGCACGCGAACGAGCTTTGGAGAAAGCCATGTCTCATAAAAGTTACACGGAGGCAAGAACGCCTAGCTCTTCGGGCCTGAAGCACAGCTTTTCTTCCTCGGTAAGTATCGATTTTCTGTTTTATTGCCTTGGATAGCAATAATTGAAATTTTTGCTTTTGCGTGCTAGAAAATGACGGTGGAAAACTTTCTTGTAGGATTTGGAGAATGGATCGAATACCGAGTCAGCACAGAGACGTAAAGCAAGATTAGAGAGGCATCAGCGAATAATGGAACGAGCCGTAAGCATTTCTCTGCTGTATGTTTGTAATTATAGCTAGAACTATAAAACTTTTCGTAACTGTTTTTTCTTTTCAGGCGAAAGCACTCGAAGAGAAGAATATGCGCGATCGTCTTGTCCAGAAAGAGCAAGCCGAGAGAGATGTATACTATATACCTCTTACGAGATTTTTTTACAATTATTTCCAAAAATAACCCCAAATTGTTTGTCTTGTTAAAAATCGAATCTTTTTTATTGCAGAGACTGTCTGAATCTCTGAATGCTGATATTAAGAGATGGGCTGCAGGAAAGGAGGGAAACTTACGGGCACTTCTCTCAACTTTGCAATACGTACGTACTTCGAATAAATTGCTAATACGAAATAAGATCTCTACTAAATCAATATTCGGCAACCAAATAATTGGTCATAAATCGTTTTTCAAAAATGCAGATTCTTGGTCCAGACAGTAGTTGGCAGCCGATTTCCCTGACAGAGATCATTACAACTGCTGCTGTGAAGAAAGCGTACAGAAAGGCGACTCTTTACGTACACCCCGATAAATTGCAACAAAGAGGAGCTACGATTCAGCAGAAATACATATGCGAAAAGGTTTTCGATCTTCTCAAGGTAATTTTCTCAGTTTAATCAGCTTTTGTGATTGTTCGATAGTTCTTGCGTTTCTTGATTGATTGGCAAAAATAGATTCTTACGTATTGTTCTCTTGCTCTATCCTCGTCAGGCGGCATGGAACAGGTTCAACTCCGACGAGAGGTGAATAAACGATGTGCGCGTTGCATTGCGCTATGAAGCTCTGTATCTATTTAATTCAATTTATTTATTTTTCTTTGGGAGAGATCTATATATATTTTCCATTTTATCACCAGGTAGATCAAGTTGGAAGAACTGAAACTATGCTATTAATGGATTATTTTATTTTTTAAAACCTAATTGTTTATTCATTATTCCAAATATATATATATATATATATATATATATATATATATATATATATATATATATATATATATATATATATTATTTGACAAACAACTTGCAATTTAATCGGCCAAAGAGTCTTTTTCAAAAATAATAAAAACTTAATTAAACTAGAAAAATACAGAATTTGCAAAAAATGGAAAAACGAGTTAAACCCTAATTATAATAGATCTCGTAATTTTTGGAACACACCCAATTTATGGAATCCTTAATCTTATTTTTCTATGAGGCTCTAGTAAAATTGGTGTCTGGAACAAATCTACGACGAAATTAATCCTATAGAACAAAAAATCGTACGGAATCAACCGATATGAAGAGAAAAAAAATCTAGTCCAAAAGGCTGATATTCATGCATTAGTTTTGTTAAAACTACTTATTTACAAATGAAATAGGGTTCTAATTTTATTTATAGGAGTTAGAAGAACAAAAACAAAAAAAAACAGAATTAACTTTCTTGAGTTCAATCTCAGCATGAAAAATGCAGAGCTTATTAAATGATCGTTCCATCTTTAATGGTCGAATTCTTCAGTATGACTGTGATTCCCGATCTTATGTAGAAGCCTTCATCGGCCCTTTCGGCTTCTTGCACACCCTGAAATATTCAATTAATCGAGAAAAAAAATATTATCAGTAAACAAAGTATGTTTTTTAATTTCGTATTAATAAAAACAGATTCGTACGTTGATCGATGGGAATAAGAAGGAAAAGCTTACGTCTTTATTTGCGATAATCACATCCTTTCCGATCTTTGCATTCTTGTCGATTATGCAATTACTTCAACGCACAAAAAAAAAAAAAAAAAAAGAAAAAAAAAATGTCAAGAAACGAATAATGCATACGAGTGATCTTTACACTTATTCGAAATATTTCAATTTGCATTTCGATTTTACCTGATTTTGGAATTATGTCCGACACCAATAGGAACCTTCCCTTGTGCCAGCAGAGACGCAATTTCGGATTCTGTTTGATAATAGTCGGCTCCCATCATCATAGTATCCTGAAGAAAATGAAACATTTTTTCGTATTATTTTTATTGGAAGAGCCAAATAAAATAAAATAAATAATAAATTAGTTTTAGAGATGAAAATAGGTAATTTACCTTTAGCTCAACGCCATAGTCCAAACGTGATCTTACGCCAACGATAGAGTGCTCGACGCTGCATTCCCGCAAGAAGCAGCCGTGGGAAATTATTGCATCCACTATCTGAAATAATCACATTCATGAGGTCGATACACAAAGAATAAAAATTAAAAAAAATTAAAAAAATAGAAAACAATATATTATTATTATTACTATAAAAGATTTAAGATCATACCCTGCATTGTTCGACTTTTGTAGGAGGCAAGAATCTTGGAGATGTGTAGAAAGGTGTCTTTGGATCGTTAAAATCAAACTTGGAAGGCTGAAATAATATAACATAATCCACATTTAGCTCGCGATTATAAATTAAACAGCAAATTAATTTTGCGTTTTTGTCTCGCATTCTACGAATTAAAAAACAGAAAAATGCGTGGAAGAGAGAGAAAGACCTGCTTGGTGAGGGCCAAATTGGCATCGAAGAACGACTTTATTGTTCCGATGTCTTCCCAATAGTCACTAAATAAGTATGCCTGATAACACAATCAAATCAAGAAAATCGGTATAAAGCACCAAAAAAAAAAAAAAAAAAAAAAAAAAAAAAAAAAAACACTAATCGAGGCTCACCTGAACATTGTGATCCTTCACAGCAGAAGGAATAATTTCGGAGCCAAAGTCGTTGCACGAAGGATAAGAAAATCGCAAAAGCTTTAGCAAAACATCGGTTCTAAACACGTAAACTCCCATCGATGCGATATAAGGAAAGCTCGCAGCTTCTTCGGGAGAAAGTCCCAAAATCGAAGTGTCGACTTGCTAAAATGCATTATTAAAGAACGAGCGAAATAATTAATTTGAAAAAAAAATTATAGCAAAAAAAAATCAAGAAAACTGGACTAGTAAAATGAGAATTATTTTACCATTGATTGTAGAGCAGAGCCCTTTGGTTTCTCGGCGAATTGAACGATTCGACCCTTTTCATCAATTTTCATCAACCCGTAATCCGAGGCTCGGCTAAAAGAATCAGAAAACAAATACACTAATTCATCGTGAAAGCATTTAACGAGTTCTTGATGCATACGGAAGAACTCTATATCTATGAAAATCATTTATAAATCTCTGAAATCGAAACGAATCAGAAAATCGGATATCGGATAAAAACAAATACCTATTATCCATGGGTACACACGAAACGGTAATATCTGCATTTGTATCTATATGCTTCTGCAAGAACATTATATATATAGTTAGATCAAAGTATTATATTAAGATCATATAATAATGAATCACAAAATGTAAAAATTGACGGTCGGTAAGTTGAAAGAGTACCTGAACAAAGTCCATGTAATCCATTCGGTAAAGATGGTCACCCGACAAAATTAAAATGTGCTCAACGTTTTTAGTCTTGGCAGCCTACACACACACAAATATATATATATATATATATATATATATATATATATATATATATATATCCACCAAAATTAGTAATATTCCTAAAAGAAAAAATAATAAAGAAAAAAAAAAAAAAAACTGGACAATAACCTCGAAAACCCATATAAATTGTCGAACAGCATCCGCAGTTCCTTGAAACCATTTCTTCCCTGCTTCACCCGGCGTCTGTGTGGCAGCTAAAACCTATGTCCATTGTAATTAAAACAAAATTAAAAATAAACTGTGGTTTCTTAAAAGAAATCGAAAAACAAGAACTTCTTAATATCAAGTTACAGTAAAAAAAAAAAAAATGGCACCTCGACAAAGCCATCACCAAAATTGACACCATTTCCGAAATTATACGTCCGAGCAAGGTGACGATTCAGAGAGAAAGAATTGAATTGAGTCATAATGAAAATCTTTCTAATCCCACTATTGATACAATTGCTCATCGGTACATCGATAAGCCTGTAACAACCTCCAATCGGGACCTAAGCAAAATACAATAATACAAGTCCGTCACATGAATACGACGCTTTATGAATGTGACATACATCTAAGAATTGCAAAAAAAAGCCATTGTTCTTTTTTCAAGAATCAAGAAACAATAAATAAAAAAACAATCTTTCTCTTACAGCTGGTTTAGCTCTTCTGTTTGTAAGAGGAAAGAGACGAGTGCCGGCGCCGCCACCCAAGATTATCGAAGCAACCGTTCCCGGATCTGCCTTCGGGTTCTCGTCGATAAACGACGAAGATTCAAATGCCTATTAAAAAAAAATCATTAATCTAATAAAAAATTCACACATGATACTACATTTACAGCACATGTAAATAAAAAATTAAAATAAATTAATCATGAATTAATTATGGGAGATAAATAAATAAATTACCGCCATTTCCTTGTTTATATCGCGGGTTAGAACAGAGAAGGCAACTCCAGGGTTGCAATTTCTGCTTCTTTTTCTGTTCAGAATTACGCAAGTTCTTGCTCCAAAGGCATTGCTTTTCAAGCTACCTCTCACTCTCTCTCCTAAAAGTACTTTCTCTCTCCTCATCGAACCGCCATTGATTTCTACAGGATGCACCTTCGCTTTAATGGCGGCACAACACGAATCCATCGCTCGCTACAAGAAATGATTCACCAAAAAAAAATCAAAAAAAAAAAAAGCAAAAGCACTTTCTGCTAAAAGATCACCAGATTCTCAAGAACTCAAAGCAAAAAAAAGGTAGAATCTTGGAGAAAAAAGCTCTCACCTTTACCAACTCAACTTCGAAAAAAGCAAAAGCCCAGATCAGAAAAGTGCTTTTTCTTTCTTCTTTACTCTTCTCCTCCCTTGAAAATAACGAAGATCACAAAATCTTGCAAACCCAAAACCCTCTTGTAGGAAACCAAGAACTGTAAATCTGTAGCACAGTTCTTTCTTTTATTCAGTGCATGTGAAAAAATCTAGAGAGAGAAAGAGGAGAGAGAGAAGGAAAGAATGAGAAAGCAGGGCGTGATGAATGGGACGGTTTAACAAGTGAAGTAAAGACTAGGTTTTTTTTTTTAAGTTCGATTTTGGTGAATCTAAGATCCTAATTTGATGTGATTAAATTGACTAATTCATGCATCAATTTATTATTTTATTAATTAATTTCTATATATTATATATAGTATATGATGAATGTGATCAGTAGGTGCAGACTTTCTATATATTATAATTGATTGCTTGGGAATTAACAGTACTGAAATATCTAGCGGTCACACAATTTTTTATTATATTTTTATTATTGTTTATTATTCACAAGATTTTGTTACTACATTTAGTAACAAGAAGTTTGATTAAATATGAAGTCACGTGTTCAAATTCATAAACTTAGTTTAGAGGACAAAATTTCACACAAAAGCTAAATAAAATATCTTTAATATTTATGGGCCGATAGCTAATTTTACTTGGGCCTTATACTTATTTACGAGCCCAATTCGGTCTATTCACCCAAGTCTATTCGGTTCTCAAAATTATACTGGGTTAACTTATTCAGTGTTAGATCTAAGGTTTCGTTGACGTAATTTTTTTTAAATAAGGTTATTAATTATACTTACAACTAACAGAAACCTATTTTGTATGTGTATTAGAATAACAAACGTGAAAAATTATTTTACGAAGAGAAAATGTAAAGGTTGTTTCTCGTTTTCCAAAACAAAATTGAATTATAACGAATTTTCGGAAATGTCAAAAGATGTTTTTAAGTATTGAAACCGTATAGAAATATATATTATAAATCTTGTTAGTTTAGAATAGATCCGATGCCTTAAGCAGTTGCATGTATTGATTGTCTTCAAAACCGACAAAACCGACTAATGCTATATGTAATGAGTTTGACTTAAACACGAGTTTGTCAGCTGATCTAATCCATGAGAAGAATCGAACCCTCACCCTACAAGTTACCAACACGGGTGACACAACATCGTCAAGTCGTTTTCGTTTACCGTTGAGTAGTAGCCCAGTGAAAAAGGAATTTAAAAAAAAAAGGTAAATTACGAAAACTCCATTGAAATTAGGCTAAACAACTAAAAACACTCCCATCTATTCGTAATTACCAAAAACCCCCATGATGTTTGTTTCCGTCTTACATCAACCCCTTACATTGTGACTTTCACGGATTATTTATTCCATGGAATAGACTTTACACAATTTCAGATATTTTGTTTTATTTCTCACCTATTTAGCAGAAGGTATAATAGATTGTACACATTTTCTGTTAAAAAACTCGATCAACAGTTAATTAGATGGGGATTTTGGTTATTACGTATAGTTGGGGGAGTTTTTCGTTATTTACCCTAAGTTTTAGGGGGGGGGGGGGGGGGGGGGGGGGTTGTTTCGTAATTTATCCAAATAAATTAAAATAAAATAAAGGGTAAATTCCACTTCCCCCTTATACTTTGGCTCGATATCAATTTACCCCCTTCTACTCTCAATTTTATCGATTTGCCCCCTTGTACTTTGGCTCGATATCACTTTACCCAATTCTACTCTCAATTGCATCGATTTGCCCCCTTGTACTTTGGCTCGATATCACTTTACCCCATTCTACTCTCAATTGCATCGATTTGCCCCCTTGTACTTCAAAATTTGTCTCAATGTGGCTCTCGCCGTTAGTTTTCATACATTTGACCTTAACACCGTTTGATCTAAGTTTGAAAATTACTAAAAAGTCACCCGTCATAGTTTAAATAATTATTAAAAAAAAATTAAAAAAAGTTAAGAAAAATCGTAACTGGCATCGTGGACTATGTTTTCTCGTTGTCTTGAATTTTTTATTATTTTTAACTTACAGTTGTTAATTAGATCTAATTACAAGTTGTCATCTGCTTGAGAAAATGAATTACCCATCTTGAAGGTGAATCTAACAAAAATGTAGATAAGACATACAATGGAAGAATTAATCATGAATTAAATTCGATTCATTCACCCCAAACTCATCTTGTTCTCAAAATTATAGCAGGCTAACTATATTTCAACTTCAGATCTAAAATTTCGGAGGCCAAAACATATTTAGTAAGATGACCCTCGGTTACAGACTTTCTATATATTTTGATATATCGGACCTATGAGTTTTACTATATCTACAAATTTGTTTGGATGGTTTACTAATTAAATTATACTACAATATATAGTATTCGACTTTCCTAATTAATAGTTTAACTGATTTAATCCTACGGCTGAAAGTGGTTATATCGAATATTTCCTATTCTAGAAACATTTTAGAATGAAGTATACAAGAGGTTTATAAAGACCTCTTAGAAATCTTTACAATTGTGTAACAAGTTCTTACTTGTAAATGATCTACCTAGGATTTTTATTTTTTATTTTTTTGGCTCATTTACTTATTACTGTGAGAATCTCTTTAGCCAATTAATACCGAAAATGTTTGTGCAAAAGCGATAACATCCGTCGCTTACCTTTAGAACCGGCTATGTTACATGTAATGAGTACGACTTAAAAAGTACTACTAACCAGTTCAAATTATTTACTCCCTCCTTTTTCAAATTCATTATCACTTAGAAATATATATATATATATATATATATATATATATATATATATATATATATATATATATATATATATATATATATCTTCAATTAATTTTTAATTCCAATCATCCCCATTAAATTACTCATTTCTCAGTTTTGCTAAGATCACTTATAAATTATTTCAACTATACTTTCACAATTAAAATAAGTGATTAATGAGAGAATAAACAATACTTAATTCCAAACCGACGGAATATTATTAAATATTAATGATAAAGTTAAGGGATGTGATAAATGTCGTTCGAGCTTTAATAATACCGTTTCGACTTCAAATCTGATTTTAATCATTTTTAATTCTAAATTTTGCAAAACCCAAAAAGTAGAATTTGTAGTATTCTGAGTTAGTTTTCTAATCCGATTTGAATCACCAAAATTGGATGTGGGACGGGAAAGATATACATGAATCAATGGATACTGCCCACAACTTTGATGTATTGTTGAGGCATCTAAAATTCAAAATGTGACTCATTCATGCATAACTTTGTCACACGGCATCCAATCTAGCGGATTTAAGTTGTATTAGAAAGCTAACCCAAATGACTACAATTTTCGTGTTTCGAATTTTGCCAAAATCAAAACAGAAATATGTCAAAATCAAGTTCAAAGTCAAAACAACAATAGTAAAATTAAAACGAGTTTTAACATTTCAGTAAAATTAAAGTATGTATTGTAACCCATTTACCGTTGAGTAATAGGTAGAGAAAAATAAAATAAAATAAAAAAGAAATTAAAAAAAGTAGATAGTGAAGGATAGTTTGGTAATATATCACCACCAATAAAATGCCTATCCACAAATTGTAGCTTAGAAAAACCCAATCTCTCTCATCTTCCACAAAACAAAGAAAGAAGGTAAAATCGAGAAAAAAAAAAAAAAAAAAAAAAAACAATGGCGCTCACTCTATCCAACGTATTCATCCACAAAAATCTCCCCACTCCTTCACTCTCACTCGCCGCCAAGGTACAGCCGTACAATTTCTCTCAACGCTGCTGTTAATTTCATTTTTTGTTTAGTAATTTTTGCTGGGTATTGTTATATATATATATATATGTATGTATAAATTGACGCAGGTGAAGGGAGTGGTGGGGAGCAATCAGATGCGGTGGAGCTGCAGGAAAGGAGACATACACCCCGAATTCCACGAAGATGCTAAGGTGTACTGCAACGGCGAGCTTGTGATGACTACCGGCGGTACGAAGAAGGAGTATGTGGTGGATGTGTGGTCCGGCAACCACCCCTTTTACCTCGGCAGCCGCTCCCAAAACCTAATCGACGCCGATCAGGTTGAGAAATTCCGGAAGAAATACGCTGGCCTCTCCCAAATTATGACGATTCCTGATCTCAAGGGTGAAATCGTCATTCCCCCCAGGAAAAAATCTGGCAAAGGTAAAAAGAAGTAGTTTTTTTTTTTCTTTTAATTAAAGATTGTGTTTTTTTTAAATTGAATTTCTGTTAATCTGACTCAACTGGATAATTTTTTTTTTTTCAATTGGAATTGTTAGAGATGAATTGTTTGATCAATTGCTGTTTTTGGTATTATAATTAGAATTATAATAATTTTAGTAGCGAATTCGAATGGCAATTCCGTGAATTGGATTACTATTAGAATTTATAATTCTGCTAGGATTTTCAAGCTTTTGCAGGAATTTACTACAATTTATCATTGGTTTAAAATAAAAACTGAAATGTTAAATATCGTTTCGAATTTACTAATTCATTTTGGTCTTAAACGTGATTTTGACCATTTTTACGTTAGCTTTATAATCTAACTTAATGTTCATCGATTCATGCATATCCTTCTCACCGAACATCGAATCTTAGCGATTCAAATTGAATTAGAAAGCGAACTCAAAGACCTGAGAATTCCGTTGTTTGAGTTTTGCCGAATTCAGACTCGAAAATGGTCAAAATCTATATAACAAAATTAGGAATCCATGACAGGTAAATTAGAGATATGAACATCCACATTCTGAATTTGAATTCAAAACAGAGACAATTGAAAAGAAAAAAAATTCAAATCTAAATTGACAAAAACAGCAATAAAATATTCTGGTAAAAGAGTCAGAACTCAATCTAATCTAACATAGTCCAAATCAGTTAATTACTCCTTAATATGTTTGGTTTAACTAATCTTGTCGAATTAACGACTCTTCGAACTTAATCCGAATCCTCGAAAAAATCTTCTCCATCATTATCATCGTCGTCTGGCTCGTCAAAGGCTCGAATATCAACCTGGTACCGAAGTATTCCCCCAATTCCACCAAACCCTTTGCAGAACTGCGAACCCTCTTGCGACCGATTAGTCACAAACTCGATCGAGCACCCAAAGTTTCTGTACTCGTTCGCAAACCACTCGACCAACGGCATCTCCTCTTGAACCTCCAATTCCGCATCCTTGTCGTCAAAGTACGTCACCACGATTTTCGTCGGTCGCCCTGTTTTTGAACAAATAACGGTTCACATCCAAATTCTCCCACACAATCAAAACCTCGACCGCTCCCATCTCAAGCGCTTTAATCGTGTCTTCCACTCCGAAAACATACTTGCCGCTATCTTGACTAATCTCGTCGAAGAATTTGCCGATCAACCGCTTTTCTTGCACAAACTTCACGTTCGATAGAATCTCGGCCGACAGTTCGATCGCCTGGTTGAAGCCGGTCTCCCCACCGTACGACACGTCCACCAACTTCACTACCTTTGCACTGAGTCGAGGGTCAAACATATTCGATTGACTCAGCTCGGTCTTGAAATCGGCCGATCCAGCAAGTATTAGCCCCGACACGTTGGCCTGGCTGGTCGCAGGACCGATATACAACTGCGTCGCCAGCTCGGCAACTTTTCTTACGTAGTTGTGCCGCTTCTCCATTCGAAGACGGCCGAACCGAACAGCCGACTGCCCGCCCCTCCCGTGTTTCTTCGGAAGGTCAACCGTAAACTTGTGAAGCACTTGCCCAGAGTTACCGGTCAACGTACCAAACAGAGTCCCATTTCCATCAATGACAATGAACCCGTATTTGTCGTCTGATTCCAACAGCCGAGTCAAGGGCTCGGTGTGGATCGGAACTTATTGTTGCAGAGGTATAGAGACGCGTTTATGGGCCTGAAGGGCGTAAAGTCAAAGTTGACTTTCTTTTCTTTACCGTCGTCGGTCAATATAGTTCCGGTGTAGAGAACTAGCCCATTTGGCGGAACCTTGCTATACAGCTTGAGCCTCGATTGAGCGGAAGTGATTGCTCCCAAGACCGATTGACGATTAACCCTACTTTTAATATTCGAAGCTGTACCGAACTCTTTGGCTAGCATCTTCGTCACTCGGGATATTTGATCGCCCGGTGGAATGATGAGTGATATCATGCTCGTACCGTTTCCTCGAGCAGATTCTAGAGCCTTTATCAGTTTCTACACTTTCCATATCTCGATATTCTTGTCGTTTTCTTCGGGAATTTCCGACGACATAGTGACCTGTATTATTACCGGTTATGCTCGCTCAATAACCTGACAAAGAAATTTCAATCTATTTTTAATTTGTAAGAGTTAAACATGTAAATTAAATGTGACAGACATCATTAATTCTTCTCTAATTTCTTGTACGATTATTATTTTTTTTTTATAACAAACCCTAGTTCCACTTTTACTGCAGGAATTCTCATTCACTTTTTTGTTTTTATTTTATAACAAGTGCTAAATTCATACCATGCATAAAACCACGTAAATACTAACTAGATTTCCATCAGAGTTTAATTTGCATGTTTTCCTTTTAATTTAAATAAAAAATCAAGAAAGCACCATAACGTGCAAATTCGGAACCCACAAAAATAAAAATTATAATAAAAAGAAAAATATTATGCGAATTAAGAAAACACCATAACGCTACACGTAGAAGTTTACCTAGCCTTCTGGCGAAGAACAATACTCTTGAGAAACAACAGAAGATTTTTTTCTGAAAATTAATGGCCGTCTGAGGTTTAATATAAGGGGAGAGAGAGAGAGAGAGAATCAGTGTTCGAATTAAAAAAGGATAGAATCTTATAGAGTTCGTTAATAATAAGGAATCTTAATTAAATTTAGGGGTAAATTACAACCAACCCCCTGAGGTATGGTTAGATTACAAACCCTCCTCTTGTTTGGGTAATTACAACCACCCCTCAACAATAAATCTTCTTACAAGTCCACCCTTGCGGTTTTGAATTTAGTGGAATCTTCGAGATTATATGGAATATTATTACTTTTGTACCCGTTTTATCTCATTCGAACTCCACATTTTGAAGCAAGATGATCATAATATGTGTTTTTTGGCTTGTATATATCAGATTGTGGTGCATCAAAAACTGTATTTTTACACAAAACGAATATAAACTAGAGCACATTCCACAAAATCTAGATGATTATGCTGAATTTGACACCGTAAGGGTGGAGATGTAAGAGAAAATCATAGTTGAGGGGGTAAATGTAATTATCCAAACAAGAAGGGTTTTTTCGTAAATTGACCATACCTCAGGGGTGGTTGTAATTTACCCTTAAATTTAGTAAAGAGTGCTAATTAGTTTCCTTTTCTCCTTTTTATATTTATGTTATTTAAAATAGTACAAAATACATATCTATATAGTAAAAATACAATTAACATGTAGAATTTAATATTTTAAAGTCATTCGAAATATATCTAAGTGTCAACTTTTAAATTCCCGCAAATTGCCCAAAATTAATTATCGTATCGTTTCGCGTTATCACATTGCATCGCGACATCGAAAGATATTTACCGATATTCGAGGACAATCGATACATATGACGAGTCAAATCATTTCAATAAAAAAACGTAGCGTATCGCGATACATATCGTTGTATATCTTGATATTGACTACAAGTTATCCAAAACGCAACGACCTAAATCATCTAATTACGTATGGATCCGACCAAGATCAACCGGATAAATTCGGGTCGAGGCCGAATTACGACCCATCTTTACGGATACAGCCCAATGGGATTAAAAGCATGATAGTTTAAGCAGCATATGTCATAATTTATCAGTTCAATACGAAAGTGACCATCGAATCGAAGAACATCAAAATCGAAGGGCCCGATAGTTGGTACAAAACAGCAAGAAAAAATAGGAAATGTAGCACCATTATTTGAGCTGGAATATTTGAAAAAGCTGTTGCTAAAGAATAATTTTCGACGACTTTTTAGCAAGAAAAAAAAAAAAAAAAAAAAGTGGTCAAAACATTTCCCAATTGAAGGGAAAACGAGTCGCCATTTTTTCAGTTTCTTAGCAGCTACGAAATAAAAAATAAAATATCGTAACCTATGTGCTCGATCGCCTAGTCTCGAATTTAACCTATCAATTCTATATACAATTTATATTACTAAAAATACTAACTTATACAATTACAAAAAAAATAAAAATAATATATTTTTTACGGGTATTTTGCGAACGGGTACAACACATATTTTAATTCGGGTATGCGCAGATGTTAAAGTGTAGTGTAACAAGAGCATGTTCTCAACGAGTGGATTATATGAATTCATTATCATCACTAATTACATCCTAATTACAAAAAGTGTGGTTTTGCTAAATATTTTGGTGATAATTAATTTAAAAGGAAAAAAAAGGGCATCCCCAAGTCAAAAAGGGGGTGTTTAAATATGTATATATATGGTTGCATCAACCAATAAATTGAACTTTAAAATTGATGAGAGGCCAATACTTTATAGCCTTTTCAATTAATATTTTCTGGTTAATGTTTATTAATGTATTCAATATTGTTTGTAAGCATTTGGTTGTTTTGATTGAGAAAGTATCCTATGATATAAATTTCATTTGCATATGCAAAGTCATGTTTATTTATTTATATCTCATTTCACTAAGGGCGAAAATCGAACGGTTTGAATTGAAACCAACACTATTAATAAACTTTTTTTTTCTTGGAAGTGAAAAACTAGTTATTTCGAATTTCGTCCAAAAAGTTTGAAAAAATTGGAATGAAAAATCTTTTTTTTTTCTTAAATCGAAACATTGCGGATCAGAATCACAATTATAATAGAAAATGCATAATAAATCAAGATCAAGTCAAAAATTGAAATCTGATATATTCTATTCCGAATTTTGAAATTTCAGGATTGGAATCGGTAAACATCGAAAATTTCATCCCACTTTAAGCACGGCTATATATATATGTTATTGGGACAATTATTTTATTTGGATTAATCAAAACGAAATCCGTAATTATGTACCAAAATAAATCTCGAATGAAGAGAATTGCACTTTTAGTGGTGCCTAATTTTAATTAGTGAAGTGGTCCATAATCCATATTAGTTAACTTAAGTGGGTAGCAAAATGATTTCAAGAAAGCACGATTATAACTAAACACCCCATTTCCATTTGTTTTTTGTTGAAAAAACGTTAATTCAAATTTTTATTTAATTTTTTTTTTTGGAAAAAGGTAATATATTGTGTATATTGTATGTGGTGGTGGGTTCTCCAAAATAAACCCCAGAGAATAACCACCTGTTTCTTTTTTTACCGAGGGCAATTAAATTTCATCTTCATACATAAAATTTTATTTTACCTTTTTAATTTAGGGTACACTGCGGTCAGTCGGTCACTCCTAAGGTAAAATTAAATTATGAAAAAACTATTCATATTTGGATAATTACAATCACCATCATCAACTATGAATCTTTTTAGACGTACACATTTATGGTTTTAAATTCAACATAATATTCTAGATTCTGCGGAATGTTCTCTAGCTAGTTCGTACTCGTTTTGTTCAAAAAATACAGTTTTTGATGCACTACAATCTGATATTTATAAGTCAAAAGACACATCTTATGATTATCTTGTTTCAAAATGTTGAGCTAAAGTGGGATAAAATGGGTACAAATTGGAGAATATTTCACATAATCTAGATGGTTCCACTAAATTTGACACAGCAAGAGTGAACGTGAAAGAAAATTTATAATTGAGGAAATAATTTTAATTAACGAAACATAAGAAATTTTTTCATAATTTGATTTTTTTTTTAAATTATTAATAGACTTTCTAAAGAAAAAAAGCTTTAACCGTCGCGGAGGAAAAAGCAAAACCCAGCGTGATCCATTTTGAAAAAAAAACTTTTAATTTGTGTAAAACGCGTGTCCAAACGGGTCCCCAAATTCTTTTTTTACAATTTCTCCTAAAAGTAAATAGCGTTTTTAGTGGATAAGTTGGAATAAAATGCCATAAAAAAAAAAAAAAAAAAAAAGGAGAAATTTACTCGTTTTTATTTTTAAACAAACGAACCTGCAACTATATAATTTAAAAAAAAAATTTGAACACGAGAGACACAAATCATGCTAAGCGAGTTCTGAGCCAAAAATTCGATCGAGAAAGCATTAACAAAATTGTCATGTTCAATACAATCCACCAATTATGCTACCCTCGTGCCAAATTTAGCATAATTGATAGTTTTTAACTCAGCATTTATATATATATATATATATATATATATATATATATATATATATTGATATGCCTATTGGGTCAGTTCAATGGACCTACGATTTACTTATTTACTGGACTTTCGGCCCAGTTTAGAAATTATTACTACGAAGGCCCAATCACATTCAAATAATGTTTGGGCCTGGTAAATTGATTTCGACCAAATCAAGAAAGTATAAATAGAACTTAATTCATTTAATCAAGGTACGTTTTATTTACTCAAGCAATCTAATCTACCTATTACAATTCTCTCGACTATTCCACAATCCAAGTATTTGACTTAAGCATCCGAGGCTTCCGCCCAACTTAGTTTACGTTTACTTTTTTACACAGGAATCTCAAAAGTTCATCCAGCACGTGATCAGTGACCCGATTCATTTCTTCGACTACATTTACTGCAAGTGATCAATAAGCATCATCATATTTATATATTTATATATAAACAATTAGTTACATTAAGTAATTAAATATATATTTATGTAGATATAAAAATACTACAAAAATTACAAGCATGGTAACTCAACCAATACAAAATTAGTTACATAGTACCATTTATATGGTCAAGTATTTGTTTTTTGGTACAAAGGAACCACGTGACAGGGAACACCCCCCTTTGACGGAGCAATGTAATAGCTACACGTGACTTGAGCGTGTTCCTTCCAAGTTTTGGCTCAGCCACACGAATTCACGTCTTTTGAATTACCTTTATTTTTCTTTTTCTTTTTCTTTATTTTTAAAAAAGATAATTTTTTTAGGTTAATTCAATTTATCAGCCTTAAAAAAAAAAAAATTCCCTTCCCTTTTCAACAAAAAATCATGACTTTTACATGCAAATAATTGAGGACTCAAGTTCTTGACGTTCACGTCGGGGCAGATTGAAAAGGTCTATGAATTTTAATTTTTGGTAAAAAGCATGCCAATTTCTGCTTTATTATTATTATTATTATTATTATTATTATTATTATTATTATTATTATTATTATTATTATTATTATTATTATTATTATTATGTTTTTCTCTTTGTAATTAGGACCAAGAAAACATAATATCTAAAGATTTGGCATAGCTAAAATAAGAGTTAATTGCATACAACCCCCTGTGAAAAGTCTAATTGCCGAAAAAACCCCTATGTTAAAACAATTAGCATTTACCCCCCTATAATGGATTTTATTTAGCCCACCACCCCCTATTCGAAAAAAAATCGTTGACTATAATGAAATGACTATATTACCCTTATAAAAATATGCTACATTATCCTTTATTTTAGTAATTATTAAAAAAAAAAATATTAAAAAATATTTAAAATAAAAAATATATAAAAAATAACAAAATAATTATTTTTATAAATTTATAAACAAAAGATAATGCAAAATGTATATATACTAAATATAAAATAATAAAAAGAAAAAAAAAATTAAATAAGTCATCTTCTTCAACAGCACCACCGTGCACCCGCCTCCAACAGCAACCACCAACACATCCTGTTCCTCCTCCACAATCCAACATCTTCGTTGCCTCTGACCTATGCTCCGCAACGGTTTGAATCGGTTCCTCTCCGAGCCACATCAATTTCCTCCATTTCTCTCTCCCCGACCAAGAATTGAAGTCTGGAGATGGAAATTAGAGACGATACCTTTGTCGTCGGCGGCTATGGCTTCGTAGATGTCCTCTCGACATCCACCTCAAAACCAATGCTAAAATCAAGCAAAAATCTCCCCAAATCGGCAGCCCATTGTCGGTGTTATGGGCACCATCTCCTCCCCACCCAATCCAACACCTCTTACGGTCGTATAAGGCGGCGGCGGCGGCGCCCCCACCTCGAATGAATGGCCGACGAGAAGAAAACAATCTGACAACCCGGATTCTTGAAACCCGAAGCCCCGATGGGATTCTCCTTCTCAATCTCACGGGCTCGCCGGAAATGGGAAGATAAAGACGACTTGTGGTAACGGATGGTTGATTTGGAGAAGAGGGCTTTTTGAAAATGTCAAGGACTAAATTGAAAGATGGATCTTTTATTGGGTGAATCTGTAATTTAAAAAATAAAACAATGGAAAGGGTATTTTGGTATTTTCCAGTCAAAAAATACGCTCCCAGTTGCATAATCGGCGAGTGTAACACACGATCAGCTCACAGGGGGTTTATTGGCTCTGACTTCTGATCATAGGGGGGTATTTGCTAATTGTTTTAACACGGGGACTTTTCCGGCAATTCGAGATTACACAGGGGTGGTTTTTGCAAAAAACCCCTAAAATAAACTAGCGAAACGGTCGTGAATTAGTAGATTTTAATTAAAATTATATGATTTTATGCGTAGTCATTAGCGAACAATGTAGAAGTTATAATTTTATCCGGTTAAATAAACGTAGCCCTGACTCGAGTATGAACACCGTAATATTCCTCACCTATGCTGCACGGACACTTCTAGAAGTTTAAATGTACCCTATATTTTTATTATTTATAAATATATCCCTATATTTTTTATATTTACGCGTATCCCCGCGTGTCCGTATCCTAGTTTTTTGGAAATGCCGTATCACCGTGTCCGTATCCGCGTATCGCCGTATCCACGTATCCGTGTCCGTGCAGCATAGCTCCTCACTATTTCGCTCGCGTTACAACATAAATCAAGTGCGCAAAATATATATACTATTTGCCCCGATTTTAAAACGAAACATCGAGTAAGAAAAAATAAGTTAATCTAATTAATTAAACAAAATAAGATTCTCTGATTTGATCGCATTTAACTCCATGCATTTGAGCAACTCGAATACGACTTATATCTAAGACAATATTAATTATGTCCCTATCCAATAAGATTCCTTGATTTGATTTTTGATTGCTAATTAAATCCATACTTAGGGGATAAATCATGTGTTTTAGCATCATCAATCATGTCATGATTACTGTTAGGTTCGTTGGATTTTCGAGTCGACCGACAATTCAATCTCGTATCGCTTCTTTTTTCACCGGATGATATTCGGAAATTTTGGGCTCTTTAAAGTTTGCAGTCAATCATAATTTAGCAAATTCAGTTTAAGTACAGTACGGTGTTGTTCGATCTCCGTTATCACCTCCCGATTTTCTGGGTTTTCGTGATGGAATAAAAGGCTAAGGAGGAGTAGAGTTTTGCTTCATTATTCTCAGGAAAAAACACTAATCTCGTGAGTATTAGTTGCAACAATGTTACGTTTATCAGATCAAACAAATCCGACAAATGCTTAGTTGGCATTAATTTTTGGTTACTCAAAGATTGATATTTGAAGTACACAATAAATTACTTACTGATTAAAGAAGTACATAATAAATTTAATTTATTTTTAAACCGGGACAAAATTTAGGACCACATTTAGTTACTATTAATCCGGTTCAAATGTAGATTAGAAGCCTAAAACAAACACATTTATTAAGAAGGGTGTTTGGCTAAACTTATAATCTGTTAAAAATAATTTTATGAAGTGTTTAAGAGGTTATAATGCTATTTCTAAGTATTTGATAAATTTAAAAAAAAAATCTTAAAAATTCAAAAAATAAACTACTGGAAAACAAATGAGATCTTTTTAAAAAAATGCATATACCTCACTTTTTTTTTTTTAAGTTATTATAATAAGTAAAAGTAGTTTATAAGCTCATCATCCAAATATTTTAAAACTAAATTATAAAAATAAGACGAAACAACTTATCAACTCTTACAATAATTTATCAAACGTAAGAACTTGTCAATTGTTTAAAACAAGCTTAAACAAACACAAACGAGTCCTAAGTATCCAAATATCCTCTTCTTCACTCTTTACCTCAATTCAAAATCAAACTATTTATTTACAATCAACATTTTTATTACATTCCTCAAATATAAATTTCAAAAATGTAATTGTCAAAAAAGTCTATTTATAGAGTTTACAAGACTTTAAAATTACCAAGTCATTGTTTGTAGTATTTAAATATATTAAAATTAAAAAAAGAAAAAAGAAAGAAGAAAAATCTTGTTAGGTAATAGTAAAAGCAATGATTCACAGATCCCACCCCCTTGCAATCTATTTAAACGGTACCATTGTACGCACAAACTCCCCCATTCGAAGACCCACTCAACTCTAAATCCGACCAAAATCTCACACTTTCTCTCTCTATCTCACACACACACACACTCTCTCTCACACACATTAAAACGGAAAAAAAAAAAGAAAAAAAAAAAGAGAAAAGAAACCGCCAATTGATCGGTTCAATTTCCCCTTGTTCAGTGTCTATGTATATGATCTGTGCGTATCAAATTCAAAACCCTACATGCCTTTTCATTTCAATTCCCCCCTTTCTTCTTCTCCATTTCTCGCCTGGAATTTCCTCTCCCTCTGATTTTTCCTCCTCCGCCACCGCCGCCGCCTTCGACGCTCTGTTTCATTTCCTACAGCCTCCTCCGCCGTCTGAGCCTTGAGAGAAACAAAATTACGCTTCCTTCAATTGGATCAATTTTGAGAAATTGATGGAATCGGAGATGATCGATGTTGTGAGATTCGAGAAGGAGAACGCTCTCGCCAGTTTCAATCGATTCCGCGGAATCGCGAAATTCCGGCAGATTCTCGAAGTTGTGGTGGTTCTAGGGCTGATTTCCTGGTCCACGCCGCGCGTACCGGCGGCTCTGACGGCGGCGGCCTCCTCCGCCGTCGAGTTCTCCGCCTATCTCCTCAACCACCACGTCGTTTTCCTCATCGGAAACGCCATTATCGTCCTGCTGTTTGCGCTTTGCCGCCAAAACGACGCCGCCGTGAATTCCTCCGGCGACGGCGATTTCTACGATGACTACTTGAAACACAGTGAGGCTGTTCACCACCGGGAACCTAATCCGGCGGAGGCGCCACGCGATGAGGAGAAGCAGATTGTGGTATGCAAAGAGGAGACAGTCGCGGCGGCGCCGCCGCCGCAGTGCGATGACGTGGCGGCGGCGATAGATATGGCCAAGAGGCAGATAAAACGCTTCCAGCGTACACAGTCGGAGAGGCTGAGGAGAGATATCGCGGTGAGGCCGCAGCAGGAGCTCCGACGATCGGAGACACAGAATTACCGGAAAAGCGAGAGCTCCGGCGAGGGGGTGGAGGCGGCGGATATGGAGAGCCTGAGCAGCGAAGAGTTCCGGCAGACGGTTGATGCGTTCATCGATAAACACTGGGTGAGGAAGAAGACGAAACAACATCAGTTTGAAGAACATGAAAAATATCACTTAATGAAAATGGCTTATTAATTACTCCGTAATTACTGCAACTAAAAATGTAAAAAATTCCGTTATGGATTAAATCTATCCTGAGTTTAGTTTAGTTTTTGTGGATAAATTGTTTTTAATCCTCTGTTTCTCTGGAATTAATTCGCCAATTTAATCCATATTTTTTTCTGTTATTAATACCAACTTTATTTTTTTGTTAATGTATATTATGTGTGTTCGTTTATTAATTTAACTCAAAAAATGTAGATGAACATTCAGGTGAAGAATTAAGGTCGCTTTTCCTTTCGGCATTTGAATTAGTGTTGGATTCATTTGTCGTCTATGTAGCATGGACGCGGGAACAACAACACGGGAAAACGGAGAAATAGACACGGAGAAACGGCATGTACAAGAAATAGAGATACGAGAGCTTGTGAGAGACGTGTAAATAGTAAAAGTATAGTATAGGGCTATATTTATAAATAAGTTATATAAACAAATATAGGTTTTTAAATCTTTTCATACAAACAATGTTCAAAATAAATTTTACTATCAATTTTCAGTTTGCATCATTAAACCATGTAAATAATGAGAGAAACAACAAAAATATTTGAAAATTTGCTATTCAAACATGTTTATATCTTTTTGTAGATTACAAATGACTCATAAAGTGTCGGACACGAAACGTATCCGAAACGCGGAAACGTTATGAAGTTAAAGTTTTCGTGCTACAAAGCTTGTGAGTAAAGAAAATTATGAAAACAATAGAATATTAGACTCAAACTTACCTAAAAAAAGAACTATTAAAGTTTAAACACTCTACTAAATTACTTTGTAATTATGCAAATAATAGCATATTAAAGGTTAAACACTTCACTACTTCACTTCGAAATAAATTTCGGATTCTCTCATCAATTAAAAGGAACAAGACAAATCTATAAAATGGATTTATTAATACTTCATTAAAAAAAGTCATAAATTATTTTGACAAACGAATTAATATATATAAAAAAAGTAAAGAATAGTTGATTACAATTTATAACTGAAACCAAAAAAATAAACAAATATTGGATGGGGACCAAAGGGGGAATAAAAACAGTCAGCTTCTACCTATATAAGTATTTTAATTTATTTTTCACAAGAAAGTTTGCGTAAAAAAGAATGGCTAACAAAATTCGGCACAATTGTAACTTTTTATGGACCCATTTGAAATTAAACCATTTTCTTAGTCTACCTTTTTTTAAAGTTTCACTTCTCTCTATTTGGAATGTTGTGTTTAATTTTAATTGGGCATTGTGAATCCAAAAGGAAGGATCCTAGTAAATGTGTAGGAAATAACTTGTTATAATTAGGGTTGAACGTGGCTCGGGTCAAACAATTATCGGTCAATTACTTAACCGATTCGTTTGATTGATTTTGCTGAATATTGATAATTATTATCGCCCTGACTATTATGGGTCGGGTAATGATTGACAACCAAGTCTATCGAGTAGACAATAGGTTAGTTGGTTGTTATTATCACGTCTTCTATTTATTGATTTTTATTTTTACAATAATAAGATGTTTTTTGAAAGTTTTTTTTTAGAAGTTATTCAACATTTTATGACCTTAATTTTAAAAGTAGGAGTTTTTTTTTTTTTTTTTTTTTTTTTTTTTTATTAAACTTCTACCTTAAGTAAATATATAATGAAAAATATGAAATAAGAATTATAAAATAGAAGTAGTAGGTAGAGGTTTATACATTTGTGTTTCGAGTTTTTTGAGTTTTGACTTATTTTATATATATTTTAACGTTAAGAAAGTTGGTTAACCAATATTACTCGGCCAACCGACCTCCTTTCAGTAAGCTGAAAATTACCAGCCCGACTGGCGACTGTATAAGTTGGTTAATTATCAATTATCGGTAAAAAAAAAAAGTGATTGGAAGTGAATAAGTAGGCTGACACAAATCTGACTCATGCCCGACTCTAGTTAATTTGGATGTATATGTGTTTTTATTTGTGAATGAACGATTTTAATGTATACTTCACCCGAATAAAAATAAAATAAACTTTATGATCATTGAACAATATCAAGAATGAACTCCCTATGAAATGAATCATAATCTTGTTATAACTTAGAAGTATAACAAAAAAAAATAATAATAATAATATAGTCTTAATTATCACTTCATAATCCTAAAAGAAAATCTAATCATTAGTCAAATTCCATAATTTTGTACTTATCTTAATGATGTTTTTAACTGCAAACATGACACGATTATGTCGATAATAAAAGGATTGATTGCCCATGGGATAATCCGGGATTAGTGGCTTTCAATACACACATTTTTACCTTTTGCCCCTCTAATTATGAAGCAATAATCCTTGAAAAAAAGCCAACTTTTATTTATTTTATTTATTTTTCATATTGAGTTAATGGGTCACAAAATTCAACTGTTTTGTGTTAACTTTGTCATAATTTTGTCAAAAAAATAAAATATAAAATAATAAATAAATAACTTTGTCATAATTAGCTAGCCTAAAGGGTAGCTTAGTGGGCGTTTGTTAGAATATTCTTTTCCATTTTCTATTTGATAAAAGAGTTTAATATCACTATCAAAAACCAGTTCGTGGGTAATTGAAATGATTGTTCATCCGTTAATTATTTCATTTAATTAACTGGCCCATCGAAATAATTATTACAACTTTGATTAAACATTATTATTATGTTTTTCGTTAGAGAAATTAGGTGAATGTTTTAATTATTTATTTATTGTCAATAAATGTACTTATTTGTTTTTACCCCAATTTGTAGTTTGTTGCGAATTTACATGCATGGGGTTATCCATTGTTGTTCGTTATGATTGCTAAGTATTTCATTTAAGTATTTATTTACTCAAATTCGTTTTTTAATATTTTGCTTGTTTAAAATCGAAAAAAATACAGTTTTCATCCCTTAAGTTTACACTGATTTCATATTCAATCTCTCATATTCACAAAGAACACATTTGGTTCATTATATTTCAAAATTTTCAGTATTTTTAATCATTTCCGTCAATTTTTCTGTTAGTACAAACGGACCCACAACTACCTTAACTGACGGATTAACGAAAAATTGACGGAAATGACAAAAAATATTAAATTATTGAAACACAAGGTCCCAAATGTATTTTTTTATGAATATGTGGGGTCAAATGTGAAATTAGTACAAACTTGTGGGGTGAAAACTGTAATTTCCCTTTAATATCCAAACTCCAAAATAGCAAGTTGAAGGCGAGATTCGATTGCCTATTTTCACAACAGCCATAGAATGTTTTAAATTGTTAATCTTTTTTATTAATTATTATAAAAAAAAATATATAATTGAATCCAATTGTTTTAAGAGAGGAAAAAAGGGCATAATTATTTAAATTTATTTTTCGGCCATAGCACCTAAAAGCCTTTTCATCGTCACTTATCCTCGAAACGAGAGATAAAAGATACTTTGATCAATTTGTTTAAGTTAAATTATCGGTAAAAAAAATGTCAAAGCGATTAATCATATAAAAGAAAAATAATGTCAAAGTGATTAGTGATTAACTATTTCTTAAAATTTTAAAGTGATACATAATGTGAGAAAAAAAAAAAGTTACGACTAAAGAGACATTTAAAAAGAAAAGAAGAGTACGTATAAAATAATGTATAGTTCATAGATATTATATCCAATGATATAGGTTCATCATTTTCTACGAGATGCTACACCTGGTGTACATACCGGGTTGTTTCTGATTGTAAATTTATATAAATAAGTAATAACTACTCACAAAATAAAGAGTATATGTTATTATGTGCATATTAATGTTTTAATTAAATTATTTGTCGTATTTCACTGATCGAGTATAACATCCACAAAATCCTTTTAGCGGATGTAACATAAAAATAAGCTGACTATATTTGGTATTTGTGTGACTTCATCAACCTATTTTGCCCCATAACTTCCAACAATTAGGTAAGCAAGCCGCTGGATTTTTGTTAGCCACTATTAAATATTATTAATTCATGTACTAAAGTGCCCACACCTTCACAACTCTGGAAAATAAAATATAAAAATTATAGTAACATTTTCCAGCTGCTAACAACCATCATATATTTATCAATAATAAAATTAATTAAATTACATGCCATGTGGTCGGAATGGATTTTCATAAGAGTAAGACCTTTCTTGAGTGGCATGGGAAATTATATATTTTAAATTTGATATTTTTTTTTCCTTTTTTATTTATTCACACAATAAAATTGAAGTGCCGAACCCATTAAAAAAAATTAGAGGGTGCCGTTATGGGCTATTGTACATGAATTTTATTTATATTTTTATATATGATTATAGAGATTTGAGAAATATTGAGTAGTCGTAATCCCTCCTGGTCCTATGCTGCCTCCGTCATTAAAGTCTCCAAGCAGTAAATTTCTGCAGTTAAACCGCTAGCTCGCATGCAACAACCTGTTTCATATGATCTAATATCTACCTCAAGTAACTGATATATATATATATATATATAATATAAAATTGAATTAAAAATCGAAGATCTTTTCGAAACCAATCAATGAAAATATATCATTTTCAATGTTTCGTATCACTTTCTCAAACTAGTTCTTTTGGAACCCTAATTTTCCCCCCTATAAATTTAGTAATTTTTAATGAGTGTGATGTGTATTGGCCCTCACATGCTAAATATCTTATAGAGTAGCAAACTGTTTTTATAATATTGCTAATTAAATCCAAGGGAAAATGTAAAAACTATGAACAAAAAAAAAACAACATAACTATTATTGGAACAAGTTGTAGATGTATATATATATATATATATTCATCACCTAATTAAATAAATAGATATTATTTTGTTAGCAAAGTTATGAATGCACCTTAAATCCTGGTGAAGTTTGTTTTGGTACAGTTTCAGCTATATATATATATATATATATATATATATATATATATATATATATATATATATATATATATATATATATATATATAATGATTCTCTAGGCTTCCAACCTGGCAATTGCGGTGAAGCCATTAGGTAAGCTTCAAAATATTAATATTGTTATTAATTATTATTATTATTTTATATATTTATACGAAACAAAAATAATATCAGAACAATCACATTTAATGTATTTTCAAAAATTATTTTTAAAAAAAAATCGTTTAAAATTCTAGTTAAAATACCAAAATCATTACCGTCAATATTGAGTACCTACGATTAACCACTTAATATAAGTTGCATAAACAGAAAATAATTTTTAAAATGTATAGTGCAATTAATTATGTTTTAATAATCAATTAATTGCGATTAGCACGTTCTGCTAAACTTTGTATGGGCTTTCTAGAGATTATGGCCCAAATGAGTGCATGTGGGCACTATTAAAAGCCAAGTCCATATAGTTGGGCCATATCAAAAAAAAAATCTCATAAATTCAACTACTTATAAACTTTGACTTATTAATGTTTTCGCGTTTCAAACAGGTTTTATGTCGGGAGACACTAACACCTTCCGACACTTTATGGGCCATTTTGCAATTTCAAAAAAGTTAGAAACACGTTTTAGTAACATATTAATGTGCTTAGCCACCGTCATGGAGAAGTAATCGTCGATTACTTCTCCATGATTTTATTCAGAATTTTCTCGTGACAGAAACTACCAAATTAATGTGCTTAGCCACAGTCTTGGAGAAGTAATCGTCGACGAGTTCCCCATACCTCTGGAACAACTCATCCATTATATCTTTTCCAAAGTGTGACTCTATCATTGATTCAACCACCGCCCTAATAGTTATAGCCACTCGTTGACCCCTCGATAGTTTTTCATGTTCAAAATCGCATTTGTCGCACACGCTATCACTACACGCACTTGAACCTTCATCCCAATTTACCTCAAATGCCTCTACATGATTGATGGAGAAAGAACCTTCTTCCGCTATTACATTTCTCACTTCTTGAGGAGATGGCGCATAGTAGGGCGCGTTAAACGAGTTGATTCTATCTTCTTCAATGAGACCCTAAATACAGAAAATATATATAATAAATAATGTGAAATTCCAATAAGGGACAACGAAATATCATAATATTCATGATTTTTCAATATCTTTACCTCCGAAGCCAAACTAGTAAGAGTCTGAGCTAGAAGCTCCCACTGATGGGATCCCACTTCAGCGGAAGCTTCCGGTGAGATGCGACCCATGAAAGACAGTAGCATTCGGCCACCGGCCACCATCTCATGGGCCCGCGATCTCAGAAATAGAAAGAAATCTTTCTCGAATTGTGAGACGTATGCTTTCACTACACAAGTTGGGCTTGTCTTTGATATATAAATCTTTCCTTTGTTAATGTCTAGAGAAGGTGGAACCTGCATTAATTGATCATATGATTATTTTAATTTCCACCATTTTCATATGTAAAAAAATCGATAGCAAATGTTGCGGAACATAGTTTTGAGCTCGGACTCGAGTTCACTTTTAATTGTTCAGTTTTTTCTTTTCTTTATTAATTGTCATATACATATATTAATATAAGAGCAACTCCAATAGGTTATCAAACATGGTATTCAAATCATTAACCACTATTTATACACTAAAAAATAGAAATTTTAACTCCAATTGGATTATCAAATTAAGATTCTATTTTGATAATTCTACTTTTGGGATGTAAAAATAGTTGTTGGAAATTGAGTTATCAAAAGTGTAACTATCTAAACATCCAATCAAAAGTGGACATGTGGCAATTACAAATAAAATCACCCATAAGCTTCTAATTGATAATTAATTTGATAACCATGGTTAGAGTAGATGAATTTTAATCAATATTAAAATATTATCTCAAATATCAAATAAATATTTGATAATTCAATTTTGGTATTTAGGATTGGAGTTGCTGGTGTATTATTTTCTCTAATTTAATTTCGTAGTAATAATTTATCAATCTCCCAAAAAAATTATATATATATATATATATATATATATATATATATATATATATATATATAACCTGAGAGAGCCAATGGAGACTGGAAGAAGAGTGAACAAAGTGCATGCTGTTTCGGGCGAACAGCCGCCCGTAGAAAGATCCCGGGACGCCGGAGACGAAGCAACCCTCCGGCCCAATTCCCTTCTCTTTTCGGAGGGTTTCGTAAAACCCCGGTAAAGACATGAAAACCTCGTTAAAATCGTTGCCCGGGAGATCGTTGAGCGAAACCCTAAGCTCCGGCAATGTGGACCCCACTATACCGGAGCTTGTTTTGCAAACTGTATCTATGATTTTGGAGACTGCCATTAGAGTGTTGGGGCCGGAAGAGCAGCCGAGATCTGCTATCCCCATGCTTTGCGGGAGAGTGTTCTGTACTGACTCCGCCACTGCTTCCTCCATTATTGAATTTGCCAGTGTTATTATTTCCCTCTGTAGTTGCTCACACCCACGTACGTACGTACGTCGTATAATTTTTAATATTAATTAAATTCTCAAAACATGCCATAAAAGGAAAAAAAAAAAATAATAATAATAATAATAATAATATATAAATAAATAAATAAATAAAGATGCATGGGATCAGAAGATTTTACAACCTGCACGGTGCAATTCTTGGCGTAGCTGGTTTCACCTTCTCCTTTGTTCATGTGAAGGATTTGCGTCACTTCCATCTCTCTCTCTCTCTCTCTCTCTCTCTCTCTCTCTCTCTCTCTCTCTCTCTCTCTCTCTCTCTCTCTCTCTCTCTCTCTCTCTCTCTCTCTCTAACGAATGTATTGGAACAAATTAAAAGAAAATGGAATTGATATCTAATTAATTTGGGTTGAATTGAAAAATACATTTTAGCCTCTATATATATACATATTTTTAAGTTAACTAAGACCCCGTATGGGATAGGTGCACATCGACACGTTTATAACATGGGATACGGTATTCGAGAAATTTAGAACAATTATTTCGTTTTTAGTACTTTCAAGTATAAAAGTCGTCTGCCTATATTTTTTATATTTTATTAATTTCAGCATTTATTAATTAACATTGAAAACATACTTATACAATGGGTTAGTTCGGAACTACCCCTATATTTTGGTGGCAAAAAAAATAGTAAGAATATTCATCACCCTCGATTTTTCCTTTTTATGGTTATGAAAGAGCCCGCAGTCAACCAGATATGTGCACTGGGTAAACCTACACTCTCATATGATAGCTTCTAAACTATACGAGAGACGTAAACCAATACACTAGATTAACACTACCAAAAAAATGGGCTTTTGTGACGGACAATTTTGACACTGAATTGAGGAAAATTCGTCACAAACATGCTTTTGTGACGGGTTGGTGACAGAATACGTCCGTGAGAAATAGCCTCGTCACTAATTAAAACAGTGACGGTTTTTTTCAATCCGTCACACTTTTGTGACGGACAATTCTGTCACAAATACCTGGTCGAACTCCCCAAAATTAAGTGACGGATTCTGTCATACACAATTATTTTGTGTCATTCATCTGTCACAAGGTTCCGTCATTAATCGGTCATAAATATCGTCACAAAAAATCCGTCACGTGCATCCGTAACAAATGTTCCGTCAAATTTCAGTCACAAGCAATCAGTCACATTGGTTGTCACAAATATCTGTCACGTTTCTCGTCTCAATAGCACCATAATTTTTTTATTTTCTTTATTTTACTACAATAATTATTTTTGACAATAAATCAACATACAATATTTATTTTTGACAAAAAATCACAAAGCATAAATATATTAAAACAAAATCATCTCTTTTCCAATATTTCAGAACATCATGTGGCTAGTAGTATCTAGTGCTAAGAATTTGTTACATATTACAAACCATAAATATCTTATTTACAAAAACCACAATCTCTTATGAGCTCTAAACTCGTTCATATTCCTCCTCTCTTTTGAGTCACTGCCATCACTCGTGTCCTCAATTTTCAGGTCACATTCCTAACACCAACTTTTTCTTTATCGGCCTTCAATATCGGAAAGACATGGCCTTATCATCTATATTTCTCTCCATCATGTCCTCCTCAACCCTGATCAGCAATTTCATCTTGTGTTTGAGAAGCATATGATCCATGCCCAACACTAGTTTCCCCTCCACATAACTCTGCTAATAACTGAAGTTCATCTGACATTCTAACACAAAAAGGAGGAATTATAAATTACAGCAAGACCAACTTATCATGAAATAAATCCGAAAAGGAAATTTGCTTAAAAGGAAAAGTTCAAAACTACAAGTAATTAACTGATCTGTATTGACATAATTTAAACAAACGTACAGAGAAGTTATTAAAGAATCATTTGAGATACCGGATAAGTTCATCATAATTTTCAATGCAGACTTTGGTGGAATTTTGAAATAATGAACTAATGCATGTAAGGATTGGTCATATTGCAGTATTTAGCGAATTACTGTGTACCAGCTTTAGTAAGTGACTATAAATTATAATAGCTTCCGTATTGAATATCATGTCATAAAAAAATGCAAATATCCCCAAACGAAAGCAAAACAAAGATCAGAAACAAATCTACAAATATAGTTAGATTTCTAATTCTAAGATGCATAAAAAATATTTTGATCCACGATGAAAAACCATTCCAAATCGTAAGATAATATTTATAGTCAACAAGAGGACCAACTAGTAGAAAGAACTGCACAACACTAGATAAGGTACACATGTAAAGAGGGAGAAGAATAAAAAGCTGCAGATCTTCTGTGCAGCACCTTAAACATCTTGAACCTCAAGATCCATGTTTTACTTCACATCATCCAACTAGAATTACCAACAAGCATTGTTAGTTGTTTCAAAGAATACAAATACATGCTGATCACACATTTGTTATGCATCAATTCAATAATACACCAATCTCCACATCGACATTCTAATATAAAAACCCACAATTCGATGAAAATTAATTTATTTTTAAATGGTGGGATATTCCTAAAAAGATAGACCCTAGAGGACCACATTCAAACAAAAATTTCAAAAAGAAAATAAATTCACCATCTACCGATAAAGCCCAATCCATCTAATCTCCATGAAAAGGTTGACGATACACGATTTAATTGTGAAACCCTAAAATTTATAGCCTAATTGTATCAATACATCTAGCTAGAAACCACCTAATTCTACTCGATTTTTCACCCATCTATGAATTTGCGATAGAAAATAGAAAAAAAAATCCTAATATGTATTTACAAATCAATTGTGAGATTTACCCGTATGCCCAAGTGGTAGTGTGTCGACCAGAAAAGTTGCCGCCGTCCCTCAATCGCATAAATCATCTGCAGTCCGCCGCCGCCACTATTCAGCTCTTGTCGAACCATAGCAATTTTTTAAGCCCGTGTTCTTCCGTTGTCGCCGATGGGTGATGTTTGGCGATATTGGATTGGAGAAAAACAAAATTAAAGCGAGTGTGGAATTGTATTTCGCAGAGTGCAGATGTGTATTCTTAAATAAAAACCTTACTTTGGGAAGAGTATTCTCGGTAGTGTCGTAGTGGGGGAGTTAATTGCTTTGCTCAACTACTATTATATATATATATATATATATATATATATATATATATATATATATATATATATATATATATATATATATATATATCAACTTTTGGAAAATAAAAGAAATATATAAAAATTAAATAAGGTCGTATTAATATTTGTAAGTTAAGGTTTGCTTCAAAATAATTAATTATATGTTTAAGAACTAACTGTAAATAGAGAATCAAATTAATATTTGAGAACATAAAAAACTTTATTTAACATATAATTGAATTAATCAATTAAGAAGAAAATAAATTTCCTACTAGAAAAAATAGTAAATGTTGAAAAATTAAATCTCCTATTTCGTAGAACTAAAAAAGTAATAAAAACACAAATAAATTGAATTTATATTTTCAATTTATTCATTTTGGTGTATTAAAAAAGTAATAAAAACATAAATAAATTGAATTTATATTTTCAATTTATTCATTTTGGTGTATTAAAATGAATTTACAAAAATTAAAATAACAAGTAACACAACAATTAGCGTAGTCACAGATTAATGACGAAACATAAAATGTGACATATTTGTGTCTGAAATATATGTGACTATTTCTGACCGGACAAACATAGTGACGGATTAATGACGAAACATAAAATGTGACAGATTTGTGACCTAAATGTATGTGACGGATGTGTGACAGGCAGGATATTGTGACGGATTTGTGACCGACATTGATCAAATTGTTTTATTCATATAAAGTTTGTGACTAATTTGTGACTGAATCAGTTTCCGTCAAAAGATTTGTGACCGAAATGTGACTGAGTTTCGATTGTCACAAAATCCGTCCCAAATTCGTCACATATTGGTCATAAAAAAGTTCTGAATTTTAGTAGTACATTCAATCACATATCTGTCACTCATTCGGTCACTAATGGTGACGGGTGTAGGCTGTCACAAAATATCCGTCACAAAAGCCCTATTTTTTGGTAGTGTAAACACTAGTTTCCGAACTAGTGACCGTTGCCAAGGAAAAAAACACTAGTTTCCAAACATTGAGCACCACACATTGAACATGGTCCACACATGAACAACGTTAGACTTATGCTAATTAAGCCATTGGACCACATATAATATAAGGTGAATTGGATTCTTCCAATAATTTTGTCACACTTTATTCTTTGCGATGTCAGGTCAATTGTTCTAATGCATTCTTCTTCGCGTGACAACAAACGTGGTACAACAAATTTTCTTGCATCACTATTATTAATATTAAGGTTAAATTACACCTACACTCCTCAAATATGCTAAAATAACTTTAAGGTCCTTATCATATCGGTAATTACAATCACTCTTATGAAACATCGTTATAAACTGTAACATGATAATGCATTAGGTACATGATTTCGATAGATTTCTAACGAACTAATGTTTCAGGAAGTGGTGGAGACAACGTAGAGCCATGTCACTTCAGGAAGTGGTGGAGACAACATCGAGCTAGGGTAAGAGTGAAAGTCGGATGGATCGGATCGAAATTATCCTTTTAAAAAAAAATTCAATAATTTTTGGAAGTACAAAATCAGTTCCAATTCCAATTCCAAAATTTTCAGAATCTAAAAATTCATTCCAATTCCAAAAGGACCGAAAATTTCGGAATTTCGGAGAAAAAAACGGAAATCAAATAAGTTATAAAATTTTAAACCTTAACGGATTTTTTTTGAAAATTTCATAATTTTTCAAAAATAAGAATATACACGTCGATAAGTCAAACTAATAACTACTAAATTTCAGTTTAAAAAAATAAATAAAAATAAGCCACATCATTATATCCCATAAAACTTTTAACAACAATTCAATATGTCAAAATCCTAAAATAAAACTTAAATCAAATTACTGTTTCAAAAAACTTAAAATAAGTATTATATAGTATAAATTATTTATAGGTTTATTTTTCGGAAATTTTCAGAAATTAAATCAGATTGAAAATCGAAAATTCCATTTTTTTTATATAATTCTAATTCCAATCCAAACAAATCGAAAAAAATTCAATTATCGGAATTTCGGAAGTCGGAATGAAAAAACTTGTTCCAAAATCGGAACTGGCGGAAATCGGAACTTCCATTCCAACTTGCACCCCTAAGCTAGGGGATGACATGGCTCTATGTTGTCTCCGCCACTTTCTGAAATTAATAGTCCGTTAGAACTTTATCGGAATAACGTATCCAATGCATTATCCCCTTAGGGCTTCTAACATTTGTTTAAGGGGATGATTGTAATTATCAATACCGCAAGGACCTTAAAGTTATTTTATCATATCTCGGAGTGTAAGTGTAATTTACCCTAATATTAATGATGGAATATCGGAAATGTTTGGAACCACTAATTAGTCGTCTTTGTGCATGTATTATCATTTTATATATTCCCCCAAACAAATAAATTTGCAATTTTAAAATTCAATTTATTGTTGAGATAATTAGAATGTCCACTTATTTTAGTGTATATGTATAATTAGAGAATATCATATTGAGAATAAAGCTCAATTCAGCACCGCGATTACTCATATCAAACCATAATCGAGTAATACATATCATACACATAACAAATTAAAGCAAATAGAAAACCCTAATTTTGCAAGAATTTCGGCATGAAAAATGAATCTGAAAATAGATTGATTCAGACTTAATTCAACACACAATCAATGGAGGATAAACGGGCTCTTTATTCACTAATAAATAAGAATAAAAGATTTTCAAAATACAATCAATCAGAAAATCAAACAAGTGATATCTTCTTAATTCACACTAGGGTTGTAAATGAGTCGAGCCGGCTCACGAGCTTTCGGAGCTTGCTCGAAAAAAAGCTTGTACTTGAGCTCAAAAAATCGAGTTCGAGCTCTAGCTCACGAGCCCAAACTTTTCGACGAACTCGAGCTTCATTTCAGTTGTTTGACAGCTCGCGAGCTTTACCGTTGTTCTATATTTTTTAATACATATTAATAATATATAATAATGGATATTATTAATAATAATCAAAAGGAATAATATTACTTTTCTAATTGAAAGAAAATTTGGTTATGCCGAGCCCGTTTGGTGTACGAGCTCGAGCTCCTTAGAAACACAACGAGCTCGAGCTCGAGCTGAAAATTATAGGCTCGCTCGAGCTCGAACCTTATATAGTTGTAGCGAGCTCGAGCTCACAAAATAAGGCGAGCTCGGCTCGTTCACCCCCCCCCCCCCCCCCCCCCCCCCCGAACTGAATGCATCTACTTCTCCTTTTACAATCCTCTCAGAAGTTAGCTTCCTCCCCTAAACTTCAGCTCATGTTCGTGTTGATCCCCTCAACCAATCCGCAAGCTCCACCCCAACAAGATTATTAGTTGTTATTCTTCTGTGATCAATTATCCATGACACATACAATTAGTTGCTCGTTTGACACTCATCGTATTTCTTTAACACCAACAATCACTAATCTTGATGATTTAATGATGAATTTCAACATAGAATAAACTTATTTTGAAAGCATTATGATAATTCACAATCATTTCAACTTATAGTTTCTAAATAATCATTTCAACTTGAAGGTGCTTTGTGTTTTGAACGTTACAATTATGAGATCTTAATACACAAAGTAGGGTGACCATACAAGGAAAAAAAAAACTATTTTATCTTTAAAGCTACATTTTAACTTTGTTAAGCAAGAAAATTATAGACGAAACACATATAATACTAAAATTAACAGACTCAGGACTCGTTCGGTTACTACTATTAGACCATATTGACTAGATAGTAGCTAACTAGCTACTAATAACACCTCTGGTTGAAAAAAAATATATGTATTCAAACCCGATTTAAAAGTTAAAGCATGCAATTAAATGATATTATTTCATTAAAATAAAATCACAATTTCTCTCTCAAATTAATTTTGTAAGAGGGTGACTAAACAACAAAAATACTATTTTATCGGTAATCTTAAAACTACATGTTAAATTTGTTAAAGAAAAGATTTTATAAACAAATCACATATAAAATCAGAATGTAGCATATCTAAAAAATCAAACATCTTATTAATTAAATAATTAAATATATCAATAGAAAATTAATATAATCTCATCTAATTGTAAATTGCAAATTTCGTTTTGAATGCTTACTTTGGAAGTTTTCATTGAGTTGGTGTAAATATAATTTTACATTATTTAAACACCCAAACCCTAAAAAAAAAATAAAAAAAAATAAAACCTACCCTAACAAGGTAATGTGATAAATATTATTTTAAGAGTGTTTTTATTTGGAATTAAAAACTAAAAAACTCCTAATCAATTGTCAAATTAAATATTTACTTTTATATTTAAATAAGGCCCCAAACTTTCTATTTTTGCCGAGAGGATTCCCATGTGGGCTTGGGCCGGGCCCTGGTTCTTCTCTCTGGCCCACCCAAAAAATTCTCTCGTCGTCATCATCATTACCTGTTGAAAAAAATAATAAATTATTCTTTTATTCGAAAACTGTGGAGCATTGTATAGAATGTTTTTATGTGGCAGAAAAATATATATATTTTTAATTAATATTTTAATGCAGGGAAATTACATCTGTCGGTTAACACACATGCATACCACCACATGTGAGCTTGAGTATGAACTTTGAAGTATCCATCATACTCTCTCTCTCTCTAAATCCTCAATCTCTCTCTCTCTCTCTAAACCCTAATTCTCCATGTTAAATTCGTTCAGTGCAAACTCACTAGAACCCATTGAATTTCGCGGGGGTTCTTCTCCACATTCGGAACGGATCGCCGGTTCAAACCGTTGCATCCGTCTACACACTGACCGGTGGAGGTCGCCGACGGTGCGGCGGCCGATCAGACTCTGACGGAGGCGCTTTCTCGAATCTCCGTTGAGTAACTTTCCTCTTTTTTTTCTTCAGCATTTCACTGGTTATTTTAGCGTATTCCGTGGGGGATTAATTTATTAGCTGAAGCCTGAATTTAATCTGTTGTGTGAAATTCTGAATTTCTGATCATAGCGAAAATTCCCCAGCCACCACATGTGATAATCATGCTGCGATTTCAGTAAAGGAAGGGTATTTGAAGCGACTAGATGTGAATTATTGCTTATTAGTTCTAATTTTTTTTTTTCCGATTCAAAATTCTTATTCCTCGGAAAACTGTTCATATAATTGGTCCCTTATAAATTACCCCTGCCATAAATCTTTCAGGTCTTTATGTTTTTGGAAATTTTGTAGTGTTTTATATGTTTTTCTTTTTTGATATGGTGAATGATCTAGTTGTATTTGATGAACTTTTTGTATTACAGTATGGTGAATGTCTCTTGGAAATTTATTTAGCCCTAGTGACCTAACCGATGTAGGTCGGTTGTGTAGTATTAGTTCTATAGGTGATTGTTGAACATGTGTTTTGTTTTTGTGAGTTGGGTGCATGTGTGAATTTGTGGAATCGAGGCTATGGCTGGACAGTTTGGTCTGGACAATCAATTTGGTTGTAACACACCAGACGGCAATATGATGAATTTTTTGAGTGGAACGGCCCAAAGGTGCACCAAGGTGTTAAGGTGCCCTGAAGCTACAAAACTACATATATGTTCTGTATATTTAAGTGTTCTTTTGTTCGTGTGCAGTGAATGGCGGAGGTTTTACAGGAAAAAGACGCGGATGAATGGGCTTATAGAGGAGAAGGAGCCGTGAACTTGGTTCTTGCCTATTGTGGAAGCTCTCCTAGTTTTGTAAATTCTCTTTCTGTTTCTTTAATGATTTGTCCTAGACTTTGAAATTATTTTAAGATTGTTTCTTTGAGATAAGATTTCTTTTTGGCTGCAAAGCAGAAATATTCATAACCGACACAACTACACAAAAACAATTATTTTTTGTTTTTCCTTGCTTAGATTTACACAGCTAAGTTTAAGGGTCATTTTGCTGAGATTTTTTTTTTTTACATCACTGTTAGGGATATGGTGATTGAGACTGAAAAATGAATTTTGATAGTATTGTAAATTGGCCATCCATTTGGTTTTTATTGCTTCATTTATTTAGTTAGAAAGAAAATTGACAAAGTCGCTATAAATAATTTTTTGCCATTTTGCATTTCTTCAGAAAATTGGTTCTGAACCTAGGTTGGCATGTGGTTTTATTGGATTTGCCTCTTTGTAGATGACCATCGTGCATCGTTCAATATTTTTTGTGAGAAAAAATAAAGTGAAGATAGTTGATACATGTTTCAAGTGATCAATGTATTAATTTCGAAAGTTGATTGATGAACCAAGTGCGTGAAAAACGGACAACTAAGATTTTTTGGAACTACTTAATCTGTCCAAGAGTGACTATTTTTCAGTGTTGAAAATAGTAAATTTGGTATTTGAAGATTGAAGAGTGCCTTGAATTCGTCCACTAATTGTACAACTAGATAAATATATTTAACGAATTTCTTAAATTTCTCTATTGCATCTAGGTTGGGAAGGTGTTACGGATACAAAAAGTATCAAATAAAGTATCTAAATTTGAGAATCATCATTCAGCTCTAACCAAGGATGAACGACTCTTATGGGGAAAATTTGAAGGCATTGTTGCTGCCCGCACAAGGGAAATTGCAGAGCAAATGTATGTGCAAAAAGTAATGTGCCCATTGTTGGGTTCTGAACATGTTGATGCAGGGGTAAGCTATTATTGCCTATTTATTTATTTATTTATTATTTTTTTTTTTTTTATATTTGAAGTTCTATTGATTCCTTTTGTGTAACCAACCATTTTTTTTGTCTATTTGTAACGTGTGAGCCTCGTGATCATTGATTTTCCTCACTAAAAAAACACTCAAATGATACTGCACCGTTTTGTTCTTGGCTACTACTGTTTCTGTTTGCCAACTTTTTTCTTTGTCTTCTAATCACAAACTGTAACTAGTTTTGTTGATACACTCTTTCATCCTTTAATCGTACCTCCTATGTGGTGTTCTGTTTGTAAAATTATCATCAGTCTCCAGAGCAATTGAGCTATTGGATCTTGTCTAATGACTTTTTACAGATCCGCATTCTTGTTTCAAGAGAGTTTTTAAAGGCAGTTGAACACAAAGTTCTTCTTCAGCGTCCTGCGTGGCGCGTTGATGCTGCCAAAGTCAATCCCCTGTGTGATTCAGTTCTTGTCATTGCTGATCATTCAATATTTCCTTCTGGTATGAGTTACTTACTTACATTGATTTAATCTTGCTTGTGCACTTGTTACTTACCTAATCTATGTTTTAAAATAATTTTAGATGCTTCAGGGTGTTTCCACTTTTCCCTCATTATCTATTTTTTACTAAGAGGGTGCAAGAGTTCTGGTTGTTGAGCTATTTGTTGCCAATGGCAGTGTTACACCCATTCACGCCACCTAATATACGGACACGATTATTGACAACTGTTTCCAAATTGGAGATATTAGTTGTCTGCTTGTGGAGTGACTTAAATATGTCTTGATTGTTCGGTTATTGAATCGTAGATGATTCATCTAGTTCCGGAGATGATCACTCGATTCATTAATTGGACTTCAAGACCTATTTTATTCAGTCCACAAGCAGACAACTAATATCTCCAATTTGAAAACGGTTGTTCAAAAATCATGTCTGTATATTTGGTACGGTGAATGGGTATAACTTTGCCACTGGCAACAACCAGAACTCTTGCACCCCTTTAGTACAAAAGAGAACTGCCATAATGAGGGAAAAGTGGAAACATCTTGAAGCATCTAAAATAATGACAAAACATAAATTTGGTACGTAAGGAGATCAAATATTAGCTATGCATTTCTGTGTATGCTTTCTTATTTTTAGATCTGCTAATTTTGGTCAATTTTACAGTTAGAGGTATTCTGAAAGAGGACTTTTGTCTTTCTGTTGAGATAAAGGTGCATCTCTTAAAATCCACACCACTTGCTTCTCTTCGCGTATATGATATATCGCTAGAGATGTAATCCTTCAATAATTTTCTGGCAGTATATAACATCTTTCATTTTATTCTCGTCTTCTGCAAAAACAGCCCAAAGGTGGATTTCTTCCTACTTCAGACTTTATAGCTGAAGAAAATGCAGTCAAAAAGAGAATTACTCGCTTTAAAATGCACCAAGCTCTGAAATTGCGTGATGGAGTGGTAATACTTAAACCTTATCTAAGCTTTTTCTTGCATGGAAATAAGCATCATAATGGATGTCTGGTTGCAGCATTTCAGCTCTATCAATGAATTGAGATTGGTTGTCTATCATCTTATATCTAAATATTTATGGAATAAAGTTTTAGTTAGCTTGTTACTGATGGAGATTCTCTAAATGCAGATATCACAAATAAGTAAATATGACCCACTGGATTTGTTTTCCGGTTCCAAGGATGGAGTACAAAATGCAATTAAGTCTCTGTTTCTTACACCCCAGAACAACTTCCGAGTTTTCTTAAACGGTTCACTTATATTTGGAGGCATGGATGGTGCTGCAGACTGTGTGAGTTATACGGTTGATCAAGCATTCCAAGATGGTATTAAACGCGTTATAGTGGCAAAAGATGGGATGCACTCGAAATATTTTCTGGAGCTTCTTACTGAAACTGTTATGAAATCTGGTTTATTGAATCTGCTTCTTGAAGTACAGAAGCTTGATGCAATCGATATTGAAGGGGCCATTCATGCCTATTACGACTTTGTTTCTCTCCCTTGTATGGTCTGTCGCCAAAAAGGCGAAAACAAACTGTCAGGAAGATACTCACCAATACATTCCATGTCGAAGCATGAAAAATTAAAAGTTGTGAGGGATTATTTGATATCTGCCACCGGAAAGGACCTAAGTATGATGATTAGTTTTAGGCCGAGAAAAAGTATGGATGTCGAGTCTCCACATAGGTCTGTACTCCTGAAATCAATCAATCAAACTTTTGATTACAAGGTGAAGAACTTATCTATCCTTCCTAGTATTATGATTAACTTCTGCATGTAAAAGATCTCGTTTTTAGCATGAAATCTGAATTAGTATATATTTGGTTTATTAGTAATGAAGGGTCGATTCAGAGAAGATATAAAATTCATTGACATATATTTGTTTTTCCCTACCATTTATTACAGGTAAGATTTTTGTAAGACTCGCACGTATTATTGAAATGCTGCACCATTAGATCCATGTACTCGTTGCAATATTCACTTATGTTTCATCTTCTTGCCTCCTTCTTCTGAAATTATTCTAATCTACAGTAAATGTTTCCCATTGTTCTACACTGTCGTCATTTGTTGTGTTTTGGCATGCTGGTCTAATTTCCTTTTGACAATAGTTCATTATCTGTACAATCTTGTAGGCATCTTTCATTGACCTGGACATGAAACCACTGAAGAAAATGGAGTATTACTACGAGTTAGATCAGAAGATAGTTAGCTGCTATGTCCAGATGGTGAAAGACGATGAAGCAATTCAAAATGGCGTCGGCATCGACGGTTCTTTAAACTCTTACATAGCCAAGTGGAAATAAATTCTTGTAAGTCAGTAGTATTTCTTGGTTCCTTTCATGTTATTTGTAATTTAAAATACGTATAATTCAATTTGGCATTGCATTTCAGTTCATCTTTAGAATGACTGTCTCAAGCTATAGATCAGGAACCGGCTTTGATCATTCCTTGTGGGTTTTATAGCTGTCGAAAGAACTTGTAATGATTTTGAATTGGAACCTTAACTTAGGTGTGTGATTAACAAATCATTTGCCGTCATTTAAACATGTAGTTTTTCATGCTTGTGCAGAAATTGGACGTTAATTGAGGAGCTCAACGAAAAAGACATGCCAGCTTTTTTAATCCTATGAAGACAATGATGTATCTATTACTTTGGTGCCTTTCGTTTCCAGCCCGTATGAGAAGCAATGAATTATAAAGTTAGATTTTGGACTGAGCTTGTTGGAAACGGCATGCTGAGTGATGGGTTACCCTTATCCGTGAAAACTCCAGGACAAAAAGTTAGGTGATTCGGCGACGACTTAGTTGTCTATGGTTTCATGTATTTGTATCAGTATCTATCTTTTCTCAATAAATTAAATGTTTGCTGTTGTAATCCCGTACATTTAGCTATACTGGAAACGAATTCCGTTCATGCATCGAGATGTTTTAAACCACCAACTAATCTGTGACCAGATATCTTGTGATCTATTGACATAAGGACGGCATTTTAGCAGCTGAGTTTACAAGTGTATCTTGTGTTTTCTTCTTCTTTGGATTAGTGCTTTCAATTTGCCGAAAGCCCTTCCACTTTTTGCTGAAACTAATATTTCCTGGAAATTCTCCTCGAATTCTCTACACCTACCCCGCTTCCTCTCTTGCGAACTGATATGTGCTTAGGGAACCTTGTCGGTGAGCCATTTAGTTTGCGAATTCCTTGTTACGGTGTTCTTCTTAGGCGAACTCGTGTATATATGCGACCACTTCTGCCGCGCACTATCTTCTGACGACCACTCCGATCCAACTCTTTTTTTATGTAACCCCATCTTCAGTCTGCCAAAATTGAATATCTAAAAAGTAAAAACATTTTACAGCAGCTATAATTTAGCTGTATCTAATCTAATTTTATATATGAATTTTATAAATAAATAAAAAAATTAATAATAATAATAATAATAATAATAATAAAAATACGACTGGAATTTGAGACCAAAATAAACCATTGATGGATCAAAATGAAGAGCCCAAATTACACAATCAACGAGTCCCAGTAAACACCCTTCTCCAAGAAACCTCTACAGACTACATATATATATATATATATAAAACACGCACTAAACACACAGTGACAGTGACAGAGGAAAACAAATGATGGCGTTCACATTCGAATCTCTCCCCTCTTCCAACAAAGTTCTGACGGCGGCGGCTTCCGTCACCGCCTCCGTAATCCTCTTCAAATCCATCGCCAGCGATCTCATCCCACAACAAATCCACACCTACTTCTCCTCTTCCCTCCTCAAACTCTCCGGCCGCCTCTCCTCCCAACTCACCGTCGTCGTCGAAGAATCCGAGGGCCTTACCTCCAACCAAATGTTCGCCGCCGCCGCCGTCTACCTCGGCACCAAAATCTCCTCCTCCACGCAGAGAATCAAAGTGACCAAACCCGAAAAGGACGAGGAACTCTCCGTCACCGTCGACAAAAACCAGGAAATCGTCGACGTCCACGGCGGGATCAAGTACAAGTGGGTCCTCCAATCCTCCGCCGTCAAACAGGCGGCGCAAGTCGGCAAAAACACCGCCCCCAAAACCGAGCTCCGCTTCTTCGAACTGAGCTTCCACAAAAAACACAGAGACCACGCCCTAAAAACCTACCTCCCCTACATACTCCAAAAATCGAAGGAGATCAAAGACGAAATCAGAACGGTGCGCCTCCACACCGTCGATTACAACGGCACCGATTACTGGAGCTCCGTCGTGCTGAACCACCCCGCAACATTCAAAACGATGGCGATGGATCCTGATACGAAGGACGATTTGATTGGGGATCTGGATAGGTTTTTGAGGAGGAAGGATTATTACAGGAGGGTAGGGAAAGCTTGGAAAAGGGGGTACTTGTTTTACGGGCCGCCGGGGACTGGGAAATCGAGCTTGGTGGCGGCCATGGCTAATTATCTCAAGTTCGATGTTTATGATTTGGATTTGAGAGAGGTTCAGTGCAATTCAGATCTGAGGAGGCTGTTGATTGGTTCGGCGAATCGTTCTATACTGGTGATTGAAGACATTGATTGCAATGTTGGATTGCAGAACAGAGATATTGATACTAGTACACCTGAAGACGACAAGGTTTTGCCTCTCTCTCTCTCTCTCTCTCTCTCTATAGAACACACACACTTTCTCTCTCTAGAACACACACACTTTCTCTCACACACACTATCTCTCTCTCTCTCTCTCTCTATAGAAAAGTAAAAGTTGTTTGTTGATGTGAAACTCAGATAACACTATCGGGACTACTGAACTTCATCGATGGATTGTGGTCGAGCTGTGGAGACGAGAGAATAATAGTGTTCACAACGAATCACAAGAACCGGTTAGACCCGGCCCTGCTCAGACCGGGTCGGATGGACGTACAATTGGAAATGGGTTATTGCAAATTCAGTGGTTTCAAGATACTCGCCTCCACTTACCTCAGGATAGATGGGGAGGAGGAGGAGGGGCATCCGCTTTTTGCGGCGATTGACGAGCTTCTGGCGAAAGTTCAGGCGACTCCGGCGGAGGTCGCCGGAGAACTGATGAAGAGTGAGAATGCTGACGTTGCATTACTAAACCTCGTCAAATTCCTCGAGGCTAAGGAAATCAGGGCCTGATGATGATGATTACTTGAATAATTACGGTTGTTGAATAAAACCACTTCATTTTATTTTATGTGGTGATTTTGGCGTGTACTATTTATTTTTTAGGTAGATTTTTTTTATTCTTTTTTTGGTTTTATTATGATAAGATTTTAGGCATTATAGATTGACTAGTCCAATGGGTACCGTACGTTCTTGGTCTCTTATTACTAATTGCTTCATATCGCATTATTTTTTGAGTAAATTATGAAAAAATCTCTAAACTTATGCTACATTATCCAACTATCAATAATTATCAAAATTCACTCGATGTTTGTTTCTGTCTAATGGTAATATTAAAAAGTTGTTAATGTATTATTAAAGTAGAATAAAGATTCCGTGTAAAGGCCCCATTAGGGTAATTTAGTCTAAGTTTAGGGGAATCCATTTGGACCATTTCATTCCTGTTAAACTAGTAGTAGCTGCCATTTCCTTGTAATCAAAACTCAAATTCAGCCAAAGCAGGATATAAAGATGAACAAACATAAATGTATATAATATAACCATAGCAAAAGAAAATGAAGACAGAAACATCTTCAAGAAAAAACCATACGGGGCTTCGTTCGATGTTAAAAAGCTTCGTTTGTATCCGCTAGTTTCCGACACAACCCAATTGAAGTGCCAATACTTGTGAGTGATTCATTATCTCCAATATGTTATTACAACTTGTCGTCGGACACTTAGAAATATTCAAGTGTTCAAGAAACACCACCCTTGATTTTGTCAGCTTCAGATTCATTCCTCACCGTTCATCTGATGCAAAGATATAAACCAACGCATTAAAATTAGTCCCACCGAAAAGAAAAATTCGGGATAAGCAAATAAAAAATCAGGACTTGATGCCTCACCTAGACAAACTAACAATCCCCGCTATCTAAGATCGTATTTCCCTGGACGGTACTCACCTCTACATCTATACTCGTCTACACATCGAAAAATTTCAACAGTCAAATTTCACAGAGCTATATATATATTGATAAAAAAATAAATACTCAAAACAGTTAAATATAATCAATTCATCACCTTCGATAAATTTTGGTCTTTCCATGGTCCTTTATCGGACCTCAAACAGCCTCCCTCAATTGCACACAAACAGCTACCGCCAAGAAAATCTGGCAACTCACTGCCAACAAAATAATCCCGTAAGTTCTAAAACAACTAAAAAATACCAACTGATCGGTAAGCAAACGTAATAACAATTCACCTTCCGTCAATTGCTTCAAGCAAGTTTTCTTGATATTTGCTGCCAAGTACCTACATAATTTCACAAAAGAAATTAAAAAAATATATATATTATCCCGGTGGCTACGAGCTACATTATTATGTGCCATTTCATGAATCATCAGAAATACATGAATTTTTGAAGTAGTGTCGGGATCAAGTAAAGGCTTGACTGCGTTCCAGATCATTCTGAAGCCAGGACCAGCATTGATGATGAACATCCGGTAAAGTGTCTGTAATGTATTTTAAAAAACGAAGCTTCAATAGAAAGCATTTGGAAACAATCGAGAGAAGTAGTAGAGAAAAAACATACTTCAGGATAATTGTCGTTGTCAATCTTCTGAACCAACTTAATAAATTCTATAACAGGGCCAGTCAAACTCATTAATCCCTAATCATGTAACCAAGAACAAAATTAAAAAAAAAATTAAAAAAGAAAAAGTATAAATATATATATATTAATAATTATTACCAATCCTTGAACATCCAAAATTGTTGTACTAGAATCAATGTGCCTGTTTGCAGCAACAGAACAAGCAGGAAACCTAAACGCGAGACTTCTCTCAAACTCCTGTACTTGGTATTTCACAAATCGGTCCATATTCGTGACCTGGAGTAGCATGTCGGTATCAATCATACCCAATCTTTCGATGTATACCGGCCTTCCATCCTTGTCGACACCATGATAACCTTGCGGGTAATATTGTTGGACCTCGTTCAACTCTTTGAAGTCCAAGTCCTGAGTATAATATGAAGCGCACACACATTAAGATTTGAGAAACAAATGAAACAACGAGAAATTCATCGGAATTGAGAAGACGTCAAGTGAACAGATAACAACCTTCAATTTTCTAAAAGTTGATGAGCAAATTATAAAATAAAACTAGCCTAAAACTTGGGACTTCAGTATGGCTCATTATAACACGTACACGTCAACTATTCTGAGACGGGACTTCAGTATTTTAAATCTTGTAGTAGTCGGAATCTAATGTACAACGCACGAGCTTCAAAAATTCAAAACCCTTCATTTGTGGACGAGTCTAGAGACACTGCATGATTCTAGCTATCATTTTAGATACATAATACATACATATTATCTAAACACCTTTGCAGCAACAGAATGTATTGATCGATCGATCGATAAATACAACATAAAAGATAACCTCCATGATTGTATCAGCACCAAAGTCTTTCCTCCACTGAAGCATGTTTGCCCACATGACCTTTGCCTTTTCAATGTTAAACTTCCTCGCTTTCAGAAATCTGCAAGTTATTGATTAGCTTTTTTCATCCCAAATCATGATCATTGAGGTTTCGGTAAAACAGATGCAACAATGCAAAGAAATAAAAAATAAAATATATGAATTGTTAAGTTCAATTACACTAGTCCTAGCTATTCTCGGAAGCAGTAAGATGAGCACAAGCAACCAGGTATTATTGACTAAGCCGTTAAGCCAAAAGTTTTACTACTGTATTTTCTCACTCATTTTTTTTTGGCAAGCTGGAAATACATTAAGCAATCAGAAGAAAGAACAATTGGTTACGGAAACACTCTGTAGTCAGAAGTAAATACAGACAAAGTCACAAAGGTGTTTCGACATATTAGTCATTTCAACTCACTCCATTTTTTTGAATCACATAATTATTGACGATAATACAAGACATTTAATAAGCATGCGGATGAGATTTTTTTTTTTTACCTTAACATTATATGATAATCATCAAAGCTTGCAGGAAGCAGATTATCCAAGACAAGTGTTTCTCGAAAAGCATCAACAGCCTTTTGCTCCTCGACATGAATATCCTCGATTTTATGAACTCCAGCATCATTTATCCTTTTCACCTTGTTTTTTATAGAGTTCCGAAGTTTACTTGATACACTTTTTGCTTTTTTCAGGATACCAATTTTTTCCTCGGAGTTTTCAGCATCTGATTTATGTTTGTGTTTTTCATTTTTACAGCAACCTGAGCAAGAAAAAATATATTCTTCAATCGAAGTGTTAAATTCATAGCAGTGAGAGGTAAACCCCGTCAAATGGAATAAATGCTTCGATGAAAACTAACACCGCATAAAAACTTGAAACAGTACCAAACACGGGAAGAAAATCCCATTTGGTAAAGGCCACATTACGTACAAAACAACAAAGACGAAAAGGCAGTTCCGTAAATAGTAAACCTAAACCAGAAGAACTGAGTGATCTAAACCATAATTACGAGAAATCTTAATCCTGAAAAAAGTGATACCTATGTTCGAAACCTTAAAAACAGAAAATTAACATCTTTGTTCGACATCAATATTCAATGCAGACTGCGGAAAAAAAATCTCGAAAATACTTAATAAAAATTACTTACTCCACCCCATCCACCCTCTAATAGACACACACACACACACACACACACACACACACACAGGTAAAAATACTCTTCTTAAAAACATCAATATGGTACTTGGTGCACTAAAAAACTAACCCGGTTTACTAAACAATCGAAATAGAGTTCGATCAAAATATAGTAACAACTCTCTCAATTTGTAAACACAAATTTATTACTCTATAACATAGTAAAAACTCTATTGATTGTTGATGTTATGCAGTTACTAACTAACAAAATCTCATAATAAGCATCATGTACCATTAGAGTATATATGCTTGGCAACTAAGTTTCTAGTAAAACTCCATTTCCAAAAAAAATCTAGTTCTATCCCAACATAATCATTCACCCATCAAAATTCAAAACACTTCAAAATTACGCCTATACCAGAAATCATAAAAACTTTATTAAAAAAAAAAACTGAAATTGAAAATCAAAGATCAGCTGCATTTTTTTCACTAATGCATTTTCCTTAATCGCAAAATCATAATTGGAGAAAACCCTAATTTTCGATACTAAATCCAAAAAAAAAAAAAAAAAAAACGACGGCACGAACAATTAGAACAATCAACTGAATTTTGATACAGCAAACAGTATAAATATAAAAAATACGAGCACAAATGATTGTTCCGTTACTCACAAGGGCTGGAAATTCGATCGAGGGTTTTGGACATTTTTTTTGAAATTAAAAAAAAAAAAAGAAAAAAAGAAAAAAGAACAAAAAAAGATACGGAAAAGATCTTTTGCAGTATGGGGGGAGAGAAGAGAAAAGATAGAGAGCGCGTTGAGAGAGCAAATTAAAAGAGTTTGTACAAAGGGCGGTTAAATGTTAGCTGGTGGGTGTGGGCCCTAGCCACGTGGCCACACCTTGTGCTTCCCGTGTTTCTTTTGGCGGGGAATATGCGAATTATGTTAATTAATACCACTAACACTTGTATTTCAATAGTGTGTTTAATACGTAGAATAATAGTATATAATAAAGTGAATATTGATTGACATATAATTTCAATTTTCACATTTATTATATTTTATTGTCATAAATGGATTATGAATTAGTAAGATATCGTAGTTTATAAAAATAAAAAAATCTTGATTGTTTAAATTTTAGATTGGGTTTCTAATAATTAAGAAGCCAAGACTATAATTTGGGAAATTTTGTTATTATACAGTAGAACCTCGATAAATTTATAACTTCGCTTAAATAATAAATTTTCCCGGTCCCGACTTGGGGACAACGTGCTAAATTAATAATTCGTTAAATTTATAAGATAATACACATTCGAAAATTTTAAGAAGCCCCATATAGTATATAAATTAATAATGCATAAAAAATAATTCTTAAATTACATGATACAATACATATTTTATAGATCTATGAAGGCTTAATACAGTATAATTTAATTCTCGTTTGTTTCTTGTTGAAGTTCACATTACCATCAATCTCGTCCCTCACTTTTCTTAACATAGTTAGAATTTTTGGTATGGTTTTCTCATACTTCAACATAAATCGTTATATACCATTGCTGCTTTAAAAGCTTCCGTTCGTAAAAACGGGCTCTACAATGCATTAAATTAATGGTACACTGAATAATATACACGTAATTTTTTTGAAAAAAAATGTATTTATTGAAAATAATAATAGAAGTAATTTCATAAATTAATAAGTTATTAATTAATGTATAAATTAATAATTATTAATTTATTGATAAATTAATATTTCGCTAAATTAATGGAATTTTGATGGTCCCAACTGTTTTAATTTATAGAGATTTAACTGTATATACCTTATACCTTATTGGAGTTGAATTGTGAGGTTTAACTATGTAAATATGTTAATGAAGTACATTTTGTAGATTTAAGAAACTGTATTGGGTCCCACAAAGGTTGATCTAACGGTTGGAATAAGTGAGCATGTGTCAATTGACCCAAGTTTGAATCTCCTTGTCGTCCGTCGCTAGGTCGAGTTCGACACACATGGTTAGCCTAGTATGGTTTACGTCTATTGTATAGTTTGCAAGCTATTGTACAAGAGTGTAGATTTAACCAATATACTTATATGGTTGGCTGCAGATTCTTTCGTTAAAAAAAAATATACAAACAAACCTTATTGGAGTAGTTCTTTAAGAGCCAAAAAATTAAAATTAGGAGAGTGTGTGACTACGTTATTTTTTCTGACATAATTATTGAAGTGCATTTTTTTTATCGGGGGGATCGAATCGTGTTTTGGTTTACTCTTACAAGTTACAAGTAATAGGAGTATTTTCGGCAAAATGATGCGCAAATTTCGACAAAAATCGAAATTGGGTTGAATATATAAAATCGAAATCGAAATGGTTCGATAATGTTAACTTTAGACATCAATCATGCATTATTCGCTTGTAATTTTGGTAAATACCTTTGCTCGAAAAAGAAATATCAAATTTTCTTTTTCTGATAAACATCATACACAGCCAGGCATAATCAATCTGTACACTAGAAGACAATTAGTGTATGCCTAACAAAAAATTGAATAATTGATCATATAATCAAGGATGTGTATATTTACAGTCACATCTACAATATATTAAAAAAAAATTGATCAATTAATTCTTCCTAAAGCTTTGTTACTTAAACACAATTTCTGCAGTTTCACTGAGGTACAATATTACATTGATCCAATTTAAGGTTCTGATCAGCCACACATATGTCTTTCCATGGGCCTTTGTCTGACCTAAGACAACCTCCTTCACACTTACAGCTACACCTTCCACCAAGAAAATCCGGAAGCTCGCTAATAAATGCCAATCGCAAAAATATCAGCAAAATCGAACTTGCACCAAAAAAATAAAAAATAAAAAATAATCTTCGCAAACTCTACTTATTACCTTTCATCAATCATTTCGAGTAATTTGCTTTCGTACTTGCTGCCAATAACCTACGATTTACACATAGAGGAAAAATAAAAATAAAACCCTTCTATTAATGAACTTCGGTTTTTTTTTTTTGGATGCAGTTATTACGACATACCTGAATCTTGGAAACTGTATCAGGGTGAAGAAAACATTTGATAGTATTCCAAAGTAGCCTAAATCCCGGTCCAGCATTTACGATAACCATTTTGCTAAGGGTCTGTTTGGAAAAAGAAAATAGTGTAAGCAAAATTATCACGTACGAAAAAAAAGAGAGGATATGCTAAAATTAAGACATACTTCAGGATAGTTGTCCTCAAAAATCTTGCGAAGCTGCATAATAACTTTTTGGACAGGTCTAGTAAAGCTCTTGAAGTTCTGTCCATGAATTAAAAATCTTACGTAAAATTCTTCGAAATGATAAATTATTAATTCAACGGTGTAGTGATGAATAAAAAGATATTACTTACCACACCTTCGACATCAAGAATTGTTACACTTCGGTTGATGTTTCTTTTTGCAGCGACAGAGCATGCAGGAAACCTGATTGCGAGCGTCTTCTCGTACTCGTATATCTTGTATTTTACGTAACGATCCAATGTCGTGACGTTCAAAAGTTTTTCTACATTGATTTTCCCCAATCGTTCGATGTAAATAGGTCTACCCTCTTTGTCTACTCCGTGGTAGCCTTGCGGGTAGTGTTTCTGAATTTCATTTAACTCCTTGAAATCGAAGTCCTGAAGAATGATATATAATCAAGCATTTCAATGGCAGAAAATCAGAGAAATCGTCTTCCTTTATAATCCTTCGAACATCGAAACTAGTTTATCGCCTTGAACAAAATCAATTGGGAAACCAAGCTATTATTATATACCTCAAAATGTCGATCCCAAATTGCGAAATACTAATCGGTTTCAAAATCGAAAAAATCCCGATAAAGGCATTGTTCCCTTATTTTTAACCTTTTTTCGTAATTTACGCTACAACATATGGTAAAAACCAAAAAAAAAAAAAGTAATTTTTAACCAGGGTAATAAAGGAAAATTCACCTTTATGATAGGGTTAGTGCTCATGTTTTTCTTACATTCAAGCATATCATCAAACACCTTCTGTTCCTCCATTTTTTTTTACCTTTTTTCAGGCTTTCAAGAATCTGCAGAGTGCAGATCACAACCAAAATTTAGAATACAAATGCAGAGTAATTAGAAATAGGATCTCAATTCAAACCAATAACCAATCAAAAATGCTAATTTGCACCCCCAACATTTGAATTAATGTTCCCATTAATCCCATTCTCAATTTCTCAGCAACCCAATTTCACGGAAAATAAATAAATATAATATGAGGAAATAGATTCCATTACAATTTTGCGAATCGGAAACCAAAAAAAAAAAAAAAAAAAAAAACAGAGAGAAGCGAGAGGAAATTTTGAAGAAGAATCAGAATATATTAAATCAACAGAAAGTTTCGGCATTGTACGTACGTGGGAATCAGTGTGTGTAATAATATCGTATTGTTATTGTAGGGTTATGAATTGAAAATTTGAATAAAGGTGGCGGTGGGCCGTGGACGGCTGGGAATTTCCGGGCAGCCTACGGCGGCGGAATTGTGGTGGGTGGGGGAATAAGTTTCAGGCGGGAATATGCTTCGGAATTTGTTTGATTGATTGTTGGGTACGTAACTGCCCACCTGCAACTTTGTATTGCCGAAAGAAGGGCTTTATATATAGCCACTCATTGTTGCTTGCCTCCGCTCTACGCTATCTATGCATGGGGATTCATTTCCTCCAAATATTCCTTTTTTTTTTTTTGGGTAAATTAGGTCAACCCCCGAGGTAGGGTTAAATTACGAAAAAAAACCCGTCATATTTTGGTAATTACAATCATCTCTCAACTATAAATAATCTTACATGTCTATCCTTGCGGTGTCAATTTTAGTGAAATCTTCTAGATTATGTCATTATGTGAAATATTTTTCAGTCTGTACCGTTTTTATCCCATTTGAGATCCATATTTAGATGATACATAATAGATCTGTAAATATCAGATTATAGTGCATTCGAAACTGCATTTTTACTCGTATCTCTTTAGGTAGGGATGAAAATTGGATGGAATTGGTCGGAAATAATTTTTTCGGAAAATCAATTTTTTTGGGAACTACAAAATAGGTTCTAATTTTCGTTCCAAAAGAATTGAAGCGCAAAAATCAATTACAATTTCGAAACGCCTCGGAATTGACGGAATTTTGAAATTTCCAAAAATTATATTAGCTTATAACCTCTTGTTCCAAATTCGAATAAAATAAGAATTTTAACAACATTTTTCTGTCTTTTTCGAATTTTCGCAGGCACACCAACAACAGAGCAACAAAAGCATCTGTTTATTTACAGTGCACTTCCATCCATGTTAAAATTACAACAGTAAAATTACGAAGATTGTAACTGTATATATATATACACACACATATAGGTACACATGGTAGAAGCTTCTACACACTTATTTCCGGGGGCTGGAGGGGTTAATACAATTAATTACTTAAAACAGCCTCATCGATATATATACACAAAGCCATCCCACTTCAGTACCTGAAAACCGCAAAACGCAACACCGTCATTACCATAGCTCCGCCAAGGGTAATATGGGAAATTACATTTACCTAAATCACAAAAATTATCACCTACAATTTAATTAAATATAGAAACATTTGATTGTCGAATGTGTTATGTCCAGTTCCTCTTCGACCGGAGCTGAGTCAGCTTGTCCCGCCACAAAGCTGCAGAAAAACAGTCGTTACAAAACCTAGTATAAATAAATACAGTAGAACTTCGATAAATTAATAACCTCAATTAAACAATAGTTTCTCTCGGTCCCGACTCGGTGAAAACGTGTTAAATTATTAACTCAATAATTTAATAATTCGTTAAATTAATAGAATTTCCCTAGTCCCGACTATATTAATTTATAGAGGTATATATTTTATTTTTATATTTTTATCTTGCCTAGAATAGTAATTCAACGACGAATATAATTAATGAATGTACCGGCATCTGTGTATCGTTCTTCGTCGGCAGCAATTTGCATGTTCCGCACTAGATTGAATTCTTTCGTTTGAAAGCAAGGCTGTCCGGTAGGTCTGCGTCGAAGTTTCAAACAAACTTTAATTAGTTACAAACCATAAAATTCAAAATTTAAGACACGCGTGAAATAATTCTCGACATTAGTTCCGATTATTTATCAAAATAGTACCTGTCGAGTTCAGTGAAAAACGGGCCTTCGGAGACGGAGCTCTGCACCGTAACCTTTGCAGATTCAATAACCTTCATGCCGTCACTGTACGCAAGAAACTTGTTCACTTGTATCGGCACCTTCAGACAAATAAAACAACAAATCTTGTTTTAATAAAAACAATTCCGTCAAAATCGGAATTAATACATCGAAAGAAAGCAACCCCTAAAACTAGAATTACCTTACATCTGACAGCAATATTGATGGCATCCGAGGGTCGAAGATCGAAGCTTACGCTCTCTCCTTCATTATCCGGCTTCAATCAACAACCAACATACATAATTTATTTTTTTAATCAGTGAACAAATATCGAGCAAAAATCTTTCTTTTATATCTATAATTTCATTCGACATAGGAACCACAACTAATGAGTCGACTTTACCTTTGCGAGAAGTAACTCTGCAAAATATGCCTCGTGCACCCTCTTTGTCACACGTACATGTTTCACCTGCCAAAAAAAATAAAAAATTAAAAAGAATTTAAAAACTAAATAAATAAATACATGAGTAACCTTAAACTCGTGCTGCACAAGAGAATAAATATATGTACAAACTTACTGTATATCCCATTTTCTCAATCATATCCTTCACTACTTGATACATGGTCGGCCGAGCCTGAAACATAATAAATCAAATAATTAGCTTTACGAACTATTTTTTTTTTTTAAATTAATCATTTCCCAAGTTCGGTAACTTAAAATAGAATTAGAAATGGGACGACATACAATTTGGACATTACGCACAGCTGCCATGAGAAGCACACTCGGCATCTCCACTATAACAAAAAAAAAAAGCCACAATTAGAAAGAATTAATAAAAAAAAACTCGTAGTAAATAAATAAATAACTAGAAGAGAGTGATAATTTAATTTAATTGCACATACAAACAATAATGGGAAGAAGAAGGCCAGTCCCATCTTCCATCTTCAATACAATAGCAGGATGAGGAGCGTAATCGGGTAGATGAGCGGCCTTCGGGTTATTATGGGCGCATCTCAAATGGCCGCCGTCTCTCATCTTTATCATGAAACCCTCGGGCCCACTTCGAACCTCGACTAATTCAAATAATTGCATAAACACATAATGAGTTGCATAAATCGAATGATTTTATCCAAGAGAAAAAAAAAAGGAGAATAATAATTTACCAGCTTCAAGAACAGTTGAATTGACGTAATCGGCATCATTCTCGTTGGAATTCCCGGCCATGCTACCGTTACCATTCGACGAGGAACTGAAACTGCCTCGGATAGTTCTGCATTTCCTCGAACGGTGTTGATTACCCAAACTACCCCGGCTAATCTTGATCCCTCTAACACCATTTCTAATGAATCTACCTTTCATCAGAGGTGAATCGACGGGGACAAAGTACGATCCGGTTTTTTCCGCACGAATCACAGGGCAAACGACAGGGCCTTGTAATGAAGCCATCTAAAAAAATTCCTACAAAATTCGATCATCGAAAAATCGAAAAAAATTTCAATCCCAATGCACATATACAGATTATAGATGAAGCTCAAACCATTCACAAATGAATAATTAATTTCTTTTGACAAATTAAAATTTGTTAGCCGATCATTTAATTAATACCTAATTTTTATTTTTTTATTTTTTCTAAATGAAGAAATAATTTCGTCATAAAAACCAGATATTTAAAAACCCAGATACCACTAATCAAATATACGCTCACAGATTATACAAGAGAGAACTGATCAGCTAATTAGTCAACTATGAAAGTGGGACTCGATTTCAGACAACAGAAGAAATCTCTGATCGGAAACATGGGTTCGATTTATTGTTAAATTGTTGTCCAAGAAACGACTGATCGGTGTTCTAAAAGACCATAAATCGCAATAAAAAATTGTTCTTTTGTGTATATAAAAGGATCAAACCTGGTAAGAAGAGAACGTTGATCTCCGTAAAAAATCTTCAAGAACCGATTTTGATGAAGAGGATCGGAATTAAGAAAATAAATTATCTGGGGGGTTCGAAAAGAGGAAAGACAGAGGAATTGGGGGGAGTAATAACAGATGTTTAATGACCGACAAGAGGAGAATGGATAAAGGAAAGACGAATTGGTGTGATAGAGAGAGAGAGAGAGAGAGAGGAACAAGATAAGAGATTCTTGTTTTTAGAGAGAGAGAGAGGAAGAGAGAGATTAGTGTTGGCGTGCTGTAAGAGATAGATTAGAAAGAAGTAGTTTTGTTTGTTCAGATTGAGTTTTCAGAGCATGTGATTATGACCTTCACAAATCACACCATAGCCAATATAGGCTCTGCCTTAAATTCAATTTCTTTTTCTTTTCTTTTTCTTTTTTTTAATAAAAAGACGTATGTACCCCTGAAAGAATGCCCCTTTTGCATAAAGAGTCAACATTTTTTTGTCAATTTCTCATTTTGGATAAAGTATCATTGGTAGGAATAGGATCAGGATGCAAGAACTTGGTAAATATCGGTTCTTTTTTTTTTTTTTTTTTTTTTTTTGGTTTTTTTTAAAAGAAGATGAAAGATTCCAAGTACAGATAAAAAAATCGTTGACTAAAAGGGCATTTAAGACATTACACACGACATTAGAAAGAGATCAGGACATGCAAGAGCACCGGACACTAAACCGCACCGGCGGCGATCAACCATATCAAGACTCACGTATGATTGCCACGTGTGTAGCTATTACCAAGAAAAATATGGATAAGGAGGGCTTCCCTTGCAAATACAAGAAAGTTGAAGTCCTCTTCCATCAAATTCCACATTCCCACTCTAGAAATGCAAATATGGAAAAGAATATCTATCTTGATTCTTGATAGAACCTACAATGATTCCAAGGATATGTCCACATCTGCTGTCTGAATTATTTAATTTGGCCCTTCTCTTATCTACAATGTTCCTTAGAATTTTTTAATTCTCTAAACTGATGAGCTGTAAATCTAGGAACAATTCAACTGGTTAAATGAGTCGAGTTCGAACTGAACACGCTCGAGCTCAAATTATATACGAGCTCAAGCTCGGCTAAGGGGGTGACAAAAATTTTAGGGGGGCCAAAACTCATATTTACAAAACTTGGGATGTAACCAAAACCCATATTTATAAAAACTTTATCAGAAATTTACTTTTTTTTTTTGTTTAATCTTGGGGGGGTTTATCGGCTAGTCGGAAAGCTCTAGCTCATGAGCTCGAGCTTAAGTTTTTCGAACTTTTATCGACTGGCTCAACTAACCTCTATTCAATTCGTAAAAGCGTAGCGAAAGAGAAAATTTCGACATGCCAGTGGCACAAACAATCAGAACTTTTCTTCGAAAGAGAACAGAAATTTCGATTAAAAAAGCAGAGAGTCCAACTACGATATAAATCTAATAGTTTGTCCAAAGAATACAATTAGTAACTTCAACTAACAACAAACACATCCCCATAAGTACATTTTGGAGAATCGAATCGGGCACGAACAACTATTCATTGCCAAGTTTCTTAAAGAACACTTTTTTTTTTTTTTTATGAATAGAATTTTGAACCACAGAGATGAAATGCATTCACTATATGCAGGTATATATATATCCAGGAGGGACTTTGCCTTCACCGGATTAACTCCCGCCTTCATCTAGTCGAAACGGTGCGATTCAGTTGCTCGGGAGAAAAATTACCAGATTATCATTCACTTAGTTTGCAGTTGCGTATATAAGGGTGGTCGTATTTTATGTACTTTGTCCAATACGGTTTGTACTTTGTCATTGCCAACTCTAGCCAGGGCTTCATGTTCCCGTTGTAGTGTACAACAGCTGCATTCTCGATGTCTGACCGGTCAACGCTCGGATTGTAACCCAAACCAAGCACGTGCCATGTCTTTTCAAGCGGATGTGTAAGCCCGTAAAAGGTTATCAAACCTGGAGGTAGTGTTCCAAGCTTCCACAGCACCCTATCTTCATTCTAATACCAATAGCAAAACGAAAAATAAATTAAAATCTTCGTATATTTCCCAGTTATGCTTCTTCTATAAGCTAATAATAGCTGTATTTTTCAGGGAAAAAAAAAAAGAGAATACGAGCAAAGAAAAAAGATGCATATGTGGAATCCATAACCAGTTCTTTCATTTTCCTATTTATTTTCTCCCCCTTTGTTATAAAATTTGACATTTTCACCAAAAATAACAGAAAAAAAGAATATAATGCTAGGGAAAAAGAAAAGGAATACCATATTCTGCCATTTGTGGTATATGCCAGTTATATCCTGCTTCTTCCACTCCACGAGATCGAACATGTTCATGCCATATGCCCACCCACAGGCATTTGGATCGAAGTTTTTAGCAATATGAGGATTGGAGAAATTTAGGTACTTATCGAACCGATGAAAGCTCTCACCACAGGTTTCAACTGCACCGTTTACTTTTCCATGGAGATCAACTGACCATAGCCCAGTCAAGTCCTTCTGAACAACAATGTCGTCATCGAGGAAAAGAATTTTATCCAATTTGGGATAAACCTGTGGGAGATAAAACCTTAGATGGTTAAGCATCGAAAGATACTTTGGGTTTCTGTACTTGAGGTTGGAGGAGCCAGCAGAAAGTGTGGTGGGATGAGCCGCCTTGAAATAATATTCTTTCATTGCGGCAGATTCCAACTGGCGTAGAACAGGGCAATAGGATGAGTTGAGCCACTTGAATTCGTCGACATTTTCGACGTGGATTGTAGCTTTACCGGGAGGGTTCAAGAGAAACCACATATTCATTGCACCAAAGTTCAACTTATCGGTAACAAGATGGAACACGTGCTTCTCAGGCTCCTACAACATAACAAGCATTTGTATTAAGTAAGAAAAGCGTCACATTGGAAAATCATTTGTATTATATACACGTCAGGATGCAATGTAACAAGTATGTGCGTGTGTGTGTGAGCCTATACCTATGCATTTAGGTACAGTAATCCTATCCTAGATGAAATATGTATGTCCACGATGCATGTAATATGTATGTCCACGATGCATATATACATAAAACACCATATGTTATGTATTTCCTCATAAGATGAAGATTTGGAACTCATGGCCTAACTAGGCACTCACACCAAATAGGCAAAATATCACATAAATTGTTCAGCCACAAAAAAAATATGGGAAGTATAATATCTGAGATTTCACTTCACTTTAAAATGCATTTTATACAGTTTTGCCATTTCGTATGGCAAAGGACCCCACACTAATACTAATACAGCAGCAAAGAGCAAATTGAAATCCATAACAGAAAAATAAAAAGCAGAGAAAAAATTCCACACCTTGGCATTCATAACGGTTGAGTTAACCACGACTGAAGCAGCAAGAACGTTATCAGAGAAGAGGGCGTAATGATATAGCTTAGGATTTTCAAAGTTTTCACTCCGAGGGAACTTCCTTTTCTCTAATGGAAGGAGGTAATAATCAATTGTTAAGCGCATGGCTAAACAGTGAACCCCATTCGGAATTGTCTTTGCAGCCAATTGACTTAAGAACGTGCTCTGCTTTTTCAGACTCCTGACCTGCTCATCTGCAGATTGCAGCATAGCTCTAAGCTTTCCTGTGACCAGGTTGCAGTCATACAATTGCTCTTTCGCTTTAGACAGCACTTGGCCCATCAGCTTAATTTTTTCGGGTGCGCTGTTACAAGTATAATATGCCAACGTAAAATAATCTACTTAAGTAACAAGTTAGATTTTCAGCTGATTAAAACGGATAATGTTATGCACCCAATACCTGTGATTTAAATCAGAATCAGCGGTTGCCTCCCCTAAAGAACGCTGACTTTCTTTGAGCCGGTTTTGTAACTCAGTGGCCAAATCATGCTTGTTTTTCATCCTTGCAAGACTTGTATATACCCTTGCCATTATCATTTGATCCCGTATCAAGCGCACAGTTGAATCGGAGTTTTCATTGTCATTTTCTCTCCTCCAGATACTGTACTTCCCCAAAACTGCAGAATCAACTGATTTAGAACGTTCAATGGCTGCAGTTTCAAGCTTGACAGTGACTTCATCATCTTGCTTTACCAAATCTGCAGCACGCTTTTCACGTCTTTTTTCTCTCAGTTGCTGCAGAGTAATGCATAGATTAAATCCAGAAGTGGTACAAGATATATTTACAGATAGAAAATCAAGTTTAAAAGATTGCCGTTCTTTCGAATTTTTAGTAAATGGATCAGGCGAGGATCAAAAAAGGTTTCATACAACAACATTATCTGCGGAATTGTATTGGATTAATCGTGGCACTTACCCTTCTGACAAGTTTAGCTGGTGTCTCAAGAAATACAGAATGATCCTCTGCACAAAATATATATGCTAGTCAAACATTCATATTCAGAATCAAGGATTGTATCCAAAGGATTTCATAAAGGTATTACCATTTGAAGAATGTTCCTTCTTGCCTTTAGATGTTTCTTGCTTCGTATCTGATGCCACTCCACCGATCTTAAAATTTCCAAAAAGAGAGAAAAGATTCAGGTTACTTTAAATAATAATGCAGTTTTTCCACTGGCGAAAAAGTAACATTAGACACATCATTATAATCATGCTGACCTCAGCAGAAGTTGCATTATCAGAAGCAGTTTTGTCTCGAATTCTCCAGGATGCAGACAAATTATTGTTCCGGAAAAAATCGACACTTAAAGGTCCCAAATCATCTGTACTGGCTTTAATGACATCAATTACCTAGAGAATATTCAAATTTGTAAGGAACTATAAATTGCAGCAAATAAAAGTGTATTTCCAAACAGCTCAGCTGGTGCATCAATTGAAAAATACCTCTTTAGAGAATAAAGATTTAAGATGCTGCAATGCTAGCTTCTCTCGCCAATTTAGATCCTGTATAAATCAGTACTCTCTTATTATGATATACATCTTCTCCGAAATCAAAGTCCAAATGAAGAATATCTAAAAAAGGATACCTGTCTGCTAGAGTCAATTGATGGTTCATTTATATCTGCAGAAATATAAGTTTACATTTATGTAGTCAAATAAAAGAAAATTAATGTCAAAGCAATAAGTGAATATAACCATACATGCACACCAGTAATTCAAAACACGTACATAAACCTGTCTATGTCCTAGTACAAGAAAAGCAACGTAAAATAAATAATTGGCCATCGAAGTGCTTGTTTACATTTATTTGGAACCACAAGGTTCAGAGATGTACACAGTCAACCCAAGGAGCATTTTTCCCAGGTAAATACTTTCGTACCCCCCTTGCCCCAGTATTCAAATACGAGAGATGGATTAACTAGACTGAGAAATATGGAAAAAATAAATCAATACCAAATATCACAACATAAGAAATAGTGGGGCAGCACACCCTCTTGACACCCCTATCCTAGCTCCATTATAACACCTTTCGCAGAACTGCCAACGACCCCTGTTCTACGTCTTCCAATACCATCCGAATGGTATTTGTCTAACTTAAACAATGCAGATAACAAGTGCCCATAATATCCTTGATTATGGGTAGCTTTGTTTTTACTTCAAGAACTAAACTCAGCACAAATACAAGTACGATGCACCTGCCTTGGAAGTGGCCTGACAAGTGTTAGGTAGGTTCAAATACCATTTTCATTTGTTTTTCAAAACTTCGAGAACAGCTAACAATTTCAAATATCTAATCTGATCTGGTATGTCTTCAAATATTTTTCATCCTAATCCTCCAATAACTCACCTTTAGAACATCGAAAAAATATATATTTGCAGTTAGATGCAATTGAAGAAAATTTTACCACTCACACACTCAAATCAATTTTTTTACAGCACCAATCAACAAAAACAACAAATTGGAGACTTTCCAACTGATTGGGTGATATGGTTTCAGATGTAATTTCGGAAAACCATTTTCAGTTTCATATTAAGGATACATGAAACGAAACACAACGGACATAGACAGTATCATTATTTACATCACTCATTCAAATCTAAAAAAGGATCAACTCACAGATAATGTAAGCTCCATTTTCCACAATGTATAATCGTTTACAGAGGAACAGATTTCAGGTATAAACACTTTTTTTTAACAGAACTTCCGCCGATCTGCTCGCCCTAATTTCCACCTAAATCTATAAAATTCAAATTAAATCCCAACTCCAGACACTTCAATAACTAATTTCACGCACCCACACTCATAATGCAATAAAAGAAACCCAAAATTAAATTAAAAAAAAAAAGTCAATTTCACGGGAAACTGACCGGAGGAAGCAGCGGTGTAGAGTCCCCGGCCGAGGAAGAAAAAGGAGAAAGCGAGAAATGTGAGAAAGCAGAGAAGAACGTTAATGCAGAAGCGAGATCCAATGCCTTTGTTGTTGCGGACGCCGGCGCCAGATGATAATCCCCTCTTAATCGCCATAGGCCGTCATAGACCTTCAACAAAATTCACAGGCTGAATCGATGTATAACTGCATATACATACACACACATATATATATATCGATTAAAATCGGTGCCGGAGAAGAGGAAAACGGCGAAATGGTGACCTACGAAGGAGAGATATAATGAAGGAGATCTTGGGTTATCTATCAGTCAGGCTGGGTGGTGGTTCTTAATTATTAAAAGTTCTTAAATTAAAGTGCGAAATCAATAAAGTTCTGATTTATATATATATATATATATGTACACACACACACATATAAGAGCGTGTATCTATTGTTAGATTAGTGGTTACCGTGTGTGTGTGTGTGAGGGTAGGCCGTAGGGAAGAGATCTGGAAATTCGGATTTAGGTTTTTAATCTCCTATTTCTTTAATTTAATGCGAACGACGTCGTTTCGGTATCAGATTGAGAAATCAATTTCTTATCTTAATAATATAAAATAAACATTTACTTTGACAGCTGATTCTAGCATCTTTTTAAATGTGACAAATTATAGAATTCAAGACAAATAACCTTTAATATACAATTTAGGTGGAGCTGGTGCACCAGCCTCACCCTCACACATCATATATATATATATATATATATATATATATATAAAAAGAAAAAAGAAGAAATTACGGACACCAAATATCGATACGAAGCATTCGTGTTTAAACAGAATCCACATTATCCAAACGAACTAGTCTCGGACAATCATTAGCATACACGAAGATGTTTTTGTAGATCTTTCCCCTTGACTAATTAAAGATCATAGTACGGACGATATTACATGGTTAAAAACTCACTACATTCACGCCATGAAGCGAACAGAAGGTAACTAGCAATGAATTACTGGTTTAGAATTGCCACATCTAAGTAATCGCCTATCTGCAAACAGAAGGAACAAGTCAAATCCAATTTACTCGATATTATTTATGTAAAAAAGAAAGGGGAAAAAAAAGAGCAGGGTTTACCTGGAAGCTAAGATCACCCAAGGCTTTGCTTCCACTATCAGCTCGCCTCCCGTTCGGGTAAGAAAGAGTTCTCCCCACCTTCGATAAAAAATCGAGTCTATACAATTAGAACGTCATATAATTTTTTCCTTTGCATGTTAAAAAAATGTAGAGTAATTACTTCCATACTTCGTTGCCTACATACGAGTCTAAAACAGTGAACTGCTATTCTAATCATGCCTGATATGAGATATTTTACAGAAATCGAGGACACAAAATGCATATGCAGAGATGCATTCAGCTGCAGAACTGACCTCTCTAACCACAAAACGACCACGTTTGTCAGGGTACACAAAAGCAAATGATAGCATAGCATCTCTTCTTCTCGCTTCTGGAGCGACCTCTTTAACCTAAGAAAACAAACAAAAACACACAGTCAGTAGAATATACGAGTGAGAATTAATCATATGAGAATATTCCCACAAAGAACAAAACATATACGCCAACGTTGAAGCTAAAAAGTTTCAGCATGATGCATCCAACTGATGGTTAATGAAAAGGGCTCATTGATAAATTACCAGATTGGTGATGACAATAAATTAGGATCTAAAGTTGCTAACCCTAAAGAAACTAGATTCTTGATCATCCATCATTCCTTTTCATTGCCCCGTAAAAAGGGATTACAAAAACCATGCAACGTAAATTGTGAAAAATGGAAAGAAAGAAAGATATTTGGAGCAAGTTCCCGTACCAGATCAGTTAATTCGCGCAAAGTCGCATCCAGCCATGTATAAATTTGGACCTCATCCTTTGGTTCCTTGCCTCTCACTGCAAAATCTTCATCGGTATGATGACCTCCCACCTGTCAAAAGTTTAGAAGAAATTCAATGCATAGGCAAATTTGTTCCATGGAAGTCAATAAAGCTCGTTTTCAAATTGGAAGACACACATACCTTGGTGAAAACACGGAGCAACAATGGACAAGTCTGCACAACAACGAAAAATCAAACATAAAAATAAGTACACAATGAAAAAGAGCAATACGTAAGCCCAAAAATGATTTCAAAATAAAAAAAGTTTGATTCTCAAATGAATGTATTTTTATTCTTAAACACCATACAGAAACATTAAGGAACAGACAAAATCTATGTTTCCATATTGCATTCAAAAAGGCGACAAACTCAAAAGTTAGTTTCGAACAGACAACTATACCATTGTACCAGAGGATGTCTACCATCTAAATTATTTTCGAGACCGTTAATTTTTACAGTATTTTTCATTCTTAATTCACGAAGTTCGTGTAATAAAGCACAGATAGATCTCCTCTTGGAGGCCTTGTGCAAGACTATATAGTACTTCTTTCTTAGCTGCATTCATGTTGTCATGGGCAAGACGCAACACTAACATGTTTGCCCATTATTTTCTCGCTTTAAAAAAAGACATAATAACGAGATCAATTTGTCTGTCTTTAAGATGTAAGTGCTAGAATTTCTACTTCAAAAATTCACCTATACACACAAATACAAAGGACTAAAAAATTTCACAGAACCCAAAGAATCATAGTTCAAAAATGGCATCCACTTGTATATACTACTCAATACGGCAACTGATTTAAAACAATTACTCTACGAATTCATAAAATTTTAAACCCCGAGTTTCTCACAGTGCTGATATCACAACTCTGAGAGCAAAATTCCCCCAAGTTTAGAAATCTGTGAGTAGCAATTTGAGCAACTTCAATTAATTCGATATCTCAATCAGGCAATGTCCGACATACTGCGTTCCGTTATTCACGAAGAAATCGCAAACAAAAGTTCAGGTGCATTTTCAGATAAATTAAACATATTCTCTAAACCCTAAACCCTTGCTCACAAAAGCCTGAATGCTCTCAAACATGAATTTCTGACAAATTACCAATTTATGCTCAAAAGGAATAACTAATAATCAATTAAACTTTCACTTGAACACCCTAAATAGACGCAAAGTTAACACAAACCACGTTCTTATCATAATATTATACACATATATATATAGAGAGAGAGAAAGAGAGAGAAACGGTAGAAACCTTCTCGCGATCGACAGGTTCAGGACGATTCATCCCAGGCCTGGCGGCGGGAGGCGGTGGTGGGCCCCTCCCCGGCGGAGGCATCGGTCTTCCCGGTCTTCTCTGCATTTCCGCCATCGCTCGCTCACTCTCTTTCTTTCTCTCTACTGTGCGAGTTTTAATTTTTGGTTGCTGATTTGTTTCGTTAATTCATTTTAATTTATTTCCGCCCATATATATATATATATAGAGAGAGAGAGAGAGAGAGAGAGAGGTCTATTTGATATGGGCCGAATTATGACTCAGCAATGTTGGACTAACCCATTTTCAGTAATGGGTCTATTTTGGACCAAAGATTAAATGCAATTATTGCTAAATGAAAATAATTAATTTAAAATTTAATTTATTGATTTAAAATATTATAAACTGTGCTTTTATATTAGAAAAACTGATGTACATATGCTTTAGATGTTATAATTTTATATACAATATATTTAATTCAGTTGAAGATTTCACTCAAACAGTGATCAATCCGACGAGCTATAACAATGTACAAAAAACCCTAAAATTGCGAGATAAATGCATGAAATAAGAAGACAGAGTTTAGCAGTGGTTCAGTCTTGAAGAAGTGCCCTACATACACGGGAGAAAGCAACTATTTATTTTAAAAAGTGGGACTAGGTTAATATCTATTTAACTTATTGAGTGAAGACACGATTAATCCTTTTCTTTTTCTTTTTGATGTTTCTTAAAATTCTAATTAATAAAATTCTACATATTTCCAATTAAATTTCTAAAACTTGTTGCAATTGTTTACTTTTCGATTTTTTGAAATTTCGATAATCGGAATAAATTTTTGAATTCCAAACATTTCGAAATTGGAATCAGAGCCGTTATTTGATTCCCGATTTTTTTTTATCAATTTCTCGAAAGGTTGTCTTCCTGTCCAATCCATCCGACGACATTCAGCACTAGTTGCAAAACAACAAGCAATATTAATTATTTTCCAATTTTCGAGTTTGTTAGGAGAATTAAAACATTAGAAAGTATAATTAAAATACAAAATTAAATTAGCTTAACCGCAACATAAAGTACTAATTAACATGAAACTAGGGAAAAAAAATCACACTCGAGTCAAATATCACTTAAAATAAAATAAAAAAATGGATCAAACTTGGTCCATCCCAAAATTCATTTTACCCTTCTCCTTTTTTTAGGATGACCAAGTTTGCTCCACTCAAATAAATTAAAAAGCTTATAGAGAGAGAAACAAATTCTCAAGGCTAAGTTAAAAATTTAATGTCATTGATCAAATAGATATATATATATAACTAGGTGGCGCCGCCACCAAAGTGAGGCGGCGGCCATACAGCTGCGCCACCATCGCCATCAGTCATGTACGACAAGCACGACAACGGAACCAAACATAGTCCTCGGCTTTTCAAATCGCGCCTTTGCTCTTCGTTCTCGTTCTCCATTGGTACACCCTATGATCAATCAGTATTATATATTCTCATCAACTTATATATATCCAATATTCGATGGCGCGCACAAAAATAATACGTTATAAATAAAAATACTAAGGGTTTAATTTGTCGTATAATCATTGGTTTCTTACCACTTTCAATACTCGACTGGACTTGTTACGTGACGATTTCATGTAAGGGACGCTTAGAGTCTGCAAAGAAAACGTACACACTATAAGAATCATATATCTACATTCGATCGTACGTAAAATGCTGGAGTTATTATAAATGTTAAGCATTGCATTAAATATTATTCAATTAGGGTTTATTTTACGCTACACGGATAAATTCTCATCGGGTTATTCTATTATACACTTGTATAAACTCGTAAATATTTTTATATGAACAAGGGATGATGGAACAAATACCAAGAAGAATGTTTTTTTTCAAGTGTAAGTATATATATATATATATATATATATATATATATATATATATATATATATCTATACCTCTACTTGGCTTTGAAGGAATTTGATGTATCCAATGGCCTCCATAAGTACGGACGCTGTATCTGTCTGCAATATTCTCCACACCCACATGTAATATTAATTAATTTAAATTTTACACATTAATTAATTAATTAGCAATTCCTCAAAAAAAAAAAAAAAAGTAATTTTTTTTTTTTACTGATGCAGAAAAGAGAATATGTTCCCTTTACATTGAGATTCTAAGCATGAAACTTTTGACCACTCATTAATTCTGTAGCTGTTGTGTTTCCAAGTTTTATGTTCTAACTTTAAGAATCCAAAATATCAAACACAACTTTCTTGTTATAAGTACTATATATCGAACCTCGAATTATTTCCTATGTTTCTATAGTTTATTATATGTCGTCGTCTCGTATTTTCAACTTATACGGACATGAAAATCAAGAAACGAATACGGTTCATGCCTAGTCACATTAGTTCGCACTTATGTATTCGCATGCTTATAATCAACTCGATCGTATATTAATTTATAAGTTTACTTCGATTAAGGTTAAAATGTGGGATTAGTTATAGTTAGATGATCGACGAATTAAGAACATACGAAAAGTTGTTAGGGTTGTGAGATATATACTAATATATAATTAATTACGTACCTTTCCGAAAGGTGCTACTAACTGTTGAAGTGCAGCAATTCTATCTCCCAATTTCTCTTTTCTCACCTGATTAATTAATTCACAAAATTAGTTAATCAAATTAAATAATTTTCTGAAAAAAATTGCATGCTCAATTGTGAAATATCTTATAAATGTACCTTAAAAGGTGGGCAAGAAGCGCGTGCTTCTAAACGCGACTTTTTCGGTGCGTTTGGTGCCTTAGGCTCTATTCTGCTACCGCTTCGTTTCGCTTCCACCGCTCCATTACTCGAACCTGATGATACCTTTTCAAAATTCAAAAAAACAAAATTTAGAAATTAGAAATTAAAAAAAGGGAATAAAGTTGAGCAAAGAATTATTATAATGCATGGCCCTCTTGTCAAAATCCATCAGTAATAAATAAAGAGATGACTCAATTTTTCTGAAAAAATATAAAGGTGCTTAAATGTATAATGCAGAAAAGCTGAAGAAACCCCTTTGAATTGAGTAAAGAGAACACCCCTTTCTTGTAAAAGCAAAGAGAAAGATCAAAAATTAAGCATATATATACATATATATATATATATATATATATATATATATATATACAGTATACACACACACATCATGTAAAGGGTAAAAAAGGAAAAGAAAAGAAAAAGAGGCATAGCTTTATCCTAGTAATTTACTCATACTTCATCAAGTGAATTTTTTTTTCCAAATAAAATAGAAACATATAATTTAAGGTGAAAAAATAAAATAAAATGAAATAAATAAACAAGATATAAACACATGCAATAAACTGCATTTTTAAGGTATTTTTGGAGTAACAAATTAAAATTAATGAATTACCTTACTAGTGGAATAAAACGGCGTCGTCGTTTGATGAACTTGCTGCTGCATATGATGATGATCAAATCCATAAGAAAATCCTCCATTCTGATTTTGATTCTGTGAAGACGCGCCGCCGAATTCGCCGCTAAATCTCGAAGAAGTGAGAAGATCCAAGGCCTCTAAATTCATATCCAAAGAGGTCGGATTCGTAAAGTTTTGATTACTACTCAAACTCGAGACGTTCACGCTCGGAAAAATCTGGCTGCTGCAGAACAACCCTCTTCCGTTTATGCTCGCACCACCACCACCACCGTTGTTGTTATAATAAAAATCGGGAGGCGAAATCGGATTCTTGGTCATGAGATTACCGGACGAGAAAGATTTGAGCAAGAGCTTAGTGCCGAGATAGTCATTCGACTGCTCGTCGGTTGCGGTGTTGTTATTATTCCTCGAAGAATTATTGTTAGGTGAAGCGGTGCTGCTCAAAATGTCGACGTAGTTACGGTAGTAATGTTCCGACGAGAGGTGATCTTCTTCCTTGATATTATTATTCCTCGGATTTTGCAAATTGTTGTTACCTTGTACGAAAGTATGTTCGTTATTCGACCAACTGTAGAAGCTCAAATCTGGAGGCATGGGAGAGCTGTATTGTGGGTACGATGAAATGAAGCCGTTGTTGTTGTTCCTGTGATTAATTAAATTAATTAGTTAATTAGCAGGGTAATAAGTGAGTTAGTAAGCATGTTTCTTGAAATTTGAAACCCTAATCTTGATGGAGAATGAGTAAGTTAAAAACCCTTGTAGGAGTTAGGTAAAAATGAAAAATAAATTTGGAAGCATGAATGTTTCACTCAAGAATATGAGAGAGAGAGAGAGAGAGAGAGAGAGAGAGAGAGAGAGAGAGAGAGAGAGAGAGAGAGAGAGAGAGAGAGAGAGAGAGAGAGAGAGAGAGAGAGAGAGAGAGAGAGAGAGAGAGAGAGAGAGAGAGACTTACAAGAGGGAGGAGAAAGGAGGAGTACTCCAAGCAGGAGGAGTGGTACCAAGTTCAAAGCAAGAAGAAGAGGAAGGAGAAGAAGAAGAAGAAGAAGAGCCAACAAGTTGATCTTGGAGCTGATTATGATGGTGATGGTGATGATGGCTGTTTGCAGATTCCATAATGAGGTGATAATTTTCTTTTCTTTTTATTTTAAAACAACTTGAAAATCCCAAGATTAATATTTTTTTAAGGATTTGATTTGATTACAGCCAACAAAGCTTAAAGAGAGAGAATCTCTCTCTCTCTCTCTTTTCTCTCTCTCTTTCTTCTCTCTCTCAAAAAAAAAATACAGTAGCTCAGGTGACAGCCATATTAATTAGCTCCTCCAATTTGCTTTTGAGCCAACCTTTTGATATAAGTATATATATATATATATATATATATATATATATATATATATATATATATATATATATATATATATATATAGTCCTCTCTTTACTCTTTCAATGTCTCATCGATAAAGCAGCCTTGAAGAGAAAGAAAGAAAGACAGCATGAGTGAATCAATGAATGAATTTTAATGACTATATATATATATATATATATGAAAACCCTTCTTCTTCAGACCTCTCTCTCTCTCTCTCTCTCTCTCTCTCTCTCTCTCTATACTTATTTTATTTTTTCTTTTCTGTCCAAAACTTTCTGCAATCTTTACCAATAAAAACAAATAAATACTACTCTCTCTCTAGTTTCTCTCTCCTAGTTTGAATAACAGGTGGAGAGGAGATGAATAAATAATACATATATGGTTACTCGAATTAATATGCCATGATTAAGCTAGCTAATATAATTAAGCTTCCTCGCCTTCAATCCCAAGGTTTTTTTTCAACAAAAGTCTGTGCAAAGAAATGATACCTCTCTCTCTCTCTCTCTCTCTCTCTGATCTCTCTGATCACTCTTTCTCTCTCTAAAATAGGCACATGTATGTTGGCAGTGTTTAATAAATATTTAAATTAAGTATTGGGAAATCATATCAAGTGGCAGCAGAAGAGAACGCTTCGGCTGTCTGGTTAATTATCCAACCTAGCTATATATATTCTCCCTCTTCCTCAATTACTACTTATTCTCTCTTGTGGTCCACTACTATTTTACTTCTCTATCATTATTACACCTTTTCCTATTTATATACTAAAGTTTTTTTTTTTTTTTTTTTTAATTTATCTGATTTTCTTAAATTCAATTACATACATACATACATACATATATGCTTACAAACAAAGCAAAATGGATGAGAATGAAGGTTTGGATTGAGGGTCCCCATACGAATTAATTAAAAAAAAAAATCAACTTAAATTAATTACTAAACCTGATCAAATTTCTAAAAACATGCTCTACTAGTTTAAATAAACTTCGAAACTAACACGGTTTTTGTTCGAGTTGTTTTTCATTTTTCATCCAATTTTACAAAAAAATAAAAATAAAAAAAGAGACACTATTGTATTTGATTGTTAATTGAATTGAATTAATTTTAACGAGCACAAAGGTTATTTCTCACTACAAGAAAATGTTGCATTAACGACACCCCAATTGTGACAAATGCAAAAATTGTCACTTAATGCACACATAAAGTGACAACATCTTTTTTTATTGTTAGTAATAGCTTTTTTTGTTGTCACTTAATCCTTATTTATCGTCACTATAGAGCATTAGCAACACACCGTTAGTGACAAGCATAGCGATAACACTTTTTGTCTAACTATGTGAAAAATATTGTCACTCAAAAGATTTTTTTTTGTGGTGTCTATACAATACCCGTGAAGATTATATCAGTCGAAATTTTACAGTTGATCTACACACACCAATGTAGACGTGTGTGTTTGTTTTTGTGTTTATAAGGAATGGTAAAACCATATTTATGTATGCTCTATATGTGAGTAATTCTACTTAAGTTTTTACTCTACCTGAATTTTCGGTTGCTGAATTCATTCACTATCAGGACAACCCTAGCGAATCACCTAGTGTTTGTTAGGCGCATGAATTTCTACTAATCATTCTACTCTATGTTAATATCGGGCACCAACCCATGCACTCCCAATCTACATAACAAGAATGGAATCGGCGATACATATTCGTGACACTATCAAAAGTTGTCACTAAATACATATATTAAGTGATGTTGTCACTAACAATTCTTTTTGTTGCCACTTAATCCATTTTTATCGTCACTTTTGATATCTATATAAAAATTGAGAATATGTTTATAATTTTGATTAATTTTTTTTTTAAATTAAAAAAGAAAAGAAATATGTCTTTAGAAGGAATTGGGGGGCCTAGTGACAATATAAAAGAAGTGAAGAGTGCGTATAAAATACAATAGTGCGATACTTGAGGGACCTAGTGATAAATATAAAAGACATTTCTAAATTCTGATGGACCATGATGTCAGTAATCCTATTTAATAAAACATGATATTTGATATAAGACACATAGCATGGGCCATGCCTGCTGCTTTCACCTTTGATTTTATTATAATTTATATGTTAAGTACTATGCAAAATCTGAGGCAATAAATTTTACCCTAAATTTGTTAAATTACAACCATCCGCTTAGGTATTGTATATTTACAAAAGAAAACCCCTCAATTTCCTATAATTACATCAATCTCTCATAAATTTGTATATTTCTTACATTAATGCTCTTTTATAGAGGATGTATGTAAGAAATTTACAAACTACGAAGCTGCATGCAATTTCTCAAAAATAAGAGATTCTTTTGTTATTACATTTTACTGTAGAGGTGGTTGTAATTCACCCTAAATTATAACTAGTCTTTGAGATAAATTATTCAAGAGTACTATTATATGGTAAATTAGTTAATTAAACTTGTATATGCCAATTTGGATAATGAAATTCACTAATTTTTTAGCAAAAAATAATCATTTAACTAATGTATATGTGACAATTTCATCAACGCAAACGAGCTCTAGTTAATTGCATGAAGCAGTAGCATTTAATTGCAGACTTTTACTCTGTAGTATGAACTTGAACAATATTGAATTTGACAATTTAAATATCTTAGTAACTCCTATTATTTAGTCAATCTAACCTAACAGTAACAAACAAACGAGGTCTTCAGATATTCTTAATAATGAATTTTGATCACGAGGGTGAGATCTGAAATACACTATATAATATAATATAATATAATATATAAATAAAAAAAAATGAAAAAGGATCTGAATAAATAAATTATCCAGCGGATATATAAAAAAAAAGGAAAAAAAATCACATGTGTGAAAGTAAGTAGTGTGTCATAATAATTATTATTGAGTTCCCTTGTGATCGAGGTCAAGCGTGCGAAAAATTTGTTCTGTATTTCTGACATTTTTGTGGAATTTTATGAAAACACTGTAACAGGATAATTCTCAGAAGACATAATAAATACAAACACAAAATGTACAAAACACAACAACACTGCTGTATTAATGTATATATATTTGTGTGAATATATATATATTTCAGAGGGACCAGTGACGTGGCATTTAGCATAGATACATACATAGATGCATACATAGAGCATGGCCATACACATTATGATTGAATTTGAATCTATCGAGAGAACAATCAAGACTGCCCATGCCACATAACGACACCCATTTAATATATTTAATTGGATTTATTTATTTATTTTCATATAGCTAGATTCATAATGATGTCAAATTGACCTCTCCATGACATCATCATCATTTGTTTTTTCTTTTTTTTTTTTTTTTGTTTTTACAAAGATACCTGGATTTAATTTTCGTCCGTCCCATGATTCGATATGATGTTCAGTTGGCTTGGTTCGAGTCAAAATTAGTCTTGGTCGTGTTTACAAAAAACAGATTCCGTTTCGCAGTTTTACACTCGTACACATTTTGCCCGAGTTTTATTTATGTTCGTAAAAAAACGAAAAAATCAGAAGTTAATTAAACCCCACATTTTGGAATTTTGAAAAATCGAAAAAGAATTTTTTTTTTTTTTTTAGTAAATTCAAATCCATTACAAAGGGAAGTAGGGGAGGGGGGAATTTTGAAAAATCGAAAAAAACTTCTGATACTCCCAAAACATCATAATTGGAACATTTTTTTTAAATAAGTGAAAATATTCGAACTTTAATTGGATTTTTCAAAACAATTCCAAATAAATTGTTTCTTTGTTTAATGAGTTAAATAAAAAATAATTCAATCACACATATTAAAATGTGTAATATATATTTATACATATAATATAAAATAAGTATTTAACAAAAAGATTTGGAAAAATCTGAAATTTCAACAAAAAAAAATACCAATTCCAATTCAAATAATTTTGGGGAAAAATATTAGAAATCGGAATATCAAATATCAACATGAAGATATTTATTTCAAAGGAGTCGGTTGAATTCGAAAAAATTTCGTTCCTACTTGCACCTCGTATCTATATTGATGATAATATTTCATTATTTTGTAATAAAAGAGTCCAATTAAAAATTCTTATACATCGTTCGCTTTTAAGAAGAAACCCCAAATAGTTACATATTGTTTATGTCGGCAATTTGATTCTCTATCAGGAAAATCAAATTAAATTAATATAATTTTCTATAAATATTATTAATAAAATCATACAAGATTTTCTTTATGTTATATATATTAATTAATCATTTTTTTCAGTATCAATCTCAAGTTAATTAAATTACCTCCTGTAATAAATAACCCCCCCAAGATTTATATATTAAACCTAGAATTAATAAAAATAATTCAGTACACCATGGATCAAATAAATAATTACACAGTGATAGTGGCAAGCAAGAAAAGCTAACCATAGCCCACGCAGCCATTTCCTGTACATTGTGACATACACCTGTATTCACTTTTTTAATATTTTATAAATTAATAAATTAATTAATTAATACATACATTATTTATATATCACTCCCCCAACTAATAATATTTTTTTTTAAATGTCAATCAGGGTTTTATAATTTCACATAAATTAACTGCCATAATTGATGAAATAAATTATCAGCATATAAAATCTTTTATTCCATGGTACATTTTAACACATAAAGCAGCAGTTATCATAATTAACTAAGATTAATTAAGCTGTCATTTGATCTAATTACAACAGAATAATACACCTTTAATTTATCATCCCCACAAGATTTCAAATCACACGAAAAAGGTGAGATATGAGAGAGAGAGAGAGAGAGAGAGAGAGAGAGAGAGAGAGAGAGAGAGAGAGTATGGGCAAGCTTATAATAGCCTTTGCTTTTTGCCCTTTTTCTCTTTTTCACCATTGATGGGGCATGCTACACATTCTATACCTTATATTTTATAATTATTATTAAAAACAAATTAAACTAGTAATATTTATTTGTTTATTTATTTTATTCTTTATTGTTTTTTTTCCAGCTTTTTTATTGTACTTGTTAATCTCACTGTCTATTTACCAGGATTGATTGCACAAAAAGGCTGGTTCTTGCTTCAGGGATTTTGCTGCATGGAAAAAAAAAAGATTCGTTTTTTGAAGTTAGGGTTTGAATGTTACGGCTGTAGCATATTCTAATCATGGATCAAGAATATAATTATTAATTCATTAATTAAATCAGATTAGAATTAGATATTTCATTGGTATTAATTCATTAATTAATGTAGAATTTTAAAACCTTAATTCCCTGTATTATTTTGGCTTTCTTTTCTAGGGTCCTTCAACCTATGAGATATTGGTTTGGTGAAAAAATCGGAAAATTTACAATTTTCACCCCTCAAGTTTGTACATATTTAGCACTTGGTCCCTCATATTCACAAAAAATACACTCGGTCTCTCATGTTTCAATAATTTAACACTTTTGGTTGTTTCCGTCAATTTACCGCTAGTCCGTCAGTTAAGGGATTGATGTGCACACGCTTGATTCCGTTAGTTTTAACAAAAAACGACAAAATGGACTAAAAATGTTGAATTTATGAAACATGAGAGACCAAATGTGTTTTTTTGTGAAAATAGGGGACCAAATGTTAAATTTATGCAAACTTGAGGGATGGAAACCGTATTTTTGCTGTGAAAAATTAGTGAGAATAGGGTTTTATCTATCCTACACCCGGTGAAGGTTACACCGGGTGATTTTTAACCGTTGATCTACACACACCAATGTGGGTGTGGGTGTGTTTGTGTGTATATGAATGGTAAAGATTTACCCGGTGTATTTCACCCGGTGTAGGATCTCAAAAGCCTGAGAATAGATAGAAAAAAAACTTATATAGGGCACGTGTAAGAAGACCTAAATGTATATATATATATATATATATATATCCTCAAATAATGGCTTTGATTAAATAAACCTAAAAATTTCCACTGCTTTTAATACACTTTTTTACTAATAAAAAGCAATTAATCATAGAAGAATCATAGACCCACGGGTGAATATAAATTGCTTAATCGCCTAATTAAGACGAAAAGGTTATGATTACCGATATAACCATTGTTTTTATAACTAAAAAGGGCCTGCAACTTTAGCCTGAAATACAGTTTAACAAAAGGGATGCATATATATATATATATATATTGGAATGATAAATCTCACAATAATTTTACTAAATCATGCACATAACTAAAAATATTTATTTCTCTAAAATATTCTCTTCTCCCTCCCAACCCTTCTTTTTTTTCCCTAACTTTTTCACAAAATCACACACTAAAAACGTCCTTAGGATTCCAAGTTCAAATTTGACAAAAAAAATTGCATGTTCAAACTAAAATAAAGTTAGAATTTGAGGAAAAAAAATCGAATTGATATTAATTTGAATAATTAAAAAGGCTTTATGAAATCGAATGAATATTAAATAAAAACGGAACTCAAGTTTTATGATTATTCACGTAAAAAATTATGAATTTTGAGTAACTTATGATAAAATCAGTTTAGAGAGAATATGAGAAGAGAAATAATTTTTTTTTTTTTTTTATGTGTGGGATTTAGTAAATTTTAGTGTGGGATTTAGCGTGCCCCACACATATATATATATATATATATATATATATATATATATGGGGAAATATGCAATACACCCCTTGAATGAAAAATATTTTGAACTAAGCCCAATTGATTTTTAAAGACTTTTCCTACACCCAAATTTCATTCTTAATTAGTGAGACCCCCTCTCTACTAGTGTGAGAAGACAAATATACCCTCAACTACTATAACCCTAATTATTTGCCCACATCTATCACTTTCATCTTCTCCACCTCTCCACCTCCTTCAATTCAATCCGGAAATTCCAACCTTCATCCTCCGGCGTTGCAACCGCCGCTGCCGCCGCGCCACCGCCGCACCGTCGCCGCCGAGCCACCGCCACTCATTGCCGTCGTCGCTTCCCCCTTCATCTCCACATAAATATTTTTCTCTCTCGTTCTTTATCACTCCCGGTTTCTCTCTCTCTTTACACCACCATCGTCTTCACATAGATCTTTACACCACCACCATTGCCGCCCGTTGCCACCGCCGCGTCCTTCGTCTCTTGGTAAGGTTTTTTTATCTCTCTTTTGTTACTTCTCTCGATTTCTCAAAAAAAAAAAAAAAAATTTCAGATATGTCCACCACCAACATTGTAGCTGCCTTCTCCACTCTCTCTTTCATTCACCGTCGTTGTTGCCGCCTCCCCTTTCCTTCCTTTCGTTATTTTCTGACTTTTTTTCTTTTTTTTTTTCTCCCAGATGTGAAGCAGCAGAATTAACGTGACTATGGTCTGGTTCGAATATGACTATTGCTAATTCACTCGATTAGTGATTTATTAACCTCTCTTACTCTCGCTTTCGTTCACCGTCGCCCCCGCCGTTGTCGTGAACTCCCCTCCTTCTCTTTTGTTATATTTCTCTCTCTATTTGTGTATTTTTTCGATTTTTTTTCCTTCAGATCTAAACTATGAGCAGTAACATGACTATAGTCATATTCGACATGACTATAGTCATATTTGATTTTTTTTTTCTCCAGATCTGAAGCAGCAGAATTAACGTGACTATAGTCTGGTTCGAATATGACTATTGCTAATTCACTCGATTAGTGATTTATTAACCTCTCTTACTCTCGCTTTCGTTCACCGCCGCCACCGCCGTTGTCGTACTCTCGCTTTCGTTCACCGCCGCCACCGTCGTTGTCGTGAACTCCCCTCTTTCTCTTTTGTTATATTTCTCTCTCTATTTGTGAATTTTTTTTCGATTTTTTCCTTCAGATCTAAACTATGAGCAGTAACATGACTATAGTCATATTCGAATATTTTTTTTTTCTCTAGATCTGAACTAGCAGTAGTAATATGACTATAGTCATATTTGAATATGACTACAGTTTGAATTTGACTGTAGTCATATTCAAATATGTTCCATATTTTCGTTTCAAGTTGACTTGTAATAACAACATTCAAATTGTGATTTTTTTGTGTGGATTTTTTTCGTAAACAATAGGCAATTTTTGTTTTTTTTTTTATATAATTTGGTAAACATGACTCTGACATTATATAATCGGAATTTATAAATTGAAAATATAAAAAGCAGCTATATAAAAAATAAATATGACTACAGTCGATATAGTCATATTCACCTATAGTCATATTCGGCAAAATAAACAAGTTGAGAAAAAAAATCATTTTTTTGTTAAAAAAAATTAAAAAAATATTTTAATTAAAAAAAATATTAAAAAATAAAAAATAAAAAATATTTAAAACATAAAAATAATGCGAAATAAATCTGAAATAATAAGAAAAAAAGAAATAAAAAAAAAGCGAATAAATCCGAAATAATAAAAAATATAAAATATAATATTCAATTTATTTATTTATTTTTGATTTGGTAGCATATTTTTAGGAATTTGGAAGCAATTTTTTAGGGAATTAAATTGTTATTATGGAAAGAGAGAGAAAAGGAATAATTGAGACAAATTATGCTAATTGACTCAAGGGTATTATTGGGAATACAATTTATAGGGGGTTATCACAAAGAAAAATTTAAGGGGTGGACATATCACCATTTATTAGCTATATGAGGGGCTTATTGCTAATGACCCCTATATATACTTAATTACTTTTATGCATATAAAATTCATTTAATAACTAATAAAAGTAGCTGTCGGAAGAGCATATTCTTTGAACCTTTGGGGAAAGACCAATTAATTTATTTCTAAAAAAAAAAAAAAACCTATCAATCTCTACTAAAGCAATTTCATATCATAACTAAATTAGGAAGCGATTTCATAGTTGGTGGAGCAAGAAAACACATTAAATAACTCAAAATTAAATCATCTGGCCATCTTTTTAGGTCGAATTTGTGTGCTTATTTCTAGTGTGATTTATAACTCTCGAGTGGTTTACAAATTGTTGCACGAGAGTAGAAGTTTACCTAATGTTACAACACGACTGAGTGCGACTTCATTCCTTACCAAAAAGAAAAAGAAAAGAAAAGAAAAAAGAATTAGGGACCATTTTATATCGCTAATTAACCTCCTTTATTGGTAAGACGACATAATCAGTCAACTTCGAAGTCAAACCCCCCACGGCACTTGCCACTTTACAGCATTGTCCTTTTTATTGATAGATGGATTAATTTTAAATTCAATTTTGAGCCACTTATTGTACACTTCTAAATCATTCAGTATCTTCACAAAGCTGAGTCTTTCGAAATTTCACCACCTTTAATTTATAAGTTATGCATTGAAATTGTAACTCTGATATAAAGAAAGACTGTTTACTATGTTAAATCTGGTGAAATACACTGATTAGAAGCGGTCAAGGTCAATGTTGTGGGGGCGGTTACATAGATTTCGAAACGTGACGCTAACAAATATAGATACAGAAACATGGCTTTATAAGGTCTCTATTTTGTGGTTGTGTAGATAAATATAAAGCTACAATCTTTAAAACATTATATTTCATTTTCATTTAGGTAAAAAGCAAATATTCTTTTATTCAGGTGAAAAGAATTTTTCCAGGCTAGCTATCATCCCCAATTTCTGTTCGTTCTCTGTCACTTAAATCAAAGGGGAACACAACCCACTCACTAAAACCAAAAAAAAAAAAAAAAAAAAAAAATAAAAAATATATAGATACATATATAATATAATTAAGAGGGTACTGAAGCAGTATTATTTGGTGGGATGAATATATATTAAAAAAAAAAAAAAAAAAAAAGAGGATTAAATTAAAGTAGCACACATATGGCAAAACCCTTAAAAGGAGGTCTTAAAGTATGAAGGATTTAAAAAGGTGTTTGAGAAGAAGACAAGAAGCCATTGGAGTATGAGATTTATAATAATATGCTTTCTTCAATCCATAACCCTAACAAATCCAACACTTGGCCCATATCTCCCGACGTTCCACTCATCTCGACAATTTCGTAAATTGTGTAATATATAATACTCGTTTTGAACTTTTATCGAGCTTTCAAAGTTGTGTTTGAGCCTGGTTTGATAAGTATTCGAATCGATCTCTCTAATAGCTTGACTTGTACATATTTCATCGAGCATAAATATGGGTTCGAGATCAAACGAGTTTTTATTAAAAAAAAAATTGAAGTCGGGCGACGATTGTTCTAAATAAAACCCCACAATGCAATAATGTAAGCTAAATATGATCAAGAAAAGTAGACAATGAAATAACTTTAATATGTATGGGGGGATTGTTCTAAATGCACCCTTGCTATTTATTACAAGTTTTTTGCCCAACAAAAAGTGATTCTATTAAGCTTGTATATATATATATGTATATAGATTATAGATTTATGGCAAAAACAAATTAAATGACAAATAAAATGATTTATTGCCTAACAAGAACATACTTTCTTTCCATAAAACATCACGTATACACACTCCCAAAGGAAAGCACGTATTTACGGTGGTGCAGGAAAGAAAAAAAGTATATCTGCATATCATGTTTTAGAAATAAACGACGGACCATTTTGTTAAAGCGGAAAACGAAAAAGTAGATAGTATCGGTTCCGATAGAGATACTTGTCGTTAGATGGCTTTAGAAACCTATAGAGGTTGTCGAATTTCATACGTAAAATCTTTAAATGCAACATTTCGTTGAATCTGCAAACATTGTATGTATGTATGTATGTATGTATATGTACAACATACATTCTGCAGCAGCCATGTGTGGGAGTTAACCTATGTATAAAAAGCAAGGGGCAAAAGAGGAAAAAGAAATGTTTGAATCGGAAAAGAGCGATTCTCTCGTAAAAGTGAAGATAAGCTTATGTGCCCTTACAAAAGATAAATATATTAGGCATGCACTCTAATCCCTAGAAGCCCCAACTTTAAACATTAAAAAGCTTTCCCTAAAATTTGGCTCTTTTTGCCTTGTTCTTCTATTACAAGTTTTCGCATGAATGCACAACATGTTTTCTTTTCTAAAATAATAATAAAACAAGGCAAATTTTCCGGGACTTTGTTCTATGACAACTGGTAGCGCCTGGAATTCTAGATTTTCTTGATTTTTCTAATAGTTGTTTCTTTAACTTGAGTTGATTTAAGTATCGGAGGATTTTACTTCGTACCCACTTCAGTAAGTTTAATGTGTTACGTACTATTTGATGATAGGACTTAATATTCATATATTCATGTCAATAATTCGGGTTCAATGAAAGGTCAGAATTCGAGTTCTTCTTGGCCGATTTTTTAAAGGACAAAATATAAAAAATACTATAAAATAATTTTCAAACTTACGTGAGAAATACGAACACATGATTCCAACACTGACGAGAATAAACGACGATCGTCGCCGCCATTGACATTGGCATTGGAACCTACAAGAAATATGTGCATGAATTAATTAGTTGCATAATTATATGAAAAAAAAAAAATTAATTAGTTGCCAATGTAATAATTGTGACAAATGTCATTTTAGTAGATTTTAAAGTCTGAACAAAAAGAGCTTGGGCATTCATCAATAAAAGGAAAAATAAAAACATGGCGTCAGACTGAATTTTATATTTGACTGCAATTTTGACCCACTTGGCCTCTGGAATAAAAAATAAAAGATAAAAAATTATTTATGAATTTATTTATGGGCTTTTCCACGTGGCCATATGCATCGGGCAATACCATGAATTTAGGCCCAACTTATTAAATATTTTGACTGTGCTACGCTGTAATATTTAGTGTGCATCATTATTCCAGCCCGGTAAATTACAACTGTCCCCCTGAAAGAAGATTTATTTACGAAAACCCCCCTCATTTTTTTATAATTACATCTACCCCTTGAAACTTGTAAATTTCTTACATTAACAACCTTTTGTAGGGGTGGATGTAAGAAATTTACAAACTGCAGGGGTCTGTATGTAATTTCTACAAAATGAAGGTTTTTTTTGTAAATTGACTTTACCTCAAGGAGGTGGTTGTAATTTACCCTATTCCAGAAACTACAAAATATATTAAAAAAAGAAAATAACTGCAGTATATTAAAAATAATAAAGAAAAAATTCAGATATTGTACTCACAACAAAACGAATGAAGTAGATCATATTTATCAATCATCAGCTCAAGGTTTCTCAAGCTGTGCAGTCACACGAGCCACGATTAATCCATGTTAATTCCGATTTCTTTTTCGAATTCCGATAAAATTAACAGATGCCGTTTTCTATCTCTCTTTCGATCCAAGCATCGCCGTTTATTTCATCAACTTTCGAGCTATCCCCTAATTCCAAATTTTCGACTCTATTCAATTTCCTCCTCTTCAATCTCTCTTTAATACTGCTAATATCAATTTTGTGACGTTTTTCTGTAACGGATATAATCTTGCAGCCCGATTTCTGATCCAAGTCCCCGTTTATCGGCTCAGCATCACAGTCCTCCACTCCACTATTTGCACTACACGATTCACTCGCGCAATTCTCGGTTGTTTGTGCGGTGTCGTTAGCATCGTATTTCGGTTGATTTTTGCTGCATTTGACAATAACTGCGGATTTCGAAGCGGTCTCCGTCGAACAATTGCTTGAATTTAGCACGGCCGTTGATCCACTGGAATTGCTAAATCCAGAGCCAATGGATTTTCTCTTTACAGGCACGGGTTTCGCTCTGCTATTCGCACTACCCTGTTCTAATACCCCAAGCATTTGTTGAATGACCACTGCACAAAGTTTCGAACAAGTGCCGATTTCAATGAGATTTTCTCCTTTTATATCAATTTGATTAGGATATTATAAATCTAATCAAGAAAACATGTAATTTATGAGCCAAGCAAGTCAAATATGGAAAGAAAAAAATGCAAATTGATCATATAAAAAACGAACCTTCTAATTGTTTCGGCGAAACATCAAACTGCATCCACCACGCTTTCCCATTTGAAGAAGGCAACTTTATTTTATTAAATTTGGCAGCAAGAAAAACGGAGCCAGCTGCTATATAATGCGGTTTGTATTGCAAGCACAGTGTTGTGCGGAGCCTAAATATTAAGAAAGAAATCGACATAAGAGATATTATACTTATAATTATAAGAGTAATTATGATAATTTAGATAAGAAAATACAACTTACCAGTCATTCACGAAATTCCACGCAACCTTCGAGACTTCCTTTTGCGTAATTTCCAATGCCTTTAATGCGGCGACAAGTGGCTTGTAAGGGTGTTCGATATTGAGATCAAATGCAACGGTAACTAAAATCAGCTGCTCCCCCAGCAAAATCAATTCTTTCTGCCTATCGTAAATTTCCTATAGACATAGTAAGTAGTAAATAAGAAGCGATGAACAATACCAAATTAGTAAAAAGCCAAAATAATAAAAAGAAACCAAGTTTCTCGTACCCGTTGTTTGATCTTTTGCGGAGCTAACGGGTCCCAGCTGTACATTAATTCATAAGCGACAACAATTATGTCTCTGTCTTTTAGCCAACGTGGCGTATCTTCTGCTTTGCACGCCAAAAACATGCTAGCATTTGCAATTGTCTGCAATTTAACCGTCACAGTCAATATTTCATCACGTGCATGAAAAAAAAATAAAAAAAAAATAGAAATTCAAACTCTCTAGGGTTTTCGAACATAAGGGAGCCAACAATTTTATCGTCATTTATATAGTTCAATTCAAAAGAAAGCTCGTACAATTAGTGATATGACTTTATAAAATTTCGCATACACGACGAGACAAGAAACCCTACAGCCGAATAAAACATATGAAAGAAGCTATATTTTGTGAAACTGAAACATCAAAAAGAAACGAGTAAAGGATAATTATTTATACCTGCCAATGATTCTTTGCATGGGACTGGTGCATATAAAATCGATGGCACAGCATCATTGCAGTAGCTATTGTAACTTGAGGTCTGAAAATCAAAATCGCAAGCATTAATAAAAAGATTGATTTTTTTTTTTTTAAATATAAGGGGAAACGAGTATATGCAATCATTTAAGATTTTTTTTTCTCAGAAAGGACATTATTTTCATTTTTCGAAGACAAATACGAGAGTAGGAATAAAGATACGAAACCCGATATGTTTACAATAAACAAATAAGTGAGAGAAACTATTGAAGCTTACACTTTAAGCTGCATGCCAAGTTCTTGTAAATGGGAACAGTATAAGTGCCTCAACTTCGATTCAGATTCACGATCGATCCCGTCTTTTCTCGACGGCGAATGTTCGTCTATTTCTTCTTTAGTGAAGTACCATTTAGGTTTGAAAGAAATAGGTATGGTAGTTGCTTCTTCTAGAACTTCACGACGAGAAGGAATATTCCCAGGAATATGCCTCGCCATGGTTAATGACGCTAAACACAACTCCGCTGCGATTCTTTGCAATCTGAAGGGTTTTCGACAAGTAAATCAACAATCAGATTCACATAACTCTTTCATAGTGGGACTCAACAGCAATAATAAAAGCTAATGTCACAAGTACAGGAAATTTAAAAAAAATAAAAAAAATAAAAATAAATTTGAAACCTAAATTCAGCAAAAACCCAACAGATTATCGATCAATTGGGGAAGATGCATAACCAATCAATACCCAAAAAAAAATCGAATCTTTCAATCTTAATTCATCCATATCACATCGAATATCCTTTTCATTCCGAAAATCAAATACAATTCAATCAGATAATTGCCCCCAAAAAAACAAAAATTCGCAGAAACAACACAAGATCTTCGACAAATACAAAAAAAGAAAAAACAAAAACAAACCTGGAAATTGATGAGCTCGAAATTGATAATTCCGCTTCAATTGATCCGAAATTACACCGAGGGATCGAAGAGAACGAAGTAGACGAAAGAAGTAGGACTATGTTCACAAATTAGGGTTCGGGAATTTGACGCGCTGTTCCTTGTTAATGAAGACTGTGTTCACAGATTGGGGTTTGGGGAATTTAACGTTAATGAAGGAACCTTCGCCTTCGTACAACAGGGAAACCTAATCAGACTTGAACTTATGTCATATGTGGCGTTGCTTTTTGAAAATATATATTATTAAGGGTAAATTACAAACACCCCCTGAGGTATGGTCAAATTACAAAAAACCCCCTCTTTTTGGATAATTACATATACCACCCTCAACTATGATTTTTTCTTACACCTCCATCCTTATGGTTCCAAATTCAACATAATTATCTTGCTAAAAATCACATATTATGATCATCTTGCTTCGTAATGTAGAGTTTGAATGGGATAAAACGGGTACAAAAGTGATAATATTCCATATATTCTCGAAAATTCCACTAAATTTGAGGAGTTGAGGGGGTGGTTGTAATTATCCAAACAAGAGGGGTGTTTTTGTAATTTGACCATACCTCAGGGGGGTATTTGTAATTTACCCTATTATTAATGAATTAGCTGTTCGTTATAATATAAAAATGGGTAAATTACAAACACCCCCCTAAGGTATGGTCAAATTACAAAAATACCCCTTTTCTTTGGATAATTACAACCATCCCCTCAACTCCTCAAATTTAGTGGAATCTTCGAGATTATATGGAATATTATCACTTTTGTACCTGTTTTATCCCATTCAAACTCTACATTATCAAGCAAGATGATCATAATATGTGATTTTTAGTAAGGTGCATCGGAAACTTTATTTTTACACAAAATGAGTACAAACTAGAGCACATTCCACAGAATCTAGATGATTATGTTGAATTTGGCACCATAAGGGTGAAGGTGTAAAAAAAATCATAGTTGAGGAGTAGATGTAATTATCCAAACAAGAGGGAGGTTTTGTAATTTGACCATATCTCAGGGGTGTTTGTAACTTACCTATAAAAATATATAAAATAAATAAACACAAATATTTTATAATTAAGATTCTTTTATTATAGAGTCATATTTTAGATTACAAATTTTAATGAAATTGTAACTAGACTAATATTTTAGATTACAAGTTCGTTGAGTTTTTTTTTTTTTTTTTTCTCAAGTCAAGCCCAAGCCTAAGCTCATTTTGATTTTTTTTTAGTATTATTATTATTTTTTAATTATTAAAAATATTTAGATTATAATAAACTATTTACAAAATTAACTGTAATTATATATATTTTTTAACATTTATGTTCTTTTTATATTGTTTCCATAATATTCTATATTATTTGAATAAAAAAACAATATATAAAAATTAAAAAATAATCGCGAATCGGCCCGTGAGCTCACAAACAACTAAAAATAAGTTCGAGCTCGTCAGAAAGCTCGAGCCTACGAGCTCGAAAACTCGGGTTGAAGTTCGAGCTTTTTTCGAGTTGGATCATCGAGCTCATGAGTCAGCTCGGCTCGTTTACCGCCCCTAAATAGTCCTATGTGTAGTTTAAACAAAAGCTGATGCAATATCTAATTTCATTTAATCTCACTAAGTGCCACAAGAAAATAGATTACTAAGCCCCTAATATGTGAAACTTGAACCACAAGAACAAATGAAAACGACGTTCACATTCTTTCCGGTTGTAAAAGAAACTTTTGCAGGCATAATTTGATGCACCGAACAGGGACGAATGTTGATTAATGCAAACGGAAACTGCAGTTTTTGCCACTACTCCGGCTCATACCGAGCCCCAAAACGTCAACTCGGTTGTGGCCAATCGAACAATGGTGAAAAAAGAAAGAAAAACACACCCACACCCTCTTCAAGCGAATAAAAATCATTACAAAATCGAAGGTTTTTTTTAGGAACATGACGTACGATGTTCCTAGTGTTAAGGAAATAAATTAATATTATTTAAATATTAATTATTCCATAATTACAATTGATTGACAGCCATGATATCTCTCCCATAATTCTAGAGATATTGGCAACGGCTAATTGACAGCAATTGTCAATGCCATAATTCTTGATCCTTTCTATATAGATAGTATAATCCTCTGTATATATATACATTGTATCTTTAACATTTATTCATCAATAAAAAATGGCTGAACAACAATACACCTTGAGTTTTCTAAATCTTCTCATGGTATCATCGAGCCAGACCGCAAGCCTTGATATCATGCCTTTCGCAATAAAAAACAATGAACCTCAGCTTACCATTCAATCTTTCCACCAATATTCTAGTCTTATTTCAATAAAGTTAAGCACCACAAATTTTCTAATGTGGCGTTCTCAAATCATCCCTTTGGTTCGCAGTTTAGGTGTATTTCATCACCTCGAGAGTGATGAAATTCCAACTGAAGAAATCAAAGACAACGAAGAAAAAAAGAGCCCAAATCTAGCTTATGCAGCGTGGATCCTCAATGATGGTCTGCTTCTTTCATGGTTGTGTGGAACCATGAATGAAGAAATGCTATCATCAATCTTTGACGCAGAAACGGCTCGTCAACTCTGGAAATCGCTTGAAGAGCAACTTCTTCCGATTACAATCGATAAAGAAGGAAACATGAAAAACATGTTCATGACTATCAAAAAGGGGTCAAGATCGTTGAACGAGTATCTAAAAGAATTCAAATGGATCTGTGACAATCTCACTGCAATAAAAAAACCGGTGAGCCACTTTGATAAAATTTTCAGTTTGCAAATGGCCTTGGGCCAAAATACAAAAACTTTCGGCTTGCTATGTTAACAAAGCCTCCATATCCGACATTCAGTATCGTATTAGCACTTCAAGGATACGGACAATCTTTTGGTACACTACGTGATGAAGAAAATGTATTAATGGAACACGAACAAGCCTTCTACAGCCAATGTACGCGAGGTCGAGGAAGTCGTGGAGGATGATTTAATTCAAGGGGACGAGGATTCACTTCTGCTGGACGCTACAACACCCAATTGGAGAGGCAAAATTCCCACACCGGTCGAATACAATCGAATAACAATGACCAACGAAAAGAAAGAGATGTGGATCTAACACATCATGAATCTCGGGCTCCCAATAAAAATGACAAAAACATTTGTCAAATCTAACAAAAACCAAACCACGAAGCTATTGATTGTTGGCATAGGTTCGACTACTCATATCAAGCTGCCGAAATTCCTCAAGCTCTTGCATCAATGACCATCAACGATGTCAATGACCAATCATTTTACGCTGACTCAGGGGCTACGTCTCATATGACAAATAATCCAGGTAAACTCTCCGTTATAAAACCTTATTTTGGTGAAGACACGATTTACTTTGGTAATGGTGAGTCTTTACTTATATCTCATACTGGTGATGCATACATCACTACGGAAAAAGGTAAATTAAATTTAAAAGACGTGCTTGTAGTTCCCAATTTGAAAAGAATTTATTATTTGTGGGAAAGCTTACTTCTGATAATACTTGCACTGTTGAATTCACTGATAATGATTTTGTTGTTAAGGATCAGCATCAACGAATAATAGCAAGGGGACCTAAGAGATGACGACTTTATGCTCTTGATGATTTTCCTCATGGGGCATTAAGTGCAATAAGAAAAGGTGGCTCTTCTTCAATATTGCACCTACGGCCTGGACATCCAAATTCAAAGATCCTTTCTTTTTTGAACGAAAAGAAAATTATTAATATTACAAATTGGGAGACTAAATCATCTATATGTGTTAGTTGTCAAATTGGGTGACTAAACCATCTACCTTTTCAATTATCAAATGAAATTTCAAAATATTGCCTTGAAAAAATACATTGTGATCTTTGGGGTCCTCTACCTTTATTTTCAAGTCAAGGATGTCAGTTTTACGTTATTTTTGTCGATGATTATTCTAGATTTACATGGATTTACCCTGTGAAAAGAAAATCGGATTTTTTCAATTATTTCGTGCAATTCCAAAAATTGGTGGAAAATCAACTTGATAGAAAAATTAAGATTAAGTGTGACGGTGGAGGAGAATTTAATTCAAATAATTTTCTTAATCATGTTAAAACCTGTGGAATTCAGTAACATGTATCATGCCCAGGGACTCCCGAACAAAATGGAGTGGCTGAAAGAAAACATCGTCATATAGTAAAAACGGAACTAACTATGTTTTTTCATGCTAATTTATCATTGTCTCTTTGGGTTGAGTGTTTTCTTAGTGCAGTGTATCTCATCAATCGATTGCCTTCTTCAGTACTGCAAAATGAGAGTTCATATTACAAGCTCTACAAAAGACATCCAGATTATAATGGCTTGCGGGTTTTAGGATGTCAATGTTTTCCATCATTGCGCCATCGTGGAGGTTCTAAATTCACGAAGAAAACTTATCCTTGTGTTTTCATTGGGTATAGTCCCATTCACAAAGGATATCACTATCTTGAACCAAAGACGAAACAAGTCTATATTTCTCACCATGTTGTCTTTGATGAAGAAGTGTTTCCATACAAACACATACGTGAACTTCCTATGTCAAATTCTAACTTAACATTGACTGAGTTTCCTTCTTTAGATGAATGGATCGCACCAAAAGAAGTAAAATCGTCAAACATACATCAAAGTACGAAAATATCAAATGATACAGGTATGGAAAATTACATTTCTGCCCAAAATATAGATGATTGTATTTCCTCTCTTAGTGCAGGTCTGGATAATGCTACACATCTTCAACAATCCAGTGATGACCAAACCCCTTCTTCAAGCAACCAGACTACATGTATCGAAAATGCAAACCACCAAGAATTCAATATACCTGAACTTGATATTGTAGATGTCCTTGATGGCACTCCTGCACAATCTGTGGCAGCGGATGTGGAGTTACCGGCACCTATATTGCAAGAAGAGAATATGAATGATGGCACTCTGTAGATAAATAAATTTTATCCAAAAGAAAGGGACCATTGTGCAATTACGAAACAAGGAATTCTATTTAAATTCTATGGCCCATGGCAATTCCGTAATTAAATATTTAAATTCAAATCAAATCAAGATTATGTGCCGTATATTGGTATCTATATTTAAATATCAATTACATATTTTCTATTTTAAATCTAGGGATTTAATTAAATTAATTCCTAAATTAAATAGATAATTGATTTTAAATATATATTTACCAGTAGAATTATTTATTCTCTTCCAAATTATAAGGGATAAATATCAATTAATTATTGGCCAATAGAATTGTTTCTTCTCTTCCAAGTTACAAGAGATAAATATCAATTTAAATCGGGCCAATCAAATCGCGCCACATCATCAGTAAGGCCCATCAAGGACTCTTATTCTACCACTATAAATAGGAATCCTCCCTCCACAATTAAAAACACAACTGAAGGAGCAGAAATCGTAGGAGCAAAATTCTCTCTACAATTCAAGAAGCAAGGAAGAAGAATTCGTAGGAGGTAAGATTCTCTCTCTACATTCAAAGTGTTCTTCGTCATATTCGAGGTGTTCTTGAGCAAATTCAAGGCGTTCTTCGTCAAATCTAGCGTTCGATCCGAGATAACGGTGCCAAACCTTCAGATTAACGTTAATCAATTCAAGTCAAGATCACTGGAAGATTGAAGGGCCAAATCCATCAAGAATTTCAAGATCTTCAAGTCAACGCCCGTCAAAGTTCAACAAATCAAGATCGAAGGAAGATTGAGGGGCCAAATCCATCAAGAACTTCAAAATCTTCAAGTCAAATCAAGTCAAAGTTCAACGTTCGATCCGAGATTCAAGTCGCAAGACCCTCGGAAGACGTTATTCAAATCCAAATCAAATCCGGAGAAGATCAAATCAACGACTCGTCTCCGAAATTCAAAGTCAATCATATATTTTTCTTGAGAGAATAATCAGAGGATTAAAATAGAGATTGTAACCCGCAATTTATTTATTTTAATTCAATAAAAATCATCTTTGTTCAATTTTTCTTGTTTGTTTATATCGCAGATAAGAATTTGTTGTTACAAATTTTGGCACGCCCGGTGGGACATCTCTACCTCTCATCTCTTCTCTCTCTCGAAGATCCTAGTAGCTGTTCTACGTTCACGATGAAGGCTGCTACTTCAAATTCATCAAGCATGGGAGTAGTTACAAGGAGTATGGCTAAGAAGCTGCAGACATCCTCCGAGACTAGCTCAACGCCCCAAATCATCGAAAAGGGCTCGTCACCTCTCGTCAACATAGGTGGAGGCGTGGAAGGATCTAGAGGAGAAGCTTCATCATCCACGTCCCTTTCAGCATCAAACTACTCTGAGGTGGCTCCCGTCATGACGACACATGCTACGACCATGGAGGAGCAGATGGCGATCTTGACTAAGGCCATTGAAGGGCTAACAAAGCACATTCAAGAACAAGACTCCCAAATCGCGATATTGAGGAACAAGGTTGACAGTAGTCACGACATGGGAAAACAAGGTGAAAATCACGCCGAAGCTGAAACTTCTGCAAGGCGACATCCAATCGAAAGGGAGAAGAGCCCGGCTGAAGAATTCCAGATTTCATCAGAGGGGTTGATTCCTATAGACCAATTGAAGGAGTTCATCATGGGGACTATCAAGGACAAATTCAATGAGGGTTCCAAATCGTCGTCAACATACACCAAGCCATACACTCTAAGAGTAGACGACTTGAAGATGCCAATCGGTTACCAACCTCCGAAATTTCAGCAATTTGATGGCAAGGGCAACCCAAAACAGCATGTGGCACATTTTGTTGAAACTTGTAACAATGCCGGGACTTTCGGAGACTATCTCGTTAAACAATTCGTCCGATCGTTGAAGGGGAATGCTTTCGATTGGTATACGGACCTAGAACCAAACTCAATTGACAGTTGGAGTCAGATGGAACAAGAATTTTTGAATCGCTTCTACAGCACCCGAAGAACAGTGAGCATGATCGAGCTCACAAACTCTCGCCAGTGGAAAGAAGAGGCCGTCATTGACTATATTAACCGTTGGAGGAATTTAAGCCTGAATTGCAAGGACCGATTGTCAGAGGCTTCGGCTATCGAGATGTGCATTCAAGGAATGCAATGGGGACTCCGATATATCCTGCAAGGGATTCAACCTAAGAGTTTTGAAGAGTTGGCCACTAGAGCGCACGACATGGAGTTGAGCATTATGGCTAGTGGAGTTGAGGGACCACCAGTTCAAGAGCCTCGACAGTCGAAAGAAAAACAGGACTTTCGGAAAGGGGGTAGAGTTTTCTCTAAGACCTCAAGCAAAGAATCTTTGGCAGTGAATGCGACCCCTATCAAAATTCAAGGAAAAGTGAACGGAAACAATGAGGAAAAACAAGATTTTTCACAAGAAAGAAGAAGACTTACTCTAAAAGAAATGCAAGCAAGGGAATATCCGTTCCTCGACACTGATGTGGCTGGAATATTTGATGATTTGCTAGGTTTAAAACTTATCGAGTTGCCTGAAATGAAGCGCCCCGAAGAAGCTAACAAAACCGATGACCCAAAATACTGCAAGTATCATCGGTTGGTCGGGCACCCAATTCATGATTGCTTCGTATTCAAAGATAAAATTATGCAGCTAGCTCGCCAAGGAAAGATATCACTTGAAGAGATCAGCGCCAATACAAATTTTATCGTCAGCAGTTTTGAGTCCCTTGACATGACGACAACAAACGTACACGAAGGAGATGATGATCATGTTAACATCTCATGCAACACGATAATTGAAAAGGAGATCGCTGCTAGTGGAACAACTCCGTCTTCAAATGAGGTTTGTACCGTGATTGGTAAATGCATGTCAACAATGACTTTCGCTGATGAAGATTTACTTCTTGGTTCCAAACTACACAATAGGCCATTGTTTGTTGCCGGCTACGCTCGTGAGCAGAAGGTGAATAGAATTTTAATCGACGGAGGTTCTGCAGTCAATATTTTGCCGTTGCACACTTTAAAGGAATTGGGGATCTCCACAGAGGAGCTCAAAACTAGTCGATTGATGATCCAAGGATTTAATCAAGAAGGACAAAGGGCCCTTGGTATCATAAGGATAGAGTTGTTAATGGATGATATGTTGTCCACTCCACTGTTCCATGTCATTGACGCAAGAACCTCATATCGCATGCTTCTCGGGCGACCTTGGATACATGAGAATAATGTGGTTCCTTCTTCTTGGCACCAATGTTTCAAGTATTGTCGAGACGGAGTAGTTAAAATGATACTCGCCGATGATAAACCGTTCACCGAGGCAGAAGCCCACTTTGCCGATGCTAAATACTATCTTGATGATGAGAAGACGGTAAAGGCCAAAGAAATTCTACCAGTTGAAGAACCAAAGCGAAGAAATAATCAAGACAATGCTCCTTTAGCGTGTGAGGATTTGAAAGATTTGATGTTTCCCCTAACACCAATTGACGAGAAGCGAACAACTTCTCAACCACCTAAAGGATTTGTTCATCCCACAGAAGGAACCCAAGAGGAATGCGAAGAATTCTCCGAGTCTCAAATGACAAAATGTTTTGGCCCAAATGCTTATAAACTCTTAGTGAGAGCTGGTTTCAACCCACGTGAAGATTCTACGCTTGGAAGGCTTCCTGCCGAAGTTGTTGGCGAAAAGGTGCATGGCCTCAATACTACTCAGATAATGCTGAAAGAAAAGGGACATGCTATTCAAAGTCCTAGAGTTGGTCTTGGATTTGTTCCACAAAAGCCAATTCGTATTGCTATCAATAGAGCCACCAGTAATTACATAATCGAAGATGAATTCTCATCAACAGGCGATTTTCTTGAAAGTAGAACAAAAGTGAGAAGGACATCCGTCTTTGATAGGCTTACACCATCTGTCTTCGACAGACTTACGCCATCCGTCTTTGATAGGCTTGGACCACTTAGAGAGTGGGGGCATGAAAAATGCGACAAACGAGGGTTTGATAGACTTACGCCATCCGTCTTTGATAGGCTTGGACCACTTAGAAAGTGGGGGCATAACAGAAAGAACAAGAAAGATGTGGGTGTCTCTAATACTAAAATCACCAAAACACGAAGGATTCGAAGTTCAATTCCATCTCGCATGAAACGGCGTACTTATTTGACCATATCATGTGGTGAAGAGTTGAAGGCTAAAATGCGAACTGTCGTCTTTACAAAAATCCAAGACGAAGAGGAAGATGACAGAGAAAGTGTGGCATCATCGTATCATATCACTTTAAGTGAAATAGACGTGATTGAGGAGGAAGACGCTGAAATTGCTCCACCCGAGCTTGAAGAAGGAGTCAAAGCCACCATCGATGAGTTAAAGGAAATTAATTTAGGAGATGCGGAGAATCCTCGACCAATCTACATTAGCGCTTTACTGGCTGTCAACGAAGAGGAGACTTATGTTGAATTGTTGCACGAGTTCAAGGATGTGTTCGCATGGTCTTATAAAGAAATGCCTGGATTGGACCCAAAAGTGGCAATACATCATCTCTCCGTGAAGAAAGAAGCTCGCCCTGTGAAGCAAGGCCAACGTAGATTTAGACCTGAATTAGTACCTGCAATTGAGGCTGAAGTGAACAAACTTATTGAGGTTGGTTTCATTCGAGAAGTCAAATACCCAACATGGATTTCAAGTATCGTCCCTGTTAGAAAGAAGAATGGACAAATTCGTGTGTGTGTTGACTTTAGAGATTTGAACGAAGCATGCCCTAAGGACGACTTTCCAATGCCAATAGCCGAACTAATGATTGATGCTACTACGGGCCACGAAGCATTATCATTTATGGATGGATCGTCCGGATACAATCAAATACGAATGGCGCCGAGAGATGAAGAATTAACAGCCTTTCGCACTCCTAAGGGCATCTATTGCTATAAAGTGATGCCATTTGGCTTGAAAAATGCCGGTGCTACATACCAAAGAGCCATGCAGAAGATATTTGATGACATGCTCCATAGAGATGTTGAATGTTATGTGGATGACTTGGTGGTTAAATCCAAAAGAAGGGAAGATCATCTCCAAAATTTGAGAAAAGTCTTCGAGCGCTTGAGAAGGTACCAATTGAAGATGAATCCATTGAAATGTGCATTTGGTGTTACTTCGGGGAAGTTTCTTGGATTCGTAGTTCGTCACCGAGGCATAGAAATCGAACAAGCCAAGATTGATGCAATTTTAAAGATTCGCGAGCCTAGGAACATTCATGAACTCAAAAGTTTGCAAGGAAAGTTGGCATACCTAAGAAGGTTCATTTCAAACTTAGCCGGTCGATGTCAACCATTCAGCCGACTCATGAAGAAAAATGTTCCCTTTGAATGGGATGAAGCTTGCACTAGTGCCTTTGAAAGTATAAAATCATATTTAACGAAGCCTCCTGTGTTGATTGCACCAGTGCCCGGACGATCGTTAATACTCTATATTGCTGCTCAAGAACGATCTGTCGGAGCTTTACTAGCCCAGGAGAATGATGATGGAAAAGAGAGTGCCTTATACTACTTGAGTAGAACAATGACACCAAATGAATTGAACTACTCGCCAATCGAAAAGACATGCTTAGCGCTCATTTTTGCAATTCAAAAGTTGAAGCATTATTTTCAAGCACATGTTGTCCGTCTGATCTCAAGGATGAATCCTCTAAAGTATGTCATGTCAAAACCCGTCCTATCTGACAGACTCGCAAGGTGGTACCTACAATTGCAGCAATTTGACATAACATATATTCCACAAAAGGCTGTGAAAGGACAAGTTCTAGCCGATTTCTTGGCAGATCACCCTATCCCTGCAGAGTGGGAGTTATCCGATGATCTACCCGATGAAGATGTTCTTGTGATTGAAGCTAGTCCTCCTTGGAAGATGTATTTTGATGGAGCTTCTCACAGAGAAGGAGCGGGCGCCGGAGTAGTATTCGTCACATCCAACGGCGAAGTGTTGCCTCACTCTTTTACCTTAACACAAAATTGCTCTAACAATGTTGCTGAATATCAAGCTCTTATCCTTGGGCTAGAAATGGCAGTTGATATAAAGCGACTAAATTTGGAGGTATATGGAGACTCCAAGTTGGTGATCAATCAGATACTCGGATCGTACGAAGTAAAGAAGCTCGATTTACTCCCTTATGTGGATTATGCTAAAAGACTTATCGGATACCTTGGTGATGTGACGATAGAGCATGTGCCAAGAAAGGATAACAAACAAGCAGATGCATTGGCAAAACTTGCTTCTACTTTAGCCATGCCCGAAGACGGAGCTCGTATATCAATTTTCAAGAGGTGGGTCGTACCACCAATTTTTGAACACGAAGAAATTGAAGAAGACGAAACTCGAGTGGTTTACGTGTTTGAAATCGAGAAAGAAGATTGGCGTCAATCGTTTGTGGATTACTTGAAGTACGAAAAGTTGCCTAATGATCCACGTCAAAGGGTTGATATTCGACGTCGTGCGGCTCGTTTCATCTACTATAAAGATACACTTTATAGACGTTCATTTGATGGAGTCTTCTTGAGATGTTTAGGTGATGACGAAGCCATTCAAGCCATAGAAGAAGCTCATTCCGGAGTTTGCGGCGCCCATCAGTCAGGACCCAAGCTACATTTCCGAATAAAAAGAATGGGCTATTATTGGCCATCTATGGTGAAGGACTGCATGGAGTATGCCCAAAAATGCCAACCTTGTCAATTTCATGCAAACTTTATTCATCAACCGCCGGAGCCATTGCACCCTACTGTTGCCTCATGGCCCTTTGATGCTTGGGGTTTGGATGTGGTTGGACCTATGACAAAGTCTTCAGCTGGACATCTCTATATCTTGGCAGCAACAGACTACTTTTCCAAATGGGCTGAAGCAGTGCCTCTTCGAGAAGTAAAGAAGGAGAACGTTGCCGATTTCATCCGCATCAATATCATCTACCGCTACGGAGTTCCTCGATATGTGATCACAGACAACGGAAAGCCATTCTGCAATGGTGTGATAGATAAACTTTGTGAAAAGTTTGGCTTCAAGCAAAGAAAGTCTTCAATGTACAACGCAGCCGCCAATGGACTCGCCGAGGCCTTCAACAAGACTTTATGTAATTTGCTGAAGAAAGTGATCGCCAAGTCAAAACGTGATTGGCACGAGAAGATGGGAGAAGCTTTATGGGCTTATAGAACAACGTATAGAACACCTACTCAAGCCACTCCATATGCTTTGGTGTACGGTGTGGAAGCAGTCTTGCCTCTTGAAAAACAAATTCCATCATTGAGGATAGCTATACAAGAAGAACTCACTCAAGAAGAAAATGCCCGTTTGCGTCTTGCAGAATTGGAAGCTCTTGACGAGAAAAGATTAGAGGCACAACAAAGTATTGAATGCTACCAAGCTCGTCTTTCTAGGGCGTTTAATAAGAAGGTGCGGCCAAGATCGTTTCAAGTTGGAGATTTGGTACTTGCCGTAAGGAGGCCCATCATCGTCACTCACAAAACTAGGAATAAATTTACTTCAAAGTGGGATGGTCCTTATGTCGTCAAAGAAGCATACACAAATGGAGCGTACAAGTTGGTTGCCGAAGATGGTTTAAGAATTGGTCCGATAAATGGAAAGTTCTTGAAGCGGTACTATGCATGAAGCGGAGGAGAAGGCTCCTGGCCCGCATGAGTTGAAACTGTGCACGGCTAAAAAAAAAAAAAAAAAAAAAAAAAAAAAAAAAAAAATCTATCTTTTTTCTTTGAACTACGTTATGACTTGATCCCACTCGGGGTACGTAGGCAGCTTAGATATTCTCTAAGTTCAGTCCTTTCCTAAAAAAAAAAAAAAAAAAAAAAAAAAAAAAAAAAAATCTATTTTTGTTTTCTTTGAACTACGTTATGACTTGATCCCACTCGGGGTACGTAGGCAGCTTAGATATTCTCTAAGTTCAGTCCTTTCCTAAAAAAAAAAAAATCTATCTTTTTTCCTTTGAACTACGTTATGACTTGATCCCATTCGGGGTACGTAGGCAGCTTAGATATTCTCTAAGTTCAGTCCTTTCCTAAAAAAAAAAAAAAAAAAAAAAAAAAAAAAGAATCGTTGAAGAATATAAGGGGAGCACGATGGAAAAGGAGAATTTTTTTATTTCATGAATCATAAAAGTGAAATAAACAATAAAAAAAACAAAAAATAAAAAAATAAAAAAAAAAAAATCATCTAAATCTAGCTCAAGCAAAAGGGTCTAAATCGTTCAACTTTTCTTTGGCATCTTCTAGAAGCTCGGCAGAAGCGCGCAATTCGTCTACCAAATCATCACTTAAAGGGGATGTATTTTCAATGGCAGCAATCTCTTCATTAATCTCACGAATTTCTATTTTAACAGTATCAAGGAGTTCTCGTTGTCGTTTTAATGATGATCTCAACTGTCCCACCCTCAGCTTCAAAGTAGCACGCTCTTTCTTAACACTCTCCAAATCATTATTGGTGGCTTGAAATTGATGAGTCTCTTTGTGTTCTCTAGCTTGAGTATTATGCAAACGATCTTTAGCCCCATCTAATTGTCGTGCTAGAATCTCTTTAGATGCCTTCTCAGTGTTCGACGACCTCACCTTATCATAAGCCGTCGCCTGGGAAAATAATGACTTCAATAATTCTTCTATGCAAGATATGTCGAAATCACCAAGATCCCGCATGGTTCCAAGAACTAATTGGACATCTTCTTGAATAGACGAAATGGAATCAATTGAAGTCCGTACTATCCTCGCACGAAGATCTTGCCATAATTGGCGAAGAAAAACCCGCTTGTGATTTTTCAGGAAATTCTCACCCACAAAAACTGAACAAGCACCATTGTACGACCCTTTCGCGGTCTCTTTCATCTTGGATGTTCTGGCAGGCATCAAAGTAGTCGGCGGCGAAGCTGCACCCGTTGAGCAAGCATTGGCAGTGGAGTGATGACTAGCTTGAGATTCCTCGCGATCGTCAACGTCAATTATCTCCTTTTCCAACTTAAAAAAAAAAAAAAAAATCATTATAAAAAAAAAAAAAAAAAAAAAAAGGGAAAAGTATGAAGTGCAACCTTCTCAGCAAAAGTGTCATTTGTTCGAGAATGACTGTCCACGTTGTTATCAATATGAAGAAGATCTTGTGGTTTTGAAGATTGCGGGTCCCTCTTCGGCCTTTTCCAATGACGCTCTATATGGCTATTGTCACTCTCATCCGAAGGAGGCAAAACATTCTTCTTCTTTATATCTCTAGGAGGATTTTTGGTTTGGAGAACATTTTCGCGAGAAAGATTGTCGAGACTACCTCTTGCCTCATCTTCTTTGTCTTCAAGTGGAATCTTACTTGACTCCAAGTTCATCAGACTCGCAGCTTTATTTTCAAGATAAGTTCCGTAAGCTTTAGTCCACCATCTCTTATAGTCGTCCGTGTGAAACTTTCTCGGATTTTGAGGAACGATGGAAAACATCACTTTAGACATGGACTCGAGCAAAACACATAGACGCCAATAACGGAGTCCATCTATTAAAGAAGCCTCGCGAACGTCTTCATCAAGTACTCCCGGAACATCTTGGTAAAACCCAAATTGACGGCTAAACCGATGAGGACTATATGGCTCAATAACGAAACGATTACCACGCCGCAAGGAGAGATAGCTCGAGCGAATGGCGATGAAATAATTTCTTTCGAACCCTTTAGTTGTTCCATCATCAACATATAAAGAAGACTCGCTCCTAGGGATCGTGGTGCAAGTCCAAGACATAAGATCTCCTTTGTGAATCCGTTTGCGTGCATCCGCGGGAGTGTAGTATCTAGCGCTTCTTTCTCCGGAATAAGATACCATCTTTGGGCCATCGACGGCTACGCCTTGCGGAACTTGACAATGGGTCTTGAAATAAAACGCCAACCAACTATAGACGAAGTGAATAGGAAACGGAGAATTCTCTTGATGGGGTCTCAAGGATCTCGAAATCCTATTTATGCCATTGAAGATGCTTGCCAAGACAGGAACTGCAAGAGAGACTTCTTCGCCACTCGCCATTATGCTAGCCATCTTGAATGTTGAAGGACGTATCATGCCCACATCATCAATAGGGAGGACGAAGGTGCAAAGCCAACAAGCCAAATGGGCCGCCAAGTACGTCTCGGACCTCAGTTCGACATCAACGCTAATGCTCGAAAACACAGCTTCTTCAATGTTGATCCATTTCGCATGTGCTTCAATATTGCCGGAAGGATTGTGAGTTGACTTGGGGCGAACACCTTTCTTTTCTTTGCGCGGAGGAGGTTGAGTGTACTTCTTCTGCTTCTTCGACCAAAACTGAATCCAGCTTTCGACAGAGACATTGGAGGACGGATCTTTAGAGCGCTTCCGAAGTAAGTGGTAGGCATGGAATAGATGTCGGCAGGAACGGTGAGAATATCGAACACCCTTTGCATCGGAACCGACGAGTTCTTGAGAGGCAGGGACAACTTCATCGTAAAGCAGCCCGGTTAACGATAGCCCGGAGAGGATGTGCAAATCCCATAAAGAGATAGACATTTCTCCGGGAGACGTCAAGAGGGTATTTGTAGTCGGACACCATGCCTCGAAGAACGCCTTCATAATTTCGGAATTGTAATCGTACGTGAAGAGGGAAGCATATACAGGATCATAGATCTTCGCGGACTTCAGCTTGTGCTGGCAACGACTGAGAACGTCTTCGGTCCACTCCCAGTACCCTTTGAAGAATTGAAAGCCGCCGGAAAGCTCGAGAGTATCTCCCCACTTGACTCTTCCATTCACGATGTTGTCACCCAAAGTCGGCAGAAGGCTCGGACCGCTTGACTCTTCCGGAAGCAAGGATCTGTCGGGTTTATGATTTGATGCTCGCAAGCTATACACGTACTCGTACTTATTATGAGGATGCTCGTGGGACCAAACGGACATGCGATTCGGAGTCGTGAGGCGTGGCCATTGCTTTGCGTAAGAACCAATAAGGGGGGCATAAATCGTCAAGACGGTTCCTTTGTCATTCGGTTGGTAGCGATCGTCAAGAATTACCAATTGCTCGTCGCCGGAAGAGGAGAAAGCTTGCTTGAAACAAACCATCGCAAAACCTGTCAAAACAATTTCAAAACAAAGAGCAATTAGTTTGACAAAAAAAAAGGAGGAAGAAAAAAGAACGGGGGCAAGGAACTGCGCTAAAATCAAATACCAAATCTGTCGAGTTGCGAAACCTGGACAAGGAAAACAGTATTTTGTTTTGATAAGCAATCGAGCAAAATAAACGGGCAAAACTCGAATTTAAAAATTAAAAAAAAAAAAAAAAAAAAAAAAAACAAAAAAAAAAAAAGGGGAGAAAGCAGTTCTTAGTGTCATATTATCAAACACCTGGCGGACGTGTTCAAAGAGTCTGATTATGCGTATATTTTATATGCAAAACTGACCTGGAATCGATTACAAGTAGCAGACAGAAGCAAATAATTGGCAGGTCGTTGGATTTGTGAATGAAAAAAAAACGAAGAGGGCATCCCCCTTTTATAAGGGATAGATGAAGCTAATCCCACAAACCTTAGGTTTCTAATCAACCAATCAAAAGAAAGCATAATCTCAATAGAAGAAGGAGTGTTCAACTTGTCCGTGAAACCAAATTGCAATGGGAAAAGGAGTGTTTATTTTGCAGAGAAGAGTCACTGCCCATTAAACTTCGATTTGAATTGGAAGAGAACTGCCCATATAGAATTAAAATTCTCTCATCGTACGATCCTCATGTTTCACTCGAAGTAAATTAAAATTCCCAACTTATGATGCAGAGAAACCCGTTGAAGTTAGAAGTTCAAAATTACGGTGTTGCTGCGCGAGTGTTTCAAAAAAAAAAAAAAAAAAAAAAAAAAAAAAAAAAAAAAAAAAAAAAGAGATCGAAGAATGGGAGAAGTTCTAAGCATGAGGAAGTCTGATGCTTCTAGCCGTCCGCACTTGTGATTTGGGTGGGCCCATTCAATTTTATTATTAAGTATGGGTTACGATTTCAATGATCTCACAAAAGGTGCTCAATTTTGAAAGTGTTGAGCTTGGGAGATGTTTGTTACAAAACAAAAAAATAAATAAATAAAAGTGATTATCGTGACTTATTCACTTCAAGACGCATCGTCCGTGAACAAGTCTCGTGGGGGCATTTGTAGATAAATAAATTTTATCCAAAAGAAAGGGACCATTGTGCAATTACGAAACAAGGAATTCTATTTAAATTCTATGGCCCATGGCAATTCCGTAATTAAATATTTAAATTCAAATCAAATCAAGATTATGTGCCGTATATTGGTATCTATATTTAAATATCAATTACATATTTTCTATTTTAAATCTAGGGATTTAATTAAATTAATTCCTAAATTAAATAGATAATTGATTTTAAATATATATTTACCAGTAGAATTATTTATTCTCTTCCAAATTATAAGGGATAAATATCAATTAATTATTGGCCAATAGAATTGTTTCTTCTCTTCCAAGTTACAAGAGATAAATATCAATTTAAATCGGGCCAATCAAATCGCGCCACATCATCAGTAAGGCCCATCAAGGACTCTTATTCTACCACTATAAATAGGAATCCTCCCTCCACAATTAAAAACACAACTGAAGGAGCAGAAATCGTAGGAGCAAAATTCTCTCTACAATTCAAGAAGCAAGGAAGAAGAATTCGTAGGAGGTAAGATTCTCTCTCTACATTCAAAGTGTTCTTCGTCATATTCGAGGTGTTCTTGAGCAAATTCAAGGCGTTCTTCGTCAAATCTAGCGTTCGATCCGAGATAACGGTGCCAAACCTTCGGATTAACGTTAATCAATTCAAGTCAAGATCACTGGAAGATTGAAGGGCCAAATCCATCAAGAATTTCAAGATCTTCAAGTCAACGCCCGTCAAAGTTCAACAAATCAAGATCGAAGGAAGATTGAGGGGCCAAATCCATCAAGAACTTCAAAATCTTCAAGTCAAATCAAGTCAAAGTTCAACGTTCGATCCGAGATTCAAGTCGCAAGACCCTCGGAAGACGTTATTCAAATCCAAATCAAATCCGGAGAAGATCAAATCAACGACTCGTCTCCGAAATTCAAAGTCAATCATATATTTTTCTTGAGAGAATAATCAGAGGATTAAAATAGAGATTGTAACCCGCAATTTATTTATTTTAATTCAATAAAAATCATCTTTGTTCAATTTTTCTTGTTTGTTTATATCGCAGATAAGAATTTGTTGTTACACACTCATGTTCCAACACATGGGGAATCAAGCTCGAATTTATCTCAAATTTCAGAAACTATTGCAGCAGCATCACTTTTGCAAAAAGATGATTCAAATATGGCGAGACCCACTCGAGAACGCCGTTTACCAACTCGTCTTATGGATTATTGTCTCATTGCTTCAGATGACCCAAAAACAATAAAATCGGCTCTCAAAGATGCACGATGGCTCGCCGCCATGAAAGAGGAACTACAAGCTCTACATGATAATAATACATGGGAATTGGTGCCACCTCGTATATGTTGTTGGCTCTAAATGGGTTTTTCGAACTAAATACCGCGAAGATGGAACAATTGATCGATTTAAAGCTCGTTTGGTCGCCAAAGGATTTACCCAAATTTCCAGAATTGATTACGAAGAAACCTTTAGTCCAGTAATCAAGCTAAGCCAACGACAATCCGATTGGTCATTGCTCTATCTGTTTCTCTTGAATGGAATATGCACCAGCTTGATGTCAAGAACGCATTCTTACATGGGAACCTCAAAGAAACCGTGTATATGGAACAACCTCCGGGATTCATTGACGAGGCCTTACAGAATCATGTGTGCTTGCTTAAAAGATCACTGTATGGTTTAAAACAAGCACCACGTTCTTGGTTTAACCGCCTCTCACAATATTTGCTTCACCTTGGACGATTTTATTGCAGCAAAGCCGACTCCTCCTTGTTCATATATCGTGAAGGTGAGTTAACAATTATTCTTCTTATTTATATCGATGATGTTCTTATTGCAGGTAATAATAACATATTCATTAAAACTCTCATCGCAAAGTTGGGTGAAGAATTTTCCATTAAAGATCTTGGACCCTTACATTATTTTCTTGGCGTGGAGATAAAACCATTCCGTGGTGGAGTTCTTCTCTCTCAAGCAAAATATACATCAGACATTCTTTCGAGGACAAAGATGCTTGAAAGCTCACCTATATCGACCCGAACAATTCTCAAGGAGAAATTAATGGCTGATGAAGACCCTATTGATGAGTCGGTATATCGAAGTATTGTAGGAGCCTTACAACATTTGACGTTCACCAGACCGGATATTTCTCATGCAATTAATCGTGCTTTTCAGCATCTAAATAATCGTACTACTGTCCATTTGAAGGCTGTGAAACGCATCTTACGGTACCTAAAGGGCACTCAAGCATTTGGACTCCGTTACCTCAAACAAAGTCCGACATCACTCTATGGATTTAGCGATGCCGACTGGGCAGGTTGCCCAATAACAAGGCGTAGCACTACCGGTTTTTGCATCTATCTTGGGGCAAATTGTATTTCCTGGTGTTCCAAGAAACAACCAACAGTATCCCGCTCAAGCACCGAAGCCGAATCTCGATCAATGGCATCATCTACAACAGAAATAACATGGATTATCTTTTGGTTACGTGACATTGGTATACCTCTCTTTTCGGCACCTCAGCTCTTTTGTGATAATGTCAGTGCGCTTCATATGACAGTCAATCCAATGTTTCATGCTCGTTCCAAACACTTAGAGTTAGATTACCATTTTGTACGAGAAAAAGTTGCCATGGGAACACTTACCACGCATTATATTCCTTCATCTTCTCAACCAGCTGATATTTTTACGAAACGACTGTCCAAGAATCCATTCTTCAATTTTCGCAGCAAGTTGGGTGTTCATCGTCACGACCACTCCAACTTGAGGGGGCATGTTAAGGAAATAAATTAATATTATTTAAATATTAATTATTCCATAATTACAATTGATTGACAGCCATGATATATCTCCCATAATTCTAGAGATATTGGCAACGGCTAATTGACAACAATTGTCAATGCCATAATTCTTGATCCTTTCCATATAGATAGTATAATCCTATATATATATATATATACATTGTATCTTTAACATTTATTCATCAATAAAAAGGGCTGAACAACAATGCACCTTGAGTTTTCTAAATTTTCTCACCTAGGTCTTGATTGCAGCCCACATAAATTCTAAGTTCAATTTTCCAATAACTAGGTAAGACATGCAATAAATAGGTAAGATATCGAAATAACTACACTACACTGTACAAAAGAAAACTTGAGATAGTGAAAGTTAAATAACTCAAATCAATTCAATACATATAAGATATCGAAAGTTGGATAAATAAAAACTCGGACCCTGGTGAATAAATAAATTAATTAATTACTAATTGAACATATAATAATTACTTTTTTTTATTGTTATAAAAAAGGAAAAAGAAAATATATCCACCAATTTGTAGAAATGTTCAAGAATTCCCTAGAACTTTTTGTTATAAATATCTACTAGATTATGTATTGAATATTTATGAACTATGACAAAGTTACTCTTCAGTTGTATTTATAGTTACATTTTAGAGACTAGTTAAAATCCTCTCACTTGTACACATTTTGCATGAATACTTTGAAAATTTTAGAAAAACTCTTCCAGACGTTAATCAAAATTATCACCATCGCTCATTAAAAAGAGAAATAATATATATGTTAATATTATTTCTCAGTATTTGTATTATGTCATAATACTCTGAACTAAAAAGTAACATGCTAAAGCTCTTCTATAAAATTTAAAGAAAACAAAAAGATGTGTATTAAGAATCATACTAAAACCACCTAGTGCGCAATTCATTTTCTCCATTGGTCTTTGATGTCGCTTTGAGCGAGTCCCCAAATCATACAACAAATAGACCATAAATGAGGTCCAGGTTCACCAACCATCCCCATTTTCTCTTCTTTTCAGCCCAAGTCTTAACCTTTCTTTCAACGCAAGAATAAGGGGAAAGTAAAGGGACTCGAGAAAGACGTTGGCCACAGAGAGAAGAGAGGAAAGACACTCTTTCTGAGAAAAACACACACCAAAACACCAAGAACACACAATACATTTCTATGGTGGGGCAACAAACTCCCATCAAATGGCGCCGTCTGTGGGAAGAAGCAATTAAGGGTTTATGAGTAGATTTATTATTATCGAGATGTGAAAGAAGATTGAATAAGACATGTATGTGAGAGAAACAACAAAAGTTTATCCGTCAAGAAGAAGCATCGACCAATTTAATTTATTTATAACAAAAAGGAATTAGTTGTGGAGAGGTTGATGGGATTTTTATTTTCTTTCCTCTTCTTGATTTTTAGTTTAAGAGAGTAAATTTTTTCAACACCCCTTCAAACATGGAAGGTCTAAATGTCTGGGCGAACTAATCGCATGAAATGCTCGTTACTTGAATATTTAGATCTTTTTTGTCTTTGTTTCGCTCGAGGCCAATACTGGCTTTTGTTTGTTGCGAGGTCATCTCAGACGAAGGTCTGTGTTTGGTTCGGTGTCGATTCCGACCCCTACTTTTAATCAATGCGGCCGATACCGGCCGCGGTCTTTGTTTCCATCATTTCGGTAATGCGGCCGATCCCGACCGCGGTCTTTGTTTCCATCTTTTCAGTAACGCGGCCGATTCCGGCCGCGGTCTTCGCTTCCAGTGAGAAACGAGATATCGAAATCTTGCCTACAATGTCAGAAAATGGAAAACTCCACAACTCTGATAATAAGTGTAGTGGAGACGAAAAGATTGTAATCTGGAAGTAAATTCAATGCATTGCATGTATCGGACAATAATAATAATAGCGAGATAGACATAAAATCTATTTTGAAAATGGCGAATGGTAACTTAAATGGTCCTACAATTGAAGCAAATCATAAGGAGTCTTCTTGGAAGACACATATCCCTGGTTTGGATGCTCGAGATATTTTACCTCGGGTTTGGTCAACTCTGGGAATTTGTGCTGCAACATTTCAGGTTCTTTTATCCCGTTCCCCGTTTGTTCAACTCTTATAAAGATTAAAAGCCAGTAACATTTCGAAGGTTGGTTATCTAATATTAGCTACATTTGGTGAGTTTGTCGGCGGGCCGCCCAACCTAAAGCAGAAAGATACCATTGAAGTTGATACTGAAGTTGATACTGGTAGACCATTAGTTACTTTCGCACCACGCGCAACGAACTCGGGAAGTAGGTGAATGAAGTCTTGATGATGAATGTAGACGAAACTACTACTTCTCAAGACGTAGACGGGTTTAGGGCTGTTCGAGAAGCACTTGAGAGGTGTCGTGTGTCGAAACTGATGAACAAAATGGGCTATAGAGGACTTGAGCTCGGGAAAATGGAGCATCGTCTTGTGTTTTTTGCTTCTTCTTCCCAAACTGCATTGGTAACTCGTCGCCGCTATTCGTTTTCTTGGATTAGAAATACACGTGTTTTCTTGGAGAAGAAGCTCATGGGAAAGAAATGTTTTCTTGATTAAGCTCCGAGTAGTTCTTGACGACAAGAGAAAGTAATGAGTTTGTATGGTGGGGTATATGTAAGTGGTAATCTGTAAAACAATTTTAATTAAAGAAATATAAAAAAGTGATAAGAATTTAAGAGATACATGAGTGGTGAGCTAAAAAAGAAGCTACTCATTCCTCATATATGAAAACATGTATAGCTTCACTAAAATTAATATCAACTAGTGTGATAATTTGTATGATTATTATTTGCTCAAATACTCAAACTATCATCACGAAGTATGATTTATCTTTCCTTCTTATTATATCTGAGTGGAGTAAAGGGCACTAACCTGAAAAAATATATTATCTATATTGGTGCTAATGATAAGTTTTCCCAATTTGGTTTTGTTATATTGCACATTATGATTATATAAAAGAATATTAATTATTTTAAATAGAGTATATAAATTAATTATTCTTTTATGGTGGTTATACTAAATAAATTATTATTAATTCATGCACCTCCATTCTTTGGTTTTATCCAAACATATCGTTATGTAATATAGCTGATAATTTTATATATAAAAGAAAGAAATACTGGACAATCCTAAAATACTAATAGTATTTATGTAATTATATATTTTAATATTTTTTTTTCTCTAATAATTCCTAACTATAACTTTTAACCGTTATCAATCTCCGATTTTAATTTTCATCAATATATCTCAGATCTTAAGAAATATATCTCAGATCTTAAGAGATAAAGATAAAAATATAATTTTTTAAATCTTAATCTATATATTTGGATTATAAATCTTCATATGTAAGATTTAAAAAAACCAATGTTATATAAAATATGAATAATACTATATTATTAAATTTTACTAATTATTTCTTTCACTTTGGAAATAATCACATGCATCGCACGGGGATAAAATTCTAGTTTTTTTTTATTAATTAAAAAAACAACACTAATTATCTATGCATGTCACATTTGGCATATCAACTAGGGATGAAAATTGAAATGAAAATTTCAAAATCCGACGATTTTAATCAGAATTTTCGTTTTCGTGATTTTTTTTCCTGAACGCCGAAGTTTTGATTCCCAATTTTTTCGTACGGAATTTGAGTACATTATATTTTGGTGTCCGATTCGAAAATACTTTTTAAAAACTACACTTATAATATCAATTTTATTATTTAATTTGTATTATAGATGACAAAAAATGTAAATTTTTTAAACCCAATAATTCAATATAAAGAGTTTTAAGTTTGGAAGAACTTGTTCGTTTCGATATTCAAAAATTGAAACTTTTTTTCTAGAATTAGTTTTTTTTTTTTTTAAAGAGAGACAATCTTAATTAACTGTTTATCAGCACAAATAATATTTTTCAAAAATCACAAATAAATAAATAAAGCACAAATACTCAAATTAAACAGAAATAATTTTCAAATTATCCACCCCATAATGATTCTTCGCATCGCCGGCATTCTCAACAACTCCAGAAAACTCCGTCATGTAGAACTCAAATTTTCCGACGACGCTCTCCGGCATCGACACCAGCACCTTCACACCGTCGGAATCTCCGACCACCGGCAAGAACAAGCAATACACGTCGCTGGTCAACGGCCCCATATGAAGTGGCTTCCCTCCCCCAAAATCCAATTCCTCAAGCCCTAATTTCGACCACTGCGAAATCACCAAACTCGCCGAGAGATCGGTCCTCACGTTCTCATCCTCCAACAAATCAACGACGGACTGCACATAATCGTCGATCGCCACCGTCGATTTCGCGCGCTGCACTAATCTCACGCCGTGGTGGAGGTTATGCGGCGGCGGCGCCACCAGTTCCTTAACCTTCGCCTCGGCGCACGCTAGCACGAACCCGTTCCCGTAGTAACCCTGCGGCAACGGATTTGACGGCCGGTTTCTGAAACTGACGGAGAAGAGGAGTTTAACGGTGACGGAGAGCGGGAGGCCGAGGGACTTAACCCAGCAGCGCCACGTGTGGGAGGCCAGCGCCTCGAAGGTGGTGCATTTTAGCGAGGGGCCGCATTGTCTTTTCAGGTGGAGGATCTGGGAGGGCGAAAATGTTATCGACGAAGGGATTAGGGGCTGAGACTGCAAATAGCTGTAAATATTGGGGCCGGTTTGTGAATTACTATTTTCCGTCGTGGTGAATTCTGGGTGTGGGAAAGTCACTTGTGGTGGGGTGCGGGGTCCCAACACGTGGCGGGAGTGGAATGGCTGGATTGGAATATTAGTGGAATTTGATTGGCATAGGTGGGCCCAAGCATGTAAAAATTGCGACGAGCCAATCCCGTCGCAAACACAGTGATTGATTGCGGTGCAGAGAATCATTCCTCCACATCGGAGATTTGTGACCTGTGAGTCAACAGTAAAAAGGGAGGGGGGGTCAATATTCGTGATTGATAATAGCTTTTAATTAAAATAATAAATAATAAATAATAAATAAATAAATAAAAGGTAGTGAAAAAGAAAAAGGTATGTTTGGGGAATATATAATTGTGGGTGGGAGGAGTAGATGCCAACGGTCAGAGGCCGGGGGAACCAACACATGTTGTCTATGTAATGTCACCACCCGGAATATGATTGAAAGAGAAAGCTCATTTTTCAATTTCTGCAAATTCATATTTATTGGATTATTGTTTTTATTTTGATGATTAAATATATAAATTTCGTTTCTCTTGATATAGATTTATAACTACGTTGGGCGAGATTAATTTTAATAAGAGGAAATCGTTACGTTGCACTCTTTGCCAACTAGACTAACTAGGTGTTGTATTCTAGTACTTTAAGATTTAAATGAAGTTTTGACCATTGATCAATTGTATTATGGCAAGAAACATCTTGATTTTTATTTGCATAAATTACAACCACCTTTGAGGTATGATCAAATTATGGAAAAACCTCTATTGTTTGGATAATTACAACTACTCCTCTGAACTATAAGTTTTTTTACACGTTCGATCCACCCAGTGTCAAATTTAGTGGAATCTTCTAAATGATATGGAATATTCTCAAATGTGTACCCGTTTTATCCCATTCGAGCTCCACATTTTGAAGCAAGATGATCATAAGATGTGTTTTTTGCTTGTATCGGATTGTGGTGCATCAGAAACTCCATTTTTGCACAAAATGAATACAAACTAGAAAACTTTCCATAGGTTCTAAAAGACCATGTTGAATTTCACATCATAAGGGTAGACGTGTAAGAAGATTCATAGTCGAACGAGGTAGTTGTGATTACTCAAACATGATGGGTTTTTTTCTTAATTTGACCACACCTCATGGGTGGTTGTAATTTACCATTTTTAGTAAATGTAAATGAAAGGGTATACTTGCAATTTCTAGAAGAAAAAAAATATTCAATTTAAAGCATGAAATAAGTCTTTTTCCATAACCTCTCTTAAACAAAACATGAAACAAGCCTCACATTTAATTTTAACACCATCGAAATCACAAAATTAACTTTATTATCTTAATTTGTTGGTGATATTTTATATTTTATTTTTCATGAATTTAAAAAACAATACAATTATTTAAACTTCAAAAAAAAAATAGTTAAATTAAAAAAAGCTGACCTGAATAACGAGAGGTGGAATATCCAAGAAACCAGGGGCGTCAACTCTGTACATGAGCTTCCTCAAGGACCTGTTTGGCTTCTTCACAAACTCAACAAACTCCTCCGCGCTCAAATCCACGTCAGCTTCCGCGAAAACAGCGCCCTCGCCGTTGCAGTCGATTTCGAGCTTCCGGTCGCCGCTCGCGGCGGCGCGTGCCCTCACTCTCCCGGCGAAAGGGTAGTAGTGAACCAGAACCCTCGACAGCGCGTCCTTGAGTGTTTCCGCGGCGACGGATTTTTCGAAAATGTAGAGATATTTGATGGAGAATCTGAGGAACTTCTGATCGTCGAGGTTTGAGAGATGGACGGTGTGATTCGGAGTCGGGCAGCTCGGGCAGACGAACACGGGCAGGTTCTTGTAGACGCAGTCTGGGAGTTCTGGAGATTTGAACATGGTTGTGTTGTTCTTACACGATGATGATGAAGATGGGGGCCGATTTCGCGGGGGTGAAAGAAATCAGAGAATTATTTAATTTTTTTTTTCTTTTTTTTTTTAATATTTTTTTTAGGGAGAAGAAAGAATATAGCTCTGTAAAAGATCTATGGCTGGATGTAGGGATGTTGTACTATCAGATTCCACCACCTCCAAAGACGAAATATTAGTGTAATATATTTATATATATATTATATATCTGAAATGTTAAATGTCGTTTTAATTCTACTAATGTCGTTTTGACTTCGAACCTGATCTTGACATATTTCTATTTTGATTTTGGCAAAATTCGTAACACGAAAACTGTAGTACTTTGGGTTAACATTCTAATCTAACTTAAATCCGCTAGATTGGATGTCGTGTGACAAAGTTATGCATGAATGAGTCACATTTTGAATTTTAGATACCTCAATACATCAAAGTTGTGGGCAGTATCCATTGATTCATGTATATCTTTCTCGTCCGACATCCAATTTTGGTGATTCAAGTTGGATTAGAAAACTAACTTAGAATATTACAAATTCTATTTTTCGAGTTTTGCAAAATTTGGAATTAAAAATGATCAAAACCATGTTTGAAGTCGTAACGGTATTATTAAAGCTCGAATTATGTATGGTAATTCTTATCAAAAAGAAAAATTATGTATGGTAACAAACTAGTGTAAAACTAAGGGGTATTTTGGGGATTTCACAAACAATCTAATACGTTCGTATCCCAAATAATAGCGCTAGATTATAGGGGTGAGCAAAAAAACCGAGAAACCAAAAAACCGAACTGAAAACCGAAAAAACCGAGCCGATATGTACCGTCCTGACTTAAAACCGCATATACAGTAATTATTTTTTGAAAAACCGAAAATATCGGTTTGTGTATGGAGAATAAAAAAATTACCGAACCGATTTCCCGAACCGAACCGATTTATACAAAATGTATGATGTCTTTTTGATATATAGTATAAATACTTACCCTAGCGTACCTCTATCTTTCGAGCGGCTCCATGTGACATGTTTTTCTATTAATTAATTTCGGGTTGTGATGTGTTTTTTATTAGTTAATTTTCGGTTGTTATTTGTTAATTTTCTCAAATAAATATAATGAAAGTCCAAATATATCGGTTTTATATTGAACCTATTCGAACAAATAGACGAAATCGAAACCGAAAATAAACCAAAACCGTTAACCAAAAAGCGAAAAACCGATTAACACCTAACCGAAAAAAAACGACATATTCGATTTTTAAAATATGAAAAATCGATATTATCTGTAGTGTTTGGTTTATTGGAAAAATCGAGCCGTACTGACCCGTGCACACCCCTACTAAATTACGGATATAGTATTAAGAGAATCACATATTACATTATCATGATCAATTTTATCAACCTTAATCAACGTTCCCACAAGGCGTAACAATATTTACCGGGTGTATTTCATAACTGCCTCTTGTGACTATTTTGGAAAAAGAAAAAGGAAAAAATGAAAAGGGTTACCGATTATGTAAAAGAAAATTTACTTTCTTTTTCCTCCTTTTCATTTCCGTCTGCACGAATATACTGTTCACCCGGTTCGAGTCATTATCATATTACCTTGCAATCACAATTGCAATCACAACGTACTTGATTTATATGCTCAACTTATTTCAGACCGCAAATATTAATCTACTAGTATACCGATAAAATTATCAACGGAGTTTTATTTGAATATTCCGAGGAGCATTTTTGTATTGAAATTTGGTGAAAGACTAAAGCATGATTGTTCGAATTCCTCTGGGTGCGTGTTGTAAAATCGGGTATAAGGCCATTTTTTTTAATAACTAAAGTCCTAGTAAATTACTTACTCCACACATTTTGTTTTGGTTCATGTATTGATTGATGCTTGAGGTTGAGTTGGTAATTTATTAGGTATATGTTTGATCATCTTATCTTACTTGAGTCTTATACTCTTGTTTGTGGATTCCACCTATTTTGACTTAAATTACGGGAAAGTTTTTTGACCCCTCGCCACCGCCCACAGAGAATTTAAAAATAACATATAATTGAAAAAGAAAGTAAAACATTAAAAAGGTATTTGGCTACAATTATAATATGTTAAAAAAAACTTATAAGTTATTCTAAAGTGTTTAATAATAAAAAAAAAATAAGCCGTTAAAGAGCAAATAAACTCATTATCGAAACACTTTAAAAATTAGTTCTCAAACTCAGAAGTAATAAAAAAAAAAAAAAAAAATCAATTCGAAGAAAAAGAATAGAGCATAACTAAATAGACACGGCCATGGGCCGGTTTTTGGCCCGGAACCAGCCTGTTGACGAACCGGAGCGGTTCGTTGACCGGTGAACCGGTACCGGTACCGTGAACTGGCCCATGTTCCTCGGGACGGGCCCGGTTCTGGAATTATGTGAACTGCCCGGCGGTTTACCGGGATTTCAAGAAAAAAAAAAGCTGAACCGGCCGTTATTTGCTCTTTTTTGAATTCCCCCCCCCCCCCCCCCCCCACATTTTTTTCCTATAAATACCCTCACACCCTATTTTTTCCTATAAAATTAAGTTAAAGTCCTTTCATTTATTTTCTTTTGTTTTTTTCCTATTTAAAAGTAATTTTTTTTAATTTATTTATCCATCAAGTATTTTCAAAACAAAAAGTTATATATATTAATAAATTTTCGGACCGGCCCGGAACCGGAGGGAAGCGTGAACCAGAGTGAACCGTGAACCAGAGTGAACCGTGAACCGGAGTGAACCGGCCCGAACCAGCCCATGCCCATGTCTATAACTAATATGAATGGGATTGATGCATGTCCTCCGACATGTTTGCCTCCATTATTTTTGTACACGCCTGATATACCTAAATGGGCCGGCCCAATGGGCCCTCAAATATATCTACTAATTAGGCCCACTATACGAAAGCCCAAAAACCTTCAAAGTAAGGCTTGGGCCCAACAAAGTAAGCCCAATCCAATCACCGAGATATAAATAGGTGTTTTACTCATTTGTAAAGGTACGTTCTAATTATTCACAATCAATCTCGAGTTTATTCTCTCTACTCTCTCTACGATCCACACATCTGACTTGAGCGTCGGAGGGGTTTCCGCCGGATCAACCCCCGGCTTAGTTCACGTGTGCTCATTTTGTAGGGACCTCAGGAACATCGAGTTGACTAGCTACTGATCAGCTTTGCTCTCCCAGCTCGTTTTCTATACTATCCTAGGTGAGCTATACTCTAGCATCATCATTTTGGCGCCGTCTGTGGGAACGATGCAAACCAGATCACGTAGCCAACAAGATCCTCCTGAGGCATCAGCTCGGAGAGAAAACGACACAGCTAATAACCTCCCCGCCCGTGGAGGATCTGGCATCCCACCTCCTCCACGCGCCGCGGAGCAACTTCCTCCACGTGCCGCGGAGCCAGCTCCCCCACGTACTGCAGATCCACCTCGCGAGGTTCAGGTGATCCCCCCTCGGGACCCACCACTCGCCGATCCACCACTCCCTGCTCCTCGAACGGTTCAGATAACCGAGGACGCACTCCAACGTATGATAGCGGAAGCTTCTACTCGCGCCGCCACGGAGGCCGTAACTCAATATATCGCCACGATGGGAGCAAACGCTCCCAATGCGATACCAGCACAAGCTCCACCCATAGTACCACCAGTGGCCCCACCGCCAATCCAGAATCAAATAAGTGTTTCCTCCTCTACGTCGGACCCACGGTCCCGAGTTCAGCTATCTACTAATCACAGAGGAGCACAGCCCAGACAACAACGTCGGCGCTCACCCCTACGGGGGAATGCATCACCACCGAGAATCCCTCTCTTTAATGAGGGAGAAGGCGAGGTAAACAGCCGAATGTCTCGCCAAAACCTTTTCTCTCAACCAAATAATCAAATGGGTGAGAGAATGCCTCTCCCAACAAGACGCAGTCCCTTCACCATAGATATTCTCAACGAGGTATGGCCCAACAGACGCTGCGATGTGCAAGATGTTCCGCACCACTCTCTCCAAGAGGGCAATGAATTGGTTCAACTCCCTACCCATAGGGTCCATTGACACATTTGCTCGGTTGTCGACCCGGTTCACCAACCAATTCGCCATCAACAAACAATATGCCAAGACCCCAGCTCATCTTTTCTCTGTAGTACAAAGAGATAACGAAACGCTCCGCAACTACATTAAGCGTTTCGTAGAGGCTGTCCACGAAGTCCCCAGTGTGGGGCAAGACATGCTCTCCGGGATTATGCAGCAGAACTTGAAACCTGGTAGATTCAAAGAATCTATCGCCGGAAGACCCCCAGGCAACTTAGAGGAGTTACTGAATCGAGCCGAAAAATACGTCCGGATAGAGGAAGCCTCTACCCATGCTCCTCCTAAAAGAAAAAGAGAAGATGACCGTCAGGACAATAGGAGGAGCGATGATCGACGTCCACCACTTCCACCTCAAAGCCAAACCTCTTCCTCCTACAATAGGTTCACTCCTCTAAACGCTCGCCTCACGGAAATCCTTCATGTGATAGAACAGAAAGGCTTAGCAGAACCTCCACGTCCTATGCAACCAAACGCGAAGCGAGAAAAATCGGATCGTTATTGTCGATTCCATAAGGACAGAGGGCATACTACGGAGGAATGTGCACAACTCAAACTGGCGATCGAGAGGCTTATCAAACAGGGCCATTTAGGCGAATACATTGATAAGCCGCGAAATAAGCGCCGTGATGACCCTCCACGCCGAGATAACAATCGAGATCAACAACAAAGGCGAGAAGATGGAGGTCATCGACGTGACCCAGATAACAACGATAATCAGCCTACCCGAGGAATCATCTCCTTTATCTCCGGAGGACCGGCGGGGGGCGACTCACAAAATGCAAGACGCACCCTCGCTCGATCAGCACGCATGAATCAAGAACATGCCGCTCCGTCCGCACGCATATATCAAATACGAAGACCTGATCACAGCATAGTTTTCAACTCCTCCGACCTCGAAGGTCCAGATGAAGACCATGTCGATGCATTGGTAGTAACAACAACGGTGGCCAACTTCTTGGTCAAGAAGATATTAGTGGACGGTGGAAGCTCAGCTGACATCATGTACCTCCACGCTTTTAAGCAACTGGGCATAGATAATGCCCGGTTCAATCCCGTCTCCACACCCCTGAAAGGATTCACAGGAGAAGGCATTTTGTCCATGGGAGAAGTGGAGCTGCCTGTTTCTTTAGGGGAAGACCCCTGTCGAATCACGAAACTAATCAAGTTCCTCGTCGTCGACAGGCCATCACCATACAACATCATTCTGGGGAGGCCAGCCATCCACACATTCAAGTCAGTACCTTCCTCCTACCATCAGAAGTGGAAGTTCCCTACTCCCTATGGAATGGGAGAAGTGCTTGGAGATAGACGTCTCGCTCGAGAATGCTATGCAAGGGCCCTACGAGAACCCTCAAAGAAGCCTAAACCGCCCGGAAAGGGAGACGATACCCAAAAATCCGACAAACGGAAGTGGGTCAATGCGATCATTGAGGACAATAAAGAAATCCTCATCAGTGTACCAGACGATAGCATCAAGCTAGCGGCTGTCGAAGAGCTTAAGCTCATAGAGCTCACACCTGGAGATGATTCCAAACTCCTACGCATCGGATCCGATTTAGATCCTGAGACGGAGCAGCAGCTAATCAACTTCCTGCGACACAATGGAGATGTGTTCGCATGGAAAGCCCAAGATTTGTCGGGCATTCCCCCTCAGGTAGCCCTACATCGGCTTAACGTCGACAAGAGGATGAAGCCAGTCAAACAGAGGAAACGAACGTTTGGACCCGAACGCAACAAGCATATCAAGGCAGAAGTGGCTAAACTTCTAGAGGCGGGTCATATACGACCAGTTCAGTATCCTGAATGGTTGTCGAACGTAGTGCTCATTTCCAAACCCGGTGGCAAGTGGAGATTATGCGTAGATTTCACTGACCTCAACAAAGCCTGTCCTAAGGACCCATTTCCTCTACCCAGAATCGATCAGCTCATCGATTCGACCTCGGGGTGCGAACTCCTCAGCTTCCTCGATGCATACCAAGGATATAACCAGATCTTACTTGCACCAGAAGATCAAGAGAGGGCTAGTTTCATCACTGACCAAGGCATCTACTGCTATCAAGTCATGCCCTTCGGGTTAAAAAACGCAGGAGCCACCTACCAGCGTCTAGTGAACAAAATGTTCACAGATCAGATCGGTAAAAATATGGAGGTGTACATCGACGACATGCTCGTCAAAAGTGTCAAGGTCGCGGACCACCTAACTGATCTGGATCAGTGTTTCGCCACCCTGCGAAAATATAAGATGAAGCTCAACCCCCTCAAATGTTCATTCGGAGTTAGGGGAGGCAAATTTTTGGGTTATATGATTTCGCAGCGAGGAATCGAAGCTAATCCCGCGAAAATCGAAGCAATCACCTCCATGGCTCCGCCAACATCGATCAAGAAAGTTCAACAACTCAACGGCTGTTTGGCATCCCTGAATAGATTCATTTCAAGGTCAGCGGACAAGGCTCTCCCCTTTTTCAAGATTTTAAGGGGAGGAAAAAAGTTCGAGTGGGATGAGGCGTGTCAAAAAGCCTTCACTGAGCTAAAGTCATACCTCGCATCACCACCTTTGCTTACAAAACCTCAGCCCGGAGACACCCTCCTACTATACTTAGCTACCTCAGCTAATGCCGTCAGCGCAGTCCTCATCCGAGATGGAGGAAAAGGCCACCAACCCATATACTACATAAGTCGCGCCCTCCAAGGAGCCGAACAACGCTACACCAATATGGAGAAACTCGCTCTCGCCCTCATCAACGCAGCTCGGAAGCTTCGACCTTACTTCCAATCACATCAAGTGGTGGTTCTCACCAATTATCCTCTGAAGCAAATACTAAGGAGTCCTGAGACATCCAGGCGATTAGCGAAATGGGCGATAGAACTAAGCGAATATGGGGTCGAATTCAAACCCCGCCCTGCTATCAAAGCGCAAGTATTGGCGGATTTTCTAGTCGAAATGACTTCAGTAGAAGAAAGCACTTCTATACCTACTTGGTCTGTCAACGTCGACGGATCTTCCACTACCACAGGAGGGGGAGCGGGTATCGTACTAACGAACCCTGATGGAGATGAGTTTGAATACGCTCAACGATTCGAATTCATAGCCTCAAACAACGTTGCTGAATACGAAGCATTGATAGCGGGAATCCGCCTCGCCCTAGCAGCCGGAGCGCGCAAGCTCCTAATCCAAAGCGACTCTCAGCTCGTCGTTAACCAAGTACTCGGAGTGTACGAGGCCAAAGACGACACCATGGACAAATACTTAGCTCTCGCGCACACTCTCTTATCTAAATTCGAGAGCTACGAGATAAGACAAGTACCTCGCTCCAATAACGTCCATGCTGACAAATTAGCTAGGCTTGGAAGCTCCATGGCTAGCATCGGAAGTCGGAAGGTGACGCTCCTCACCTCACCTCAGCCAGAGATAACTTCACCCACTGAAGTACAGTACACCGAGGAGGATGAACCATGCTGGTTCACTCCAATCCTGAAGTATCTCAAGAAGGGAGAACTTCCAGCGGATTCCACCAAAGCACGAAAGTTAAAAACGAGAGCCGCTCGCTTCGTCATAGTGGGAGAAGAGTTATACAAACGAGGGTTCTCATTCCCTTACCTCAAGTGCCTCGACCCGACCACAGCGGATTACGTACTTAGAGAAGTACACGAAGGCATCTGCGGAAATCATTTAAGCGGGAGAACTTTAGCTCTCAAACTACTGAGGCAGGGCAACTATTGGCCAACGATGAATGAAGATGCGAAAAGATTAGTCCGGAGGTGTAAGCCCTGCCAAGAGCATGCCAATATCACTCACATGCCAGCAGCGTTAATGCAACCAATTGACAGCCCCATCCCTTTCGCCCAATGGGGAATGGATTTAGTTGGACCATTCCCGCCCGCCACGGGAGGACGCAAATACCTCATTGTAGCAGTGGACTACTTCACCAAATGGGTGGAGGCTGAACCCTTAGCACGTATCCGAGAAGAAGAAGTCATCCAATTCCTATGGAAGAACATCGTCTGTCGCTTTGGAATCCCACGTTCCATTATCTCAGATAATGAAACCCAATTTTGCGGTGACAAAGTGAAGAATTGGTGCCTCGGCTTAGACATCAAACAATTCTTCACATCCGTAGCAAATCCACAGGCTAATGGCCAGACGGAGGTCACGAATCGCACCATACTCCAACACCTTAAGACAAGGCTTGGAAATGCCAAAGGGAAGTGGGTGGACGAATTGCCTAACGCACTATGGGCTTATCGCACAACCCCACGAGCAGCAACCGGAGAGTCGCCCTTCAATCTAGCTTTCGGAACAGAGGCTATCGCCCCTGTCGAAATAGGAGAACCATCTTGGCGAATCACTAACTATGACCCAACAGCTAATGAAGAGGCTATGCGGGGAAGCCTAGATCTCGTAGATGAGTTACGTGAGATTGCATACATCCGACAACAGATGTATAAATCACGCATGGCCAAGGCATATAACTCAAAGGTCCGCCCTCGCTCCTTTCAAGTCGGAGATTTAGTCCTCCGAAAAGCTGAAGCCTCTCACCCCATCGGTAAGCTCGACCCAAAGTGGGAAGGACCGTATAAAATCACAAAGGTGGTCAATATTGGAGCATATCGCCTCGAGAACATTGATGGACGCCCTATACCCAGAACATGGAATATAGGAAACCTCAAGCGGTTCTACGCTTAAGGTATACATCTACCTTACTTCAGATCAGTTAAGGTTACCATCCATACCCCTTCTATATGAAACTTACTTACAAATTGTCGCATCTGCAGGCTCCACAACCTTCCACGTAACTCGTCTTGTAAGCTGTTCCTAGATGGTTAGAAATTTTTCTACTACATAACCAGGTGCGTTAACATCCCACCTAAACTGGGGGGCTAGTAAATTTATTTTCACCAGCAATTCATCATCACATCCCACCATCTTATTACAGATTGAGATCCATTACGAGAGGATGCATATTACTCAAGCAACGGCCCAAAGAGCGAGAACACTCCATACCACATCGCCAAGGGTAACTATACTTCCACTAGCATTCAACACACGGATGATTTTATTTACTCCTACTAACGTGAAAAAATAATTCCACTAGCAGGCATGGTCGCAGAGTAACTCGCAGCAACTCACGAGTTGATTTCATATCTCGAAATGCGAGGAAGAAAAAACATCCCCATAGCATGGTACGTAGATCGGCAATGCGCATCCCCTCAGCTTCAATTACTAAATGTTCAATACAAATGCTTAGACAAAATTCTTTTTTCTCAATTATATCTGACAGGCATAGAAACGCCAAAGAAATTCATTTTACCATCAGCACAGCAAAACGAACGAGTACAAGCAAGACGTGGAAGAAGAAGAACAAGTGTAGTACAATCACTTAGAACAATTTTTATCAAGTCAAATTTTTTTTTTCTCGCTCCACCAGTAGTTATTTACCTTCGCCTCATGAAGGCCTATCGCATTAGTCCTTTACTTACATTCGCCTCACGTAGGCATGTAACAATTCTCCTTTGCTATCGTTGAATAAATAATACTTTTCACTTTACTATCTACCCATGTACGTCTATACAAATTACCTCTTACCATGAGTTCAAGTCAATACCACCCTACAAACACTTAGAGAGATTTAGATAATCCGTATAGCCTGGCCAGCTGGATTAGCTAAGTCCCTTTATTTGTTTCACGAGGTGTTAATTTTAAAACGTGGCCACGGACAAATATATTTAAGACCTACGCGGTCCGTACAAAGGGCACGACCCTTAACAAAAACCTTGGGAGACTGATCCCCTCCCCAAGTACATCGCGTATAATGCTAATGTAGTTACATATAAGCAACGCATTAATTCTTGACAATGTCAGAATAAATAAATTAGAATATTAAACTTCAAAGTCAAACAAGGAAGAAAGTCAAACGAAATAGTAGTGGACATACCCATCTACATCAGTAAAAAAAAAAAAAAAAAAAAACAAGAAGGGAAAGATAACTATCCTAGCAAAAATATCTAAACTCTACCACCACGGGCAGAAGACGCCCTGACAGTGGAGTCATCAACAACCATGTCATCCACGAGCTCTGTGCCCGTTTCGTTGCCATCGACCTCATCCTCACCTTCATCGGATATACCAGCCTCCATCCCACGAATCACTTCCTCGCTGATCCCACCCGCATCGCGCAGATATTTGCGACAAGAACGCACTAATGGCTTATAAACAACAGCCAATGCATGCTCCTCAATCATAGCAGCACACTCATCACTACCTCGGAAATTAGCCTTGGTCTCCTCCACAATGGACTCCTTATAAGCCACACCACCTGATGTCGTGAGGAACCTCTTCCCCGTCGCCTTCTCGACTTCGTATTTCTCCTTGAGCTGGTCGTAGCATGCGTTCAACTTCTGAACATCATCCTTATACGCCTTCGCATCACCTCGGATAACCTCGAGCTCCTCTGTCTTCTGCGCAAGCTCCTCTGTCCTCCGACCAAGCTCTTCCGAGCGTTGAGCAAGATCGGACCGCGCTACTTCCAACTGGCTTAAGAGATCATCCTCACGCGCGTGAATTCGAGCCCGATCCTCTTCCTTCCTAGCCTCCACGTTCCTACCGTGCTCCATGAGATATCTCCAAGTCGCCACCAACTATGTAAAAAAAAAAAAAAATTATTTTTAAATACAAATATATAGCAATATTTTTCGCAAGTCAAGAGGGAATAAAACATAAAAAATTGTTTTAAGTAGACAAGTACTCACCCGACATATGTCCCCACCAGCTAACTCTAGCATGTGAGAAGGACCCTTACCAGACATCCGAGCACGGTCATACTCCCGAACGAATCCCTCGGTACTCAACATCGGCAAATCATAGTCCGACACATCCCAATACGACTCCTTACCATCGCGGTTGACGCCATAAGTAAACAGCTGCTTCCCTCCTCCACCATGAAAAGCATAAGTCTCCTCTGGGTCTACCCGGGGACGCTTAGGCACAGCCACATACTCGGTATCCACCCTCTTTCCCTTGCCACGATCCCTCGTCGGGGGACGCCCCTCCACTTCACCAGCACTGCTACGGTCATCTGTGACTACTCGAGAACCTCCCACATGGACCTCCTCACGAGGCAAACCACTTGAAGAACCTCCCAACGTAGAGGGTACCTTCTTCGATACCTTCTTCGACGTCCCATTCGCCTTAGCTTGAAGTGCCGCAAAGGTGATTCCCCCATCTACAAAAATAACAAACACATAAGAAACATGAGGTGTACACTACCAAAAAAAAAAAAAAAAAAAAAAAAAAAAAAAAAACACAAGTCAAGGCAACAAAAGGATATACAGCGCTGACCCTTCGGCTTTGGTATTAAAACCCTCGGGTCAAATTCCACATCACACAATCCCGACTCTTCAATCCTTTTCGCCATATTCGCAGTTATCGTGAAACTCTCGCACGAAGGATTCCAAACAACAGGAACTTCAAAAGTGGGAGCCCTCACATAAAAAAAATGGGTCTTCCATTTCCCCAAAGATAACTTCACACTCTTCACGAATCGATAAGGAACGCGAGGATGAAAACAAAAGAAAGGCGTCATATTGGGACGATGTAACGTAAATAACGCCTTGAACAAACTCACGGTCATAGGCAAACCAACTAAAGACAACCTATGGTGAAACGCCTCGAACGTAAGAACTGCAGTCGGCGTTAACTGACTGTACCCTATCTTAAATTCCTCGCAAACCTTCAACAAGGTCGGATGCGGTGTAATCTGAGATGTACACGTCAAGTAACCTAAAAACACCGTATGAAATCCATCGGGTGGTGAATACAAACGGTCACCCTTCTGAGGCAACAACAACTCAACATTACTTGGCGCTCCAGATAAACGACGAATAGAGTGCAGATGCTCTTCCGTCAACACACTATCAAAATCAACTAAGTCCAAATTAATTAGCTTCTTTTTCTTTTGCCTTCTACTATCAACCTCAACATCACCCGGCGGAATATCATCTTCCTCCTCCTCCTCGACCATCGGCTCAACTTCACTACTCGCCACCGCATGTTCACTCGGCGAAGGCGATTGGTTAGAATCATCGCTATCACTCCCAAAATCCACGACTTGACGCCTATAATGACGTCTACTAGAACCCACTTCATCAACGGTAGGGGGAATAGTAATATCCTTATGCACTTCTACATCGTCACTCCAAGATTCGATGATTTCTCGTCGTCCAAAACCCCTCCTACTCACACCATCTTCGACATTGATGCGCTCCCCGCTTCGCCCGACCCCATCACGTGAATCGCGTCGAAAAACAAGCCCGGACGCGCTCCCACGCGCGCCAGACACTCCGGACGACGCGCTGCCACGCGCGCCGTTTCTCCCCACTAACGCGCGTTCACGCGCAGGACCCCCAACCACTCCGCACGCGCGCGCGTCGTCCTCGGCCTCCGCGCCAGACGCGCGCGCGCGTCGTCCCAGCAACTCTCCACTACCGAGCTCCTCTGATCTGCCAAGTGGACAAATGGGGCGCGCGCGTGCAGCCACGCCATCATCCGACGCGCGCGCTCCTCTCTCTTCTCCCTCCTTTGACGCGCGCGCGCGTACCTCGTAAAACGTACCCGACGCGCGCATCATCTCAGCATCAGCACCCTCTTTCCTCTCCTCGGAAACCGTGCACGGCTCCAACTCAGTGGCTCGGCTCGGCTTCGCTGCACGCTCTCCCATAACAATAGATGGAAGTGCACGGCTCGAGCCATCCGCCTCGACCAAGCCACGATTAACACTATTTCTCCCCTCAATTCGTGCTCCTCCTACCGCAGATCCGATTTTTGCACGCGGTATTACAACCTTCTCGCGTTCCATACCCACTGTACCAAAAGTTTTCTTGCCCCCTTCAACCGGATCTCGAAGTTTAATTCGCAAAGATTTCGAATTACCCGAGTTCGACATGAAATAAATTTTTCCCCGAAGAAATAATCAAGAAATAAAAAATTTCTACTCTACCACAAAAAAAAAAAAAAAAAAAAAAAATTCAAGAGAAGAATAGCACAGAAGAAGACCTAGAGTTCAAAGTACATACCCATATATATTACGCAGGAGAGGAAGTTTATCTCTTTCCACCGCACAAGAAGTCTATTTATTTGGCCCTGGTATATTATTTAAAACCCTTAAATATAACCACGCTGCCAAATAAATACAATTATCCCTTATTTAAATTAAGGAATTAATTCACCGCCAACGGAAACAATTTAATCCCCGACGCAATTAACTCTCGACACGACCCGGATTCCTCTACACAAGTCCCCATCTCGAATCGAGAGTTGGGGGGCTTAATGATATACCTAAATGGGCCGGCCCAATGGGCCCTCAAATATATCTACTAATTAGGCCCACTATACGAAAGCCCAAAAACCTTCAAAGTAAGGCTTGGGCCCAACAAAGTAAGCCCAATCCAATCACCGAGATATAAATAGGTGTTTTACTCATTTGTAAAGGTACGTTCTAATTATTCACAATCAATCTCGAGTTTATTCTCTCTACTCTCTCTACGATCCACACATCTGACTTGAGCGTCGGAGGGGTTTCCGCCGGATCAACCCCCGGCTTAGTTCACGTGTGCTCATTTTGTAGGGACCTCAGGAACATCGAGTTGACTAGCTACTGATCAGCTTTGCTCTCCCAGCTCGTTTTCTATACTATCCTAGGTGAGCTATACTCTAGCATCATCAACGCCCTATGACATTTAGAAAATTATTAAAAAAAATGATAATCCAAAAATAATTATTAATAGAAAAATGTTTATATGTCTTATATCTCCTTTGAAGACTGAAAAAGAGGCATACACATCTATATACACGCCCTGTGACATTTTAGAAAATTATTAAAAAAAATGATAATCCAAAAAAAAGTATTAATAAAAAAATGTTTATTTGACTTACATCTCCTTTGAAGACTCAAAAAGAGGCATACACATCTATATAACCAACTAACTATGGGGTGACCCGCCCGCATGAGTGTAGCTCAACTGGTTCCGGAGGTGGTAAGTTGGTGCAACTATGGGGTGACCGCTAAAAAGAATCCTTTTGGCGTGATCCAAACCATTAACATAGCCAATATTTGTAACTTTTATTTTGTCACCCTATAATAAAAAATAATAATTAATTATTACAAGAACTAATTTTATTAGATCGAAAATAAAAAATGAACACTTACAAATGAAAATGGCGGGCGCCTTTGGATTGTTCCGACGTACGGATAGTTGGTATTCAGTGGGATACATTTCTCTAGCACGTAGTGTAGCGCCGTTGTACCGGTGCACTCGTAATACTCCATATCTTTATCATGAACTCTGCAAGGATGAAACTTGTATGGAAACCGAGTACAAGCTTTATAGTAATTTTTTTTTAATTTATTTATTCATCAAGTATTTTCAAAACAAAAAGTTATATATATTAATAAATTTTCGGACCGGCCCGGAACCGGAGTGAAGCGTGAACCAGAGTGAACCGTTAACCGGAGTGAACCGGCCCGAACCAGCCCATGCCCATGTCTATAACTAATATGAATGAGATTGATGCATGTCCTCCGACATGTTTGCCTCCATTATTTTTGTACACGCCCTGTGACATTTAGAAAATTATTAAAAAAAATGATAATCCAAAAATAATTATTCATAGAAAAATGTTTATATGCCTTACATCTCCTTTGAAGACAGAAAAAGAGGCATACACATCTATATACACGCCCTATGACATTTTAGAAAATTATTAAAAAAAATGATAATCTAAAAAAAAAAGTATTAATAAAAAAATGTTTATTTGACTTGCATCTCCTTTGAAGACTCAAAAAGAGGCATACACATCTATATAACCAAGTAACTATGGGGTGACCCGCCCGCATGGGTGTAGCTCAACTGGTTCCGGAGGTGGTAAGTTGGTGCAACTATGGGGTGACCGCTAAAAAGATTCCTTTTGGCGTGATCCAAACCATTAACATAGCCAATATTTGTAACTTTTATTTTGTCACCCTATAATAAAAAATAATAATTAATTATTACAAAAACTAATTTTATTAGATCGAAAATAAAAAATGAACACTTACAAATGAAAATGGCGGGCGCCTTTGGATTGTTCCGACGTACGGATAGTTGGTATTCAGTGGGATACCTTTCTCTAGCACGTAGTGTAGCGCCGTTGTACCGGTGCACTCGTAATACTCCATATATTTATCATGAACTCTGCAAGGATGAAACTTGTATGGAAACCGAGTACAAGCTTTATAGCATCTAACCGCATTGGATATATATATATATATATATATATATATATATATGTGTGTGTGTGTGTGTGTTAGTTTTATTTTATTTAATAGCCCATTAATCTTTGTATTTAATTAATTAATTGTGGGTAATTTAATTATGGAATTAATGTTGATTTTATGGTAATTGATTTGTAACGTTGATGGCAATAAACGACCATGATGGGTGGGATTTGTCTACAAATCAACCGTGACCCTCTTCCACAACTCTTCTCCTCAACCATTAGACGCAATTTGAGAATTCCATCAATTACAGAACACTAGTGAGTTGTGATGTTAGAGAGATAAAGAAAAGAAGGTGTGCCTACGAGTAAGGTTCTCACAAGTAGATTCAGAGAAGGTTACGATATTATATCAATGCATTTGGTTTGTATATGCTTATTGTATGAATTGTATATGGACATTGAACTGCACACACACACTTGATATAAAAAAATAATAATAATAAAAAAAAAAAGAAACTGATTGACGTAAATGTCATATAATTTTCAGAATTTATGCTGTTTGTGTGTGCCTATTTGAAATCAAAGGTCATATATATATATATATATATATATATATATATATATATATATATATATATATATATATATATATATATATATATATATATATATATATATATATATATATATATATATTATTTTTTAGATCAAATCCCATACCTGATATGTGATTAGAATAATGTATGATATAGTGCATGCAATTTTGTGTATTAAATATATATGAAATATGTCAATAGTATTGTATGTATTAAATCAATTGATATGTATTTTTCAAATTTGAATATTATATATTGTATCATGATTATTTTGCATTATTCAAATAAAATAACGAAAATATTATTAGTTTTACATTTATAAAATTTACTAATTTTGTAGTTGCTAAAGTGATTTAGATTAGTAAAATCTTATAAATATAAGAACTATACGATGGTTTAATCATTTAGATGATATTAAAGATTATAATATTCTCAAATTGCAGTTATAATTAAGAAATTGAGACTAGCTCAAAGGATAGTCGTTTTTAATTAATTATGAACTGGGTAGGGTATCATAATTTTGTATTACTTAGCAATTAGAATTAATTACCTAAAAGTAACATGACTAATTGACGAGTGAGATAAATTATGTTAGACCCTACTTAGGTGTTATAAAAGATTATTTACACTAACATAGAGTGAACAATATGTATACTATATTTCACTCAAATGAGAACTTCTAGTGATATCGATAGCTCATCTTATTTGACTCAAGGTCTTATGTGAGCATCCTGTTATCTTTACCTTATTATATTTGCTATATTTTTTTAAGTTGCTATTCCTACTTCATTGTACTCGCATGCTTCTGGTATTAAGACACTCAATGGGTCAAATTTCTCCGAATGGTATGAACAAATTCAATTAAACTTGGGTGTTATGGATTTGGACCTAGCATTGCTCACAGAAAAACCTGGGGAAATAACGGATGCTAACAGTGAGGAAGAAGTTAGCCTAATTGAAGCCTAGACCAAGTCCAATAGGCTTAGTCATATGCTTATTAGAATGACTATTGCTAATAATATTAAGACTTTTCTTTCCAAGGTTGACAATGCTATGGAACTGTTAACGGCTATTAAAGAACGCTTTAAATCAGCGGACAAGTCGTTAGCAGGGACACTTATGGCTGAATTGGCTACCATGAAATATGGTGGTGATAAGGGAATTCATGAACACATCCTGAATATGACTGATAAGGCTGCCAAACTTGGAGCTCTTGGCATGTGGAAGAGTCATTCCTTGTGCAATTTATCCTTAACTCACTTCCATCAAAGTTCGGCCCATTCAAAATCCACTATAATACTCAAAAAGACAAGTGGAATTTGAATGAGCTGACTATTATGTATATTCAAGAGGAAGTGAGATTAAAGTAGGAAGGAAATCACTTTGCATTGGCTGTAACTCATGGAAGTATGAAGAAGAAAGGGAAATTTGTGAAGAGCGGAAAGAAATTCGCACCAAACAAAAGATATGAACCTGGTGAAAGTAGTCAGGGTTATGGAAAGGCTTTTGTTGTCACATGTTACTTTTGTAACAAAAAGTGACACGTAAAGAAGGACTGTGAGAAACGTAAGGTTTGGTTCGAAAAGAAAGGTTTTCTTTTGTATGTTATGAATCAAATCTTATTGAAGTTCCTTCTTACACTTGGTGGCTTGATTCTAGTGCTACAACTTATATCACAAATTTATTACAGGGATTCCTTACAACTCGGAAACCGGAGGAAAGTGAAAAGTACATCTATATGGGGAACCGTCTCAAATCTAAAGTGGCGTTTGTTGGCAGTTATCGCCTCATATTAGAGACGGGTCATAAGATGGATCTTGAAAACACTTTTTATGTACCTTCATTTTCTAGGAATTTGGTTTCTTTGTCAAAAGTGGATGTTTATGGTTATTCAGCTTTAATTGGTTGTGGAAAACTCAGTTTTATGTTTAATTCAATAATAATTGGTTCCGGTATTTTATGTGATAGTTTATATAAACTATCTTTGAATCATGAGTTTGAACAATCATTATTAACCACTCATTCGGAAGTTGGCGTAAGGCAAAGTCTAAATAACGAAAATTCTTCTATCTTGTGGCATAAACGATTGGGGCATATCTCCAAGGAAAGAATCGAAAGATTGGTAAAAATTGGAATTTTGAAAAATCTATACTTTACTGATTTTCAAGTGTGTGTGGATTGCATTAAGGGTAAGCAAACCAAACACAATAAAATGGGTGCCACAAGAAGTAAAGAGCTTCTTGAGTTAATCCATACATATATCTGCTCATTACCTATTCCATGTTTTAGTGGAGAAAAATATTTTATCACCTTCATTGATGATCTATCTCGTTATGGTTATCTCTATATAATTCATGAAAAATCTCAAGCCGTTGACATGCTTGAGGTGTTTGTTACAGAAGTCGAGAGACAACTGGATAGAAAAATTAAAGTTATACGATCAGATCAGGGTTGGGAATACTATGGTAGATATGATGAGATGGGACAAAATCCTGACCCATTCGCTAAATTCTTAGAAAAACGTGCTATTTGTGATCAATACACAATGCCTGGAACACCACAGCTGAATGAAGTTGTTGAACGTCGTAATCGTACTCTTATGGATATGGTTAGGAGTATGTTAAGTAATTCGATTGTACCCATTTCACTTTGGAATGAAGCTTTGAAAACTGCTATGTATATCTTAAACCGGGTTCCCAGTAAGGCAGTCCCCACAACTCCCTACGAGGTGTGGACTGGTAGGAAACCTAGTTTAAGACATTTACATGTTTGAGGTTGTCCAGCAGAGGCTAGAATATAAAATCCAAATGAAAAGAAATTGGACCCTAGAACAATTTCTGAATATTTTATTGGTTATCCACTAAAGTCAAAAGGGTACAGATTTTACTGTCCTAACCATAGTACGAGGATAGTTGAAACTGGAAACGCCAAATTCTTAGAGAATGGTGAAGTTAGTGGGAGTGTTGAATCAAGAAAGGTAAAACTTGAGGAAATTAGGGTGGATATTTTACCATCTTATTTCCCTCAAGATAAAGTTACTATTCAACCTATACATCAGGGTGAAACAAATGATTCGCCACTCCATTCACCACTTCATGAAGATGTTATCATTAGCAATACTTTAGAACCACCACAACCAGTAGCTTTGAAGAAATCTCAAAGGGAAAGAAAATCTGCCATATCCGATGATTATGTGGTGCATCTACAAGAATCTGATTTTGATATTGGTATTCAAAATGATCCAGTTTCATATTCACAAGCCATGAAAAGTAAAGATTCTAGTAAATGGATTGATGCTATGAATGAAGAGCTGAAATCAATGGACTATAACGATGTATGGGATCTTGTCGAATTGCCTAAGAACAGTAAGAAAGTCGGTTGTAGATGGGTCTTCAAGACCAAACGTGACTCTAAAGGCAATATCGAAAGATTTAAAGCTAGACTAGTGGCCAAAGGTTTCACTCAAAAAGAAGACATTGATTATAGAGAAACTTTCTCTCCAGTATCTAAGAAAGACTCACTTAGAATCATTATGGCTCTTGTAGCTCATTATGATTTGGAGTTGCACCAAATGGACGTGAAAACCGCTTTCTGAATGGGGATTTAGATGAAGATATCTATATGGACCAGCCTGAAGAATTTGCAAAACAAGGAAATGAACACTTGTCTTGTAAATTAAAGAAATCCATATATGGACTTAAACAAGCTTCTAGACAATGGTATATAAAATTATAAAATTCAATGATACCATTACTTCCTTTGGATTTAAGGAAATCACTGTTGACTAGTGTATATATCTAAAGGTCAGTGGGAGCAAGTTTATCTTTTTAATCTTATATGTGGATGGTATTTTACTGGCAAGTAGTGCTTTTGGTTTTTCACGAAACCAAAAATTATCTTTCCAAGAATTTTAAGATGGTTGACATGGGTGAGGCAAATTATGTTATTAGGATAGAGATCTTTAGAGATCGATCTCGAGGATTGTTAGGCTTGTCTCAGAAAGGATATATCAATCGAGTTCTTGAAAGATTTAATATGCAGTTTTGTTCAGCCATTAATGCTCATATCACGAAAGGTGATAAATTAAATGAAAAGCAATGTTCAAAGAATGATTTGGAAAATGAGAAAATGAAATTGATTCCATATGCATCAGCAGTTGGAAGTTTGATGTATGCACATACTTGTACTAGACCAGATATTAGTTATGCAGTGGATTTACTTGGTAGATATCAAAGTAATCCGGGAATAGAACATTGGAAAGCAACAAAGAAGGTTATGATGTATCTTCAGGGAACAAAGGATTACATGCTTACTTATAGAAGATCAGACCAATTAGAGGTTATTGGTTATTCAGACTCCGATTTTGCTGGTTGTTTAGATAGTAGAAAGTCCGCATCGGGCTTTGTATTTCTACTAGCTGGTGGAGCAATCTCTTGGAGGAGTGTAAAGCAAAGTATTATTGCTTCTTCCACAATGGAGGCTGAGTTTGTAGCATGTTTTGAGGCCTCGAGTCATGCACTATGTGTTAGAAATTTATCGTACATACATACGAATTCCCAAGAACCAACATGCTTGAATCAACGAGAATTAAACCTAAACATAAACACGGAAGCGTACCTTACATCATGTAATCGAATCTTCGAATCTCCACCGGATTTGGGACAGGTCTTCCAAAGAATCCGCAGTTCCTTAATTATCTCTCTAACGATGGATTTTAGAAGAGACGGAATGGTTGCGTTTCTTTGGGGACCACGACCCTTTTTATAACTGTAGAGTCCAGTTATATAATAATTGTGATTCAGCCCCATCAATAAATCACAACTAAGCCCTAATTGTCTCTACACATTAGGCCCATAATTATAGTTTAATACCCATAAGTCCAACCCAATAACCTTTATTAGATCACAATTAATTTGGACTTTCTTTAAGATAGCCATACACATTTACGTCACATATGTCAGCCCACATAATTATTGAAATAATTCCAACAATCTCCCACTTGGCCACATATGTTATATACCTTATAAATGTGTACACCTTATGAGCTCAAAATTGCTATCATATAAAAAGGTATTCCTTACAATCTCGTCCATTGACCATACTAATATAGGACTAAAGAGGCTTTCGTCACATTGAGCGTGTCTAAACCCAACAGTAATCACGTATACCAATATAGCCAAACGACATAGATCAAATCATGGTGTGTAGCATGGAAATTACATATAATGTGATCTTAACATGCCTATTTCCAACTGGTCCTACTTTAAACTTTATTGAGACCAAATCTTTACATAATTGTACAAAGTGTAGCCAAATACTTTATTTCTGCAGAAAACCAAATACACAAAATTGTGTCCAAACATATCATAGAGCTACCAAAATGTATTTATATGTACACATACATACAAACTCCCACTGAACCAAAATATCCTTAAATGATATAACACCTACATGAGCAATGCTCATGAATACCTTATGTGTTAATCCTTTAGTAAGCGGATCCGCAATTGTGGAGTTTATCTTAATATGCTCTATGTACTGTTCACTTTGTACCTTTAACAACAAAGAACTTTCACAAGCTCTTGTAGTTGTTCGAAAGTATAGCTGTTAAATATTGTCACCGTATAACTTTAATGCAAATCAACATGTGCAGCCTAATGACAAGTGTTTATAGCTATATTAAAAAAAAAATGCCAAAAAATTACCATAAATTCTTAACCATCGTGAACAGAGCTTAAAGTGTTTGCTTAACACCCATGTCAAAATAGCTCAATCACTTAGGTTAACCAAAATAGATCTATACTTTATACGCATCATAAAAATCAAAATCATGAATAAACCACACGATCTCCCAAAATATCTGATTTTGATAAATGAGCATATGTATATAACTTACATTCCCTATAATTACCGTATAACCCATTTGGCTGCTTTGCTAAATGATCCACTTTATAGGGTTATTCAAATATCTGCCTAACTTATGCACACCTTAACCGAATGTGTACATTCTTTTACATAAAATATTTATTGGGCATTGAATTGAGACTAAACAAGTCTCCTTTGTTGTGAGATTATCTCCCACTGATCCTTGGGTATGTACAATCATTAACTTTATTTATCTCAAAGTACATATGAGATAATTAGCTTAGGATTGTAAAATCATTAACGGGAATTTTAATTTCATTAATGGACTACTTTAGTTTGGAATCAATATCCTTCAAATCTTTAAGATTTTATGGTTGCACTTTATTGTTTCAAAAATATTACCATTTGAGAAACATATTCCTTGTGTCCATAAATCTCTTAATAGAGTTGATATGAGTGAAATATTTAATGAAACGTACCATATATCTTTCAATATTGCCCATTTGAATTACATTTGGTCTCAATTATTTGGAACCAAATTCACACCTTATGGCAATTTGATAAGATCCTAATGTCTTGTCATTCTAAATGTCAACTCATCTTTAATGCTTTATTATTTTAAGGTTGTTGAGTTTGCTCTTTAAGTAACAATTATCAAGACTTGATTGGGGAATTGTTCAACATTGTCTTATCAAATCTCCAAATCTACTTTTCAAACAATGACAAGTATAAAGACATGTACATTGTCAAAAGCAGTATTAGGAATCGAATTGATTCATCTTTAAAGACAATGTTTATAATCTAAATTTCTCCCCTCAAACTCAACATCCTTAAAAGATTTTAAATTTCCCTTTTTAATAATAATATACTGCAGCACTTAATGTTTCTCCTAAATGTACCTTAGCGAATAAGAATGACTTATCAAACTTCTTTGAATGCTCTATTCTTGAATTTTGTACCATTTAAATTGCTTATCCAAGATTTTATTGTAAGAGACTTTTACTTAAATTATAGGTTAAATTTTGAATTATAAAATAGACCGAGCTTAATATTTCCAAATGAACAAGCTAACCGAATTTGTTCAAGAGAAAATTTAAATCCATCTAATGACGGTACCAAAGGCCTATTTCATAATTCAAAAGAAAACCTAGAAGTCCTCATAGTCTCAATCCCAAATACCTTACATAACCTTTATAGATGTATCTTTCAACATCAATTGAATATTGCTTATGTAAATAACCCTTATATACACACTTACGTGAATAGTGTAACCCAGTATCTATTCACTAAATGTGTCAAGGTACAAAGTCAAAATATATTTTAGAACATATTAAAGTGAGAAACAAACGTAATTACGTTATTCAACGTACCTGAGATGTAAACTGCAATTATAAATATTTATCTTAAGGTGTACTAGTGAAATTAACACTTAGTCTTTTCCCCTTTAATTATTTATTCTTCGTGTGTACGGTCAAAGTTTTATTCTTTATGTTTTACAACAAACCTTATATTGACCGTTCACGGAGAAAAATAAATTAAACCATATCCACTTTCAAGTCAGTGAAACCACACTAACTGAAGTGCTATAACTGAAAATGAGATTAGACTATTACTTGATGTGCTCATTTATGTTCCTTTTCTTTATAAGCAATAGATGTCAAAATCTAATTTGTTACAACTTTATCGTTTTAAAATAAAACGTATCCTTGCTATCTTTAAGGAACTTTTTAGTACGTAGCCCCTAATTAAACCTTATGCCCCCAAAATTATTTAAAATAGATGCACCTAATGATCTTAAATTTTATAATTAGAACGATGATATACTCTAGGTTCTTCTATTGTTCTATCCAAAATAAAAATTAAGATCTATGCACCATAATAAATAATAATAATAAGAATAAATATTTGTGCAATTAAGCACAAAAGTGTTATAGGCAAATAATGTGTAAGCAGGTAAAACAATTAAATAGAGAACGTAAATAAAATCAATATGCTCACATTATAATCCAAAGTTTGTCTTTAAAATTTTAAATAAGTATGGAATACATCTCAAGATGCCTAGCACAACATTAATATCAAGTCGTAGGGACAGTAATATTAATTGTAAGTGACACTCTTGTTGTAGTAATCAAACATTGATAATAAATCCTGTCAAATAATAAGTTCATCGTAGGGATGTAACTTTTATTCACATGGAGCCAAATAATCATCACATGTTTATTACCACAGTTGCATATGTGGTTCGGCCAAGTATTAACCTACCGTAGGGGTAGTGTTAAAATTCGCATGAATTCACATACACATAAACATCTTGACATTCTCAATTAACTAATCTACACAGAGAGGTCACGTAGGGTGGCGTCATGCTTCAATTAGTTATTTTAAATGTCAGACAAACTTAATAACAAGTCGTTAGATGTACCCAAAAATTGTTCAAAAATTTAAAGTCGTTGTTGAATGCTAAGGCTCTAAAGACATCACCTGAGCGCTAACAGTCTATATTCAACACTAAGGTTGCCTCACTGTATTGTTTTCGAATCAAACTCAGTAATATGGTTATTCATAAAAATGAGTATGAATTAAAAACATCAAATCCATCTTTATTTTGAATTTGAGCTAAAGATAATGTGGGGCTCACAATTCAACCTTATTTAGATTTAGAGGCCAAAATAAATTTTAACCAATAAATCTACCTTTATATGGATTTGGACTTTATTAGTAACTCAATTTAGACTTAAAACAAGGATTTCGACTCAAATGCCGAATGAATCAAACCTTATTTGGTTAACTAATAACCATTATCCATATTTTGACTCAATAACGATGAAATGACAATGGATCAGAAGCTTATTAAAAATTAATTTGTATCCTTAATTTTGACCCATTACTCAAAAAATTTAAGTCTAAACGGCATAAACTTTATCATCTGAAAATTCCCCAAATTAGCCTTAGAAAACCAAATTTGAAATTCAAAATGAACTTCACTTTATTGACCAAACAAAACCTCAAAAGAATTTAAAAGAATTCACATATTAGTTCGGTCCCTCAAAATAATTGAAATATTTTAAACGGCCCCAAAACCTTAAATTAATCTTTTATTCCTTAAAAAATACCCTTGCCCCAAAACCAGAAAACCTTTCAACTTAAATGACTGAATTGAAATTTTGAAAGAAAAGACTCTAAGTCAAAAAAGGGATTTAAGATTCAGAAATACTTAATTTGAGATTTATAATATATTTTCGAAAAATATATGACTGTTTTGGGAGAAACTTTAAAAGTGGGGACTGAAATGCACTTTTCGGAAGCTTTGGGCCCAAAATCAGATTTTCATTTATTATAAATTGACCCCAGCCCAAACTCAGGAATTACCCAAATATGGGGTCAATTAGTAATTTCAGAAAACTTGATTGGAGTAAGTTGCAATTTGCTAGAACTTTATCAACCTAATTTTGCCTCTCTAGCAAATCAACCGCCGTCATACCTCAGCCAACTCCACCGCCACCATCAATACCACATACCACCGCCGGAAACACACAACCCACAAATATCAACGCCGTCGGAATCCACCGTCGGCGCTCCGGCTTCCCTTTAGGCGAATCACGCCACCCAACATCAGTAATAATATGAGCACACGCAATCCGCCCATTTCACCTAATGGATGCCGGAAAAGGAGGGGGTGGTGATTGGTGGTCGACGACGACCGATGAAATTGGCGGTACTGAAAAAACCGGTGCAGCAGGCTCGACCTGATGGCCGCCGCCCCAAATTTCAGATTTGGAATTCTCAGATTTGATTCCTTTAACCTTAATTCTCATTCTTAATGAATGAATCCTTAAAACTTTAATCCGAAATTTCAAATTCAGGCAACAATTGTGCAATTCAAAAATTGCCAGTCAGAAATTAAAATTCAATTGTGCAATTCATAGATAATCACACAAAAGACAGGCCGACTAAATTTTATTCCACCACCAGCATTTCATAATTCCTAATATGAATAAAATACCATATATTCATGAAACCCTAATTCAGTAAATCTAATACCTTAATACGAGGCAAAAGGTTTTATAATATCAATATAAACATATTTGATTCCAGATTAAAACGTATTTGCAGAACGTATGTCACGAAGGATGCAACAAAGAAAATTAACTATAAAATTCCCGATGATCCAAGACATGGTGGCTCTGATACCACTTGTTAGAAATTTATCGTACATACATACGAATTCCCAAGAACCAACATGCTTGAATCAACGAGAATTAAACCTAAACATAAACACGGAAGCGTACCTTACATCATGTAATCGAATCTTCGAATCTCCACCGGATTTGGGACAGGTCTTCCAAAGAATCCGCAGTTCCTTAATTATCTCTCTAACGATGGATTTTAGAAGAGACGGAATGGTTGCGTTTCTTTGGGGACCACGACCCTTTTTATAACTGTAGAGTCCAGTTATATAATAATTGTGATTCAGCCCCATCAATAAATCACAACTAAGCCCTAATTGTCTCTACACATTAGGCCCATAATTATAGTTTAATACCCATAAGTCCAACCCAATAACCTTTATTAGATCACAATTAATTTGGACTTTCTTTAAGATAGCCATACACATTTACGTCACATATGTCAGCCCACATAATTATTGAAATAATTCCAACACTATGGTTGCGAAATTTTATCTTAGGGCTTAAGGCTGTTGACTCAATTGCTAAGCCTTTGAAGATATATTGTGATAATACCGCAGCCGTTTTATTCTCGAAGAATGGAAAGTATTCAAGTGGATCCAAGCACATAGATCTTAAGTACTTGGTTGCTAAAGAAAGAGTCCAGAAACAACAAGTGTCAATAAAAAAATTAAGTACAACTCTTATGGTTGTTGATCCATTAACTAAGTGATTGCCTATAAAGACGTATGATGAACATGTTATTAGAATGGGTCTTTTGAGCCATCCATGATTTGATGAGTTGTGATTGTAATTGACACTTGATTTATTTAATCAAATGTTTATGTTTTCATGTTTCCAATTATGGGTGCACATATTTAACACCCTAACAAGACAAAATTAAAGGGGCTATTATGGATTAGAATAGTAAGGGTTATTAGTGGCGTGATACATAGAAGGGAATATGATGAATGAATCATATGACCGTTATAATTCACATTAATAGCTCAAACTAGTTCTAGTATTAAAGTACTTTATTTACCAATTATGGTAATCAGCTTAATTTTCTTTTAAAATCGCGATCACGTGTCAAATATTTTGTATGAAGAACCCACCGAGTCAAATAATTTTTTAAACTTGTGTTTCTTAAACGGTTCAATGGGCCAAGTGGGAGAATGTTAGTTTTATTTTATTTAATGGCCCATTGACCTTTGTATTTAATTAATTGTGGGTAATTCAATTATGGAATTAATGTTGATTTTATGGTAATTGATTTGTAACGTTGATGGCAAAACGACCATGATGGGTGGGATTTGTCTTCTGCCGTTACAAATCAATCGTGACCCTCTTCTCTCATCTAAAAAAGAATTCACAAGTCTTCTCCTTAGCCATCAGACGCAATTTGAGAATTCCATCAATTACAGAATACTAGTGAATTGTGATATTAGAGAGATAGAGAGAAGAAGGTGTGCGTACGAGTAAGGTTCTCACAAGGAGATTCAGAGGAGGCCTGGCTAGGCTCAGCTTGTAGATTACTATCGACTATCGTCAATCGTTCATCGTCTCTATCGAAATCCATGACGAACGGTATGTCGATAATCCCAATTATGTACTTATGTTCTTAAAATGAATTTGATTTCAAGATTTTGTGATTAAGGTTTTTCTCATAAAGTTAAATAAAAGTCTTTCAAAAAATATATATATATATATATATATATATATATATATATATATATATATATATATATATATATATATATATATATATATATATATATATATATATATATATATATATATTAGAGGGTCAGAGACCGATAACAAGGAAGGAGCAGTAGTTCATCTATTAAAAATATATATATATGTGTGTTTTATGTTAAGAAAAATATTTCTCATTAGTCCAACATAATTAAATATAAGTGTAAATTTCATTTTGCCCCTTTACTTTGGATTGATATAACTTTACTTATTATATTCTCAATTGTATCAATTTAACACCATGTACTTGAAAAATTGTTTCAATGAGGCCCTCTCCGTTAGTTCTTAGACATTTGATCTAAGTCTAAAATTACAAAAAATCACCCCTCCATTTAAATAATTATTAAAAAAAATTAAAAATAAATTGTGGTTGCCGCCGTGGACTATGCTTTCTCGTTGTCTTGAATTTCTTTTTATTTTTTTTTTTGTTTTTTTGTTTTTTAATAATTATTTAAACTGTGAGGGGTGGTGTTTTTGTAATTTTAGAGTTTAGATCAAACGGTGTTAATATTAAATATCTGACGACTAACACCGAGGGCCACATTAAGATAATTTTTCAAGTAAAAGAGGAAAAATCAATACAATCAAGAGTAGAAGAAGATAAAGTAATATCGAGTCAAAATACATATGATAAGTGGAATTTACCCTAAATATAATGTATAAGAATATAATATATTATTATATAATAATCTTGATTGTACACAGCTAATTGATTTTTGGGAAATGCAAAGCCATTAGACTTGCTAGGAATAAAATATATTATTATATAAGTATTAAATATAACTGCAGAATCTTGGTGGAGGTGAAATCAAAGATAAAGTCAAGCATGAGAGAAAGAAATGTACAGTAAAGTGTATATATTATTAATTATATATATATATATATATATATATATATATATATACAAGGTAATTTACTATGTATCGAATTATGTATGGCAACTCTCATCAAAAAAAAATTATGTATGGTAACAAACTAATGTAAAACTAAGGGGTATTTTGGGGATTTCACAAACAATCTAATACGTTCGTATCCCAAATAATAGCGCTAGATTACGGATAGTATTAAGAGAATCACATATTACATTATCATGATCAATTTTATCAACCTTAATCAACGTTCCCACGTGGCGGAACAATATTTACCCGGTGTATTTCATAATTGCCTCTTGTGACTATTTAAAAAAAAAAAGAAAAAAAAAAGATTGCCGATTATGTAAAAGAAAATTTACTTTCTTTTTCTCCTTTTCATTTCCGTCTGCACGAATATATTGTTCACCCGATTCGAGCCATTATCATAGTACATTGCAATCACAATGAACTTGATTTATATGCTCAACTTATTTCAGACCGCAAATATTAATCCACTGGTACACCGATAAAATTATCAACGGAATTTTGTTTGAATATCTCGAGGAGCATATTTATTGTGCAATTTGGTGAGAGACTGAATTCCTTCGGGTGCGTATTGTAAAATCGGGTATAAGGCCATTTTTTGAATAACTAAAGTCCTAGTAAATTACTTACTCCACACATTTTGTTTTGGTTCATGTATTGATTGATGATTGAGGTTGGGTTGGTATTTTATTAGGTATATGTTTGATCATCTTATCTTACTTGAGTCTTACACTCTTGTTTGTGGATTCCACATATTTCGACTTAAATTACGGAAAAGTTTTTCGACTCCCCCACCGCCCAAGGGGAAAAATATAAAATAATAATTTCAAAATAAAATAAAAACGAAAGCGAAAATGAAACATCAACAAGATGTTTGGTTAAGCTAATAAGATGTTAAAAAAAAATTATAAGCTCTTCTAGAGTGTTTAGTATTTAAAAAAAAAAAAAAAAAACCCGTTGAACTCATTATCTAAGCACTTTAAAAATTAGTTCTAAAAATAAAATGTAACAATTTATCAACTCTTAAAACATTTTATCAGACATAATATGTCATCAGCTCTTAAAACAAGAAAAGAAAAAAAAGAGAGAGAGAATCAATTTGAAGAAAGAGAATAATAGAGAATATGAATGGGGTTGAGTAAATGGACTATTGCCAGAATTTAGTTTTGGGTCTGGATTGAAATTGATTTTGATTTAATACTTTTGTACTTCAATGATTTTTTTGTATAATATTTAAAATTCGAAATGGAGTGTGAGTGAGACTGCACTATATATTGTAAATTACTACATCTTAATAATTATAATCATTTTTATGTACAATTAGTGATGTTGAGTGCTGTCCAAAAGCTAAAAGGTTTTTATGACATTAATTGATGTTAATTGCCGACTCAGCAGCATTCGTTGTGTCGGGTAATTTTCAGTTTGGAGGTTAGGAAACTATCATTATTATTATTATTATTATTATTATTATTATTATTATTATTATTATTATTATTATTATTATTATTATTATTATTATTATTATTATTATTATTATTCTCCTATCCACATAAGTAACAAATCCTAGTAATTTTGGAGAATAAAAATAAATAAAACGAGACATTCCTAATATCCTAATTTTGTAGAATATTATATATCGGATTGAGTGATTTATCAATAAAAAGTTCAGATTGCTCTCCTCGTGGATGTATGATTACTTCTCAATTCGAACCATGTAAATTCTTTGAATGATTTAAAAAATTGTTCGTTCCAATTATCAATCACTTTAGAATTCAAATGTTACGTAAAACTTTTTTTTTTTTCAATTTTGCCGTTATTGCTAGTAAATTATTTCAAATATTAATTCTCACAAATATAAGAATTTCTTTTATTTTTTTTACCCATTCTCCACGGGCTTGTAAGTTTGAGAATATTGGGCCTCAGCTTCTTTAAAGACAATTTTAAAACAAGCCCATTAGAATTTAATAATAAGTCCATATTGTCTCATTAATGAAATTCACATTTTCCTTTAAAAAAAAATAGTTTAAGGTAGCCAATTCATAACTCACAACTAATGCTTTGATTTTTTTTCTAAAGTTTTCTATTTATAGAATTGATTGAAGCATCAAATAATCTTGACCGGGGTCATGCCTCAACACCCTAACGATTTTATATGACTATATATCTCTTAAGAAAAGAAAAAAAAAAAAGTTGACTACTCATATTACAAAGAAAAGAAAAATTTAAAGTAATTTTGAATTCCTACTAAATTTGAGTAAATTTCTTAACTACTTGTGTATTTAGCTTTAGCTTGTGACTTGATCAAAATTATATTATACTTATGTAACACGATTTATGAGAATGATTGATAAGACTTTATTGACAAAGATAGTTTTCAAGAATAAGTAAGTACCTTTGCTTGCTTCTTAATACATATAGATATATATAAATGTATATAGATATAGTTACTTAAACAATTATTTTTTATTTAATATTTGACTAGTTGAGTAATTTTTTCGGGTCGATCATAATTATATAAAAAAAATGATTTTTTATGAAGATTTATCGAAAATTTGAGAATTAAACCTCCCATATTACAATTAGGGTTAAATACAAAAACATCCCTGTACTATGGAGTTTGTATCAAATACCCCCCTGTACTACACATAAATACAAAAACCCCCCTCACATTACATTTTTTTTAAATATGACGAAAATACCCCTACTCAAGCATTTATTTTATATATATATATATATATATATATATATATATATATATATATATATATATATATATATATATATATATATATATAAAAGGGTTTGTTTGAGCCATTTTCAGTCAATTTTACGTGGAAAATTTTGGTATTTATATTTTTTTCTCCAAAACATCTAATTGCTTATATTTTTTTAATTTTCTGATAAAAACCTTTTATTTTTGTAATTTTGAGTTTCTTCATTTTTTTTTCTTACATGTCTTCCGGTAGTTCAAACATCATAAGATTACAAACATCTTTACAATCCTATGATTGTTGAGAATTTGAACTACCGGAAAAAATAAAAGGTTTTATTGAGAAAAAAAAAACTAAGTAATTTAATGTTTTGGAGAAAGAAAATATAAATATCAAAATTTCCCAAGTAAAATTGACCGAAAATATTAAAAATATAGTGGAAAATGACTCAAACAAACCATTTAATTTATAGGCTAAGCAAGGGTATTTTCGTCATATTTTGAAAAAAATGTAATATGAGGAGGTTTTTTGTATTTATGTGTAGTACAGGGGGGTATTTGATACAAACTCCATAGTACAGGGGTGTTTTTGTATTTAACCCTTACAATTATAATGTTGAGCTATCATAAAGTTTTGTTATATTATTTTGATTAATTTAATTTTAATAATTTTGCTTATTTGATAAATTTCTGAGATATACTAATCAAATTAAATCTACCGACCTATAAAAATAGGTAAAATATTATTGCACGTGGATGAAGAAATCAACGGTTGGGATCATCCAATTCCAAACCCTATGGTCAAATCCTACAATTACAAATAATAAATTGAATAATTTATTGAGCCTCCAAGCAATACTGAGGGAAAACACCAATACGTCGCCGTTTCAGGACCCACCTCCTCTGGACGGTGTCGTACGCATCTACTTGACAAGTTGGGGATTATGAATTTTTAATACAATTTTCAGGATTTAATTAGCTTAATTCAGTTGTATCTATCTACAAATTATTTGATTTGACCTAGTTTAATTGTTGTACACAATTGAATTAGCTTAATTAATTTTGAGTACACAACTTTGATTAGTACGATACAGCTATGGCTAATTAGTCAAATGGTGTACACTCTTAGCCCACAGCAAAATTATCATTATAGTTAAATGATCTTATGACGATGAACTTGTAAGCATGGACACAATGAAATGGGAAAACTAACACGGGGGAACATTATTTTCCAAAAAAAATTGGATACAGGAGTATAAGACAAACGTGTAAATATTAAAAATATAAGGGTACTATCCATAATTTCTGAAAAATATTATATATAATTTCTCAATTATATATTTGTATAAACAAGTTATATATAATTTAGAAGTTCAATCCGAATTATCATTCCACAAATTACTTACGGAGCATATACATTTATTTTAGTATGGAATTAACATCTACAAAATTTATGAAAACACCACTAGAACTGAAAAAAAAAAAATATATAAAATTCAATATTTCTTTCAAGTGCATGCAATTCCGACTCTTTATTTAAAACGGGTTTTGGATGGAAATGCGTTTCCATTTTTATTAGTGCCAGAAACATCCTCAATTTTTTTAAATATTTACGAAAAAAACCCTGAAACATTTTCAACATAAGTCATTGCATTTCAATTTCCTAACGTGGAAATGTGTATGTAGAGAAGTTTTCGTGCATCATAGCTGTTAACAAATTAAGAAACTTCAAAAATTTACTTTCGATGCCATCCTTAGCAAAAAAAGAAGGGTCTATTAGAGATAACCCCCTTAAACATTCAAATAATAGGGGTAGACCCAAATTTATATTTGCCATTTTGATAACAGTCCAAACTTTTCATAATTACATAATTACCCTCAATCAAATCCCACAAAACCCGTTACTTTACCTTTTGAAATAAAATCAAATCCCTTCTTATTTTCCCGTTAAATCACTATCATCCCAAACCCAGTATCGTATAAACTGCAAAACCTCCCAGAACAACTTCCCGGTACAGCCGATTGAAAGGGGAAGACGTCTGCACTGCCGTGAAACGACGATTTTCGTGCACTCCGAGCAAGCTGTCGTAGGTACGTCGTCGCCACTCGCTGAATCGCTATCATCCATCGATTTGTTGATATGTTTTGGCTAAATCGACTATCATGTTTGTGTAATTGCAGATCTGTTATAATCGCATACCGAATTCGAGCACTAAATTGGTGATATTGCAACAATTGATGGGCAGGACATCCACCAGAAGTGATATCGTCGTTGGCCGCCGCCGTCGCCGTCGCCGTCGCCGTCACTGCTCCAATCTAGGGTTACTCAAATCTAGGATTACTCAAATCTAGGGTTTTGATAATTCTTCGGCCCATAGTTGATTAACGAGATGCATAGTCGAATTACATCTGTATTAATATACTATCCCATATCATTTAATAGACTATCCCACTGGTATTATTTTACTATGGATCTCGTTAATCGACTATGGGCCGAAGAATCATCAAAACCCTAGATTTGAGAAGTGACGGCGGCGGATTTGTGTTTTAAAATTAATAGACTATATCATATCTTTTAATAGACTATCACATGTATCTAATTCGACTATGGGTTTAGTTAATTGACTATTGGAAAAATAATAATATATATGGAAACTGAATAATATGTTTGTTTGAAATACTAATCAATTAGGGTAATTTTCCTTATTATATGAAAACGATTAAGGTAAATAATAATATATATGAAAAATAATAATATATATGGAAACTGAATAATATATTTGTTTGAAATACTAATCAATTAGGGTAATTTTCCTTATATCATGTAATAGACTATCTTATTGATCTAATTCGACTATGGATCTCGTTAATCGACTATGGATCCCGTATTATTCAACCACATAGTATATTAATAATTTCAATATAGTACATTGATCTGCTATGATAGTATATTACGGTTATAGTAGTGATATGAATTGTGTTACAAACAATATACCACTGAAATGACAAGAACATTGAGAACAACACCAACGTAAAGTATTCCAACATAACCAATAAAATAGTACATTAATAATCTCATAATTTCAATCTAGGGTTTTGATAAAATACATAAAACACATCATAACACAATCAAACCAATATGTCGAGTTAAAACTCTAGTACATTAATAATCTCATAATAGTATAATAAAATGATAATGGTAGTATCATACGGTATTCATAATAGTATACTACTGTATTACAACGGTTTAAAACTTAACCGAAGTTACCGAGCCATTACATCGTAAACACCTCTTTATAGCAACCAACCCACCAAACCTCAACAAAATCCGTACGAAATTCGCCATCGAAAAAACCTAAAATCATGAAACAAAATAAAAAATGCAGAATACTAAAAAATGATTAAATAGACTGCAAATACATTTGAATGACAATACATTAATATCATAAAAAATAAACTTAAAATGCAAAATCCATACGCTAATTTAAAAAAGACTACGAACTATATTTTAATGTACTACCAACACACTTAAATCGGCTGTTATAAACAAATAAACCAACTATCGATCGGGATCAAAAACATGAACTCGACCACAGCGGACAATTATTCCGATTATTGCATAAACCAACTACGAAGCTTATATAAAACAACTCTGGTCCGATCTGCGTGAACCATCCTCTTCTAACTCTGTCAATCCTCTTCCAAACAAACATCATCCGCCAAAAATAACGATGTATATATTAATATGATACGACATTAAAAATGCAGAATACTAAAAAATATATTAATATGATCAAAAATAAACTTAAAATGCAAAATTCATACGATAACTTAAAAAATACTACGAAATATATTTTAATGTACTACCCAGCGTCCTAAAATCCGCTGTTATAAACAAATAAACTAACTATCGACCGGGATCAGACTCATGAACTCCACGACAGCGGACAGTTATTTCAATTAATGCGTAAACCAACTACGATGTTCATATAAAACAACTCTGGTCCGATATGCGTGAACCATCCTCATCTAACTCTATCAATCATCTTCCAAACAAACATCATCCGCCAAAAATAACGATGTATATATGACGGAATAATTTTGTTAAAAAACGTTCTACTTAATAGAATCAAGTATCAACACAACTCTTAAAAATTTCTAACCACCGTAATCGACAATCCTAGACATTGAGCGAAAAATAAAAACGAATAACGCATTCATACCCGGTTAACAACGTCCAACAACGAACGCTCAAATTCGATCCTATTTCAACGACGGTGCAGAAATCTTCAAAGACGATAAAAAACTGCTGGAACGCTGAAGAGAACCTTCGAAAAATATTGTACACGATTTGATATAACGGCCAATGATCTCACGTAATTTTATTCCGTGATTTTAGGCAACGTAGTAAAGGAAATAAATGCCGTTTAAAAATAAAACAGGGGTATTAAAGGAAAATTATATAATATATTTTGCCAAGTTGGCAAAATTGGGTCTATCTCAAAAAGGGGAAAAAAAATTGGATCTACCTCATTAAAAAATATGAACAAGGGGGTTATCCCTAATAAACCCAAAAAAGAAAAAGGAATTAATTTATCCTCAAATAGAATTAGGAAGGTCAAAATTTTAAAATTACCTCTCAATTTTCTTAATTTTTTTTTAATAATAAATAGCCAAAAATGAAATAAAAAATAAAAAAGAAAGAAAAAGCAAAAAAAGAAAGAAAAATTAGCCCATCATGAGTGATCCCACAGTCTCTGCGCATGATGGCGACCATATAACGAACCACAATATTTATTATTTAATAATAATTGAAATATCTTCTTCTCCCTTCAGAACGATGCAATATTTAGTTACGTCGTGATATTTATTTATTTATTTTATTATTTTTATTAATTGCAGTGAAATATATCATCACAACAAAATCTCTGACGTAATTTCATTTTTGTTAGCAGATCTTCAATTGAAGATCGATTCAATTCAATTTCCAGAAACTTCAGCTCACCCCTTCCTTCGAGGGTTGATTGACTGAGTTCTTCGCAATATTTCGATCAATCAAGCTTCGATTTTGTCAGAATTTGGGGATTTTATGGAAATTAATCAAGTGTTTTGCGCCATGTGATCCGATTTGAAGCAATTTCTGCAAAACTTTTCTGCAAAAGTAAGTATTTTTTTTTCCCCAATTTGCCTTTTGCTTCGTAATTAATCAAGAGTATTGGGTTTTCTACTGTGTTTTTAATTTATGCCTTGGAATTTTCGGAAGTAAAGTAAATGGAAAATTCCATCTGTGTGAGCCCTATTTGTCTGCGTGTGTGTGAGCACTCAGGGTTTACCCTTTTTAGTGTGTGTATTTACTTTAATTTCGTGTATCTATACTTTTGTGGTGTGCTTGAAGTATTAGCAGAAAAAATGATGAGACAACATATGAAGAACTTATGATCCTGTTTCTTTTTTAAGAACTTGTTTAATGGTGCTTCTAACTTAATTTAATTTAATTTAATTTTTTGTTTTGTTTCGATAATCTAGTTAAAAGTACAGCATGGCAACTCCAGTAGAACCTCCAAACGGGGTTCGGTCGATAGGAAAGCATTACTACTCCATGTGGCAGACACTCTTCGAGATCGACACAAAGTACGTTCCGATCAAGCCCATCGGCCGCGGGGCCTACGGCATCGTCTGTTCTTCGATAAACAGAGAAACGAACGAGAAAGTCGCCATCAAGAAAATACACAACGCCTTTGAAAACAGTATAGACGCAATGAGAACTCTGCGCGAACTGAAGCTCCTGAGGCATCTTAGGCATGAGAATGTGATTGGCCTGAAAGACGTGATGATGCCTGTGAATAAACGGAGCTTTAAGGACGTGTACTTGGTTTACGAGCTTATGGATACGGATTTGCATCAGATTATTAAATCTTCTCAATCGCTTTCGAATGACCATTGCCAGTATTTCATCTTCCAGGTACTTTTTTTCCTTTCTCGTAAGCAAAGCTTCGTAAATGATTCGTTCGTAATATATAGTAAAAGTTCTCTTGGCGCGCTGTCAGTGTTATACTACTCCGAAAACTAACAAGTATGCATATAATTTTTATTTTTGTAAAGAAAAGGAGGGGGGCCATGGCCCCCTCCCCTGTTGCCCTCCGCTGCCTGCTAGTATGTTTGTAATTTGGAAGATTATATCGGCAGCAAATATAAAAATCAAGATAACTCTAATTTAGAGTTCTTTGATCACCTATACCCTTTTTTCTTGAAGAAAAATTAAGCAATTACTATGATGCCCTTCTGTATCGTGCTTGAAATGTTGGGAGCTATTTTTACTCCAATAACGAATGTTTGTTTAATTTCGTCATCATCCAATATTCTTTAGCCATAAAAAGATTCAGGAGACCTAAGATAGTAAGTACTACATTCGTTTTCATATTAAGTGTTGTTTAAGGTTGTTTCATACTGATTAAGAAATGCATTATACAACATTTGATTTTTGAGGAAAAAAGTTCTTATTTGACAACTTTATGCATTTATGGCTTTTCATTTTCTCTTATTAATCATTTGTTAAAATTGGAAAAGAAAAAAAAAACTGTCCTACTTTAAAACACTTAATATGGGGAAAAAATAGTATCGACTATCGAGCATTGATTTATTTTTATTTTGTAACTATTTTGAATTTTTGTCACTTCATGCAGTTACTAAGAGGCCTGAAATACCTCCACTCGGCAAACATCCTCCACCGCGACCTAAAACCCGGAAACCTCCTCATAAACGCAAACTGCGACCTCAAAATATGCGATTTCGGGCTGGCCCGCACAAGCGCAACCAAAACGGGCCAATTCATGACGGAGTACGTGGTCACGCGCTGGTACCGGGCCCCGGAGCTCCTCCTCAGCTGTGATAACTACGGCACCTCCATCGACATTTGGTCCGTCGGCTGCATCTTCGCCGAGCTACTCGGCCGCAAGCCACTTTTTCCGGGCACCGAGTGCCTCAACCAGCTCAAGTTGATAGTCAACACCCTCGGAAGTCAACGGGAGGAAAATTTAGGGTTTATCGATAACCCTAAGGCGAGGAGGTACATACAGTCACTCCCTTACTCGCATGGGGCCCACTTCTCGAGGCTCTATCCGAACGCAGATCCATTGGCGATTGATCTTTTGGGGAAGATGCTCGTTTTCGACCCAACAAAGAGGATTAGCGTGAGTGAAGCGCTAAGGCACCCGTATGTGGCGGCGCTGTGCGATGGGCGGTTCGATGTGACTGCTGAGGTGGAGGTTGGTGATCTTGAGATTGATGAGGATTTGGGGGCGGAGATGATAAGGGAGATGATGTGGAAGGAGATACTGCATTACCATCCGGAAGGTTCTGGAATCGAGTTCGAGGTCGGCGTTTGATTTTTGTTTTTTTTTCCGAGAATAATGAGAAACAAATGGATGAGCAGTTTGGGCAGGTAATATGCTTTTCTTCTTGTAATGTATTTATGGGCTAGAACTTGGTTATGGCAAAAAAGCCTTCTACTGTTTTGTTTGTACATATTGTATGTCTGTTTTGTATGCCTCAAAACTTTGTCTTTGTATATTAGTGATTAATATTATCAGATGAGAGTCTATAGGACATGTTGATTATTTTTATTTTTTTTAGTTTTTGTATAATAATTAGCGTAAATTACGGGCACTTCACGAGGTAAGGTCAAATTACGACAAAACTCTCCTAATGTTTGGGTAATTACAACCTCACCCTTCAATTATAAATCTTCTTACACGTCCACCCTTATGGTGACAAATTCAATAGAATCTTCCAGATTCCGTGGAATGTTCTCTAGTTTGTTCGTGTTGTGCAAAAATACAGTTTCTGATGCACTGCAATCAGATATTTACAAGCCAATAGACACATCTTATGATCATCTTGTTTCAAAATATGGAGCTTGAATGTGGTAAAATGGGTACAAATTAGAAAATATTCCACATAATCTAGAAGATTCCACTAAACTTAATACCTCAAGGGTGGACGTGTAAGAAGATTCATAATCGAGCAATAATTATAATTACTTAAATATGAGGGTTTTTTTTTGTAATTTGATCTTATCATCACGAAGCGAGACTATAATAAACTCTTTAAGAATATTTTAATATTTGGGCCGAGGCCCATCACTATGTGTACATTTCAATTTGCAACACAGAAGGATAAAAAATGGGCAGCATTCTAAATTGGCAGCTTAAGTATTTGAAAGCAAACACTTTTCGTAATGTCTTTATTGAAGCCACCGCTTCTGGTCTTCTTCAAACTTCAAATGCTCCACTTTTTATCTACTTCTATTTTATTTTATTTATATTTATTTAACCTTTAAAAAAAAATAAGTTTATTAGTAGTCATTACAACACGTGCTCGTCGTCGATTGTACTGATTTAACATTATGACATAATTTACAGCCGAATGGGATGATCTAACGGTTCGAACAAGTGAACTTGTATTAATCGACTCAAGTTCGAATTCCCTTATCAACGATCACTAGGTCGAGTTTGGTTTACGTCTCTCGTATAATTTGCAAACTATTATACGAGAGTGTAGATTTACCCAGTGTACTTATATTGTTGACTGCGAATTCCTTATTAAGATAAAACAAAGAATTACAAAAGGAATATGAGCGAAATTTCGAGACTTTTAACACTTAACAGTTAACACTCCCATATATAGGACAAGAATAGTCAAAATTAGCAACAAATGATTAAATTAAAGTCAAACTATTTTATTCTTGATTGGTTTATTTATAACTAGAAATTAGATATTCAAAATCAAATACAATAGGCGACAGCCTTGGAGGTGCATTGTATGCGGTCATGAAGAAAACAAAAAAATAAAAATAATAATAAAAAATTAAAAAATAATTGGAATAAATAGCCATAAATAGAGACAGACAGCCCACAAATATATAATATCACCTTATAAAAAATGATACAAAAAACAAAATGTCGATAAGAATAATTTTGTCCGCAGAAAGCAAATATTGAAAAATATACAAATCTTGTTGGCCTAATGGAGGACCAAATAATAAGTTTTTTGAATATAATTAAAATGAAATAACTATATATTGAGTAAATATTTTAATTCAACGAGTAAAAATACCCATACCAAAGCCAATTGTTATTTAATTTCCTGTTTGGTTGAATGATAGATCATAAAATAGTACCAAAAAATTTAATCCCGCATGCTGAGAAACAGTTTATTGTTTTTCAAATTAAATCTCTTTTCAGAATATTAATTAATGAAAATATATAATAAACTTTATCTTTGTGAGTTCTGTACTTAGAACTGTTTTGTGGTGGAACCTACATCACTACTCTATGGATAATATGAACCGGATTTATCACATATATATACAATTGAATTATATTTCAATATAATTGACATTTTTCTATTATTATTATTATTATTATTATTATTATTATTATTATTATTATTATTATTATTATTATTATTATTATTATTATTATTATTATTATGTGACATCCAATCGACATTTTAGTCATCTCCTTTACTCTAAAGTTTCTTATTTTAATTAGTGGTGTAATTAGTGGAGTCTTGTACACCATATATAGCCTTATTATGATGCATTATATGAGTCTAGAGAGAGATATACTCTGAGAGAGATTTTTTTTTCTTTCTTTTCTGGGGGCGGGACCCACCCCAAGCATACTTATATGTACGCCCCTACTGTATGAGATATTTTTTTACTGTTGAGAATTAATGTAATGTACAACTCTTGATCAATGATATCGTGCTCGTGCATTTGGTGGATGTAAGCTCTTATTGAGTCGAACCAAGTTAAATGATACGACCCAACATTATGGAATAGGATAGTTAGATTAGAATTGCAACTTAATTGAGTTCTTTTTCCTTACGTATTATTTAGTTGATAGGATTCCTTTTATTTCTTAGTTAGTATTTATCTTTTCATGGTTTTCCTAGGTCATTAGGACTCTATTAGTTTAGTATAAATATAAGCACGTAGGTTTAGGATTAATTAGGCAGAATAATAAAACTCTTTTCTTAGTATTTTCTTGCAAATTGCGTAGAAAACACTGTCGATACTTTTGAGATCGCATCATTAATTTTGATAAAAATCTATCTGTAATAACATTCACCCAATGTACCATAGAAAAAACCTGATCATAGCATACCTAAAGCAAAATAAAGATTGTTGAAAATAATTTTCATGTAGATAGAGAGGTATTAGTAGTTAGTAGACATCACCAAATATAGATATATAGCATGTGCAAAGATACGAAAATGACATGTTAACTTAAACTTTTTGGTGTGCCTTTGGAATGAAGCAATTTTACCATATTGGATATATATACATATATATACACAAATTATTTATGAGAAATATGGCTTTAGGACCTAATTGGGCACGTACAAGTCATGTTACAAAGTTATATTTATATGTATATGTATAGTGGGATTTTGCATCTACCTTTAACTTATTGCCTTTGGGTTTAAGTAGATAGTACTCTCAATTGACCACTCATAAATAGTAACCATGGTTGCTTTTTTTTTTTTTCTTCTCTAAGTTAAATTGTAACCATGGTTAAACTTTAGAAAACAATACATATGGGTAATTGAAAGAAAAATAAAAATTCAGGGGGCGTAGCCATGTAATTCGACCCTTAAAAGAGAGTTAAATTAGAAGCGAACACTCTAAGAGAAAAATTGAGTTGAATTACACGGACTGCGACATGCAATTATTGTACGTCGATTATGATCCACATCTTTTTTTCTGTTGTGGGAGAAATTTTATTCGAGAATAATGGGCGAGAATAATGGACTGTAACTCCGTGGGTTTTTTTTTCATTTGAAAAAATTAGGAGCGAGATATATCGCAAAGCGAAATAAAATTTGACTAATTGAGATTTATGTATGATGTACAATTTGCATAGAGTTTCCATTGATTTTTTTTTAAAAGAAAAGTGTATATAAATAATGAGATAAATAGAATAGAAGACCTTTAAAAATGGCTTTATTTGAGTAGTAGCTCAAATTTATACAAAAAATGATTTAAGTAAAGCTGAAAATAGATACTGAAGCCATAACCACCGCTTTACCTTTGGGCAGGTAGGTAGGCCTCTCATTTCCCGACCCTACAAAACCGACCATTTTGCTTTTTTCTTTCTTCCACTTTTTATTTATTTATTTATAAATGTATATAATATTACTTTAAATAAATAAATAAAAAGGAAAATCATAAGTTCTCTATAATTACGATTCTAGGATAATTGATAAGGCAATGAGGATGTAATTTTACCCCATTGGCTTTATGTATGATAAGCAACTCTTATTTTCATCATAAGCAAATAAGGCATATAAAAGCTCCATATTTTATTAACTTTATACATATTTAAAAGAAAAGGAAAGAAATCTTTTTTTTGTTTTTTTGCCGGATTAGAAGCACCAGATTATGAACTTTTTTCTGCATATAATATGTTTTAAGGTATCTGCAAAACAAACGTTTCTCATAAAATAAGTTGCTTTAAACTGTAATTAAAAACACATATGTACCTGTTTTTCTATTTTAATTGATTTTCCAGCTAATTTGCTAACACTTCAAATTTAAAAAATAATCACTTAATTAACTTAACTTACAATCACGAACTTTTGCTTTTAAATAAAGTTCTGCAAACATCATCTATGACGATTGTTCTAATAAATTTATTATGTTTACTTAAATTGATGTGACAAGATATACTACCTAAAATGAATACGCAATGTTTTTGGTAAAGAAGGTGAGATGTAGTTATAAGATATGATGACATCTCAAATTAATTATATTATTAGTGTTAAGTTAATATTTTCATAAGAAGAGTATATTCTTTTAAAACCAAAGAATCTCATCGATTCTTCGTCTTTTATCATGAATTGATGTAATATGTGAATGATATTTTCTTTATTGATGGTTACATCTTTTGTCTCTTTTTCCTCGTTCAATCAAATTTTGACATCTTAAAAAGAGATTTTGTTTCGTACAATTATCTTTTTTTTTTTTTTTTTTTTTTTTTTTTTTTTTTAGCTTTAAGAAAGTGCCGTTTTCCTTATATTTTTATTTACACGTTCGCGATTATTCATTCTAGAAGCAATTATAGATTCAAAGTAGTCTAGTTGTGAATGATTTTTTATTTATTTAGAGCGATGTACATTATTCTTTATTTAGTGGACTATTGCGCGATAGTTGAATGATTTATTGCACATCTATAGTTGCGAGTTTCCTCCTTAAAACAAGAAGGATGTTAAAACCTAATTGATTCCGTCAAATTGATCGATTTATTGTTTTGGTACTAGGAAATTATGAATAGTTTTTTTTTCGAGCACGAAAAATAGGATTACGTAAATATGGAGGAAACGTTGTACTTATATATGTATTTCCGAACTAACAAAAGAATTAAGAATAAAAATATATATAGAAGTAGTAGATAAAATGCATATCTTTAAAGTACTAATTTTGATTTTATTTATTTCCGAGATATATGAACAAGGAATAATTTTATAGAGGGGTAATACTAATATCCATACTATATTGTGTATATATTACTAGAAATTGAAGTTAGATATTCCATGGATGTTGAAAGAAAATTATTATTTAAATGATAAATATTTCACCAAATGTATTTAATATATGTGTGAGTTATAAATCTATGAAAATAATATTGGTGGGGTAAAATCGAGAACTAAGTACATAGTACATTTTGGTAATAGTTCAAAGAAACATTTGGTGTACCTTAACACATGGAATAATTAAATCCATGTGGCTTAGATCTAATCACGTATCAGTTCTTTCTATGTTACACCCGGTACTGCTGACGGTTATACTTAGGTTATTTTTTTTTATTAATCTACACATACCAATATGGATGTGTGTTTGTCTATGTGAATAGTAAAAATTGATTCACCGTATTTCACCCATTGTAGCATATTATAATTTTGAATATTGCACATCTTGGCATATATTTGTACGGTCAGTTTGGGCAGTTTTTAGTATTCTTAAATATAAGGGTAAATTACAACCACCCCTCAACTATAAATCTTCTTACACGTCCACCCTTGCGGTTTCAAATTTAGTGGAATCTTCGATATTATATGGAGTATTATCACTTTTGTACCCATTTTATCCCATTCGAACTCCACATTTTGAAACAAGATGATCAAAATATGCGTTTTTCGGCTATATATCAGATCGTGGTGCATAAAAAACTGTATTTATACACAAAACGAGTACAAAATAGAGCATATTCCACGAAATCTAGACGATTATGTTGAATTTGACACCGTAAGGGTGAAGGTGTAAGAAAAAATCATAGTTGAAGAGATATACGTAATTATCCAAACAAAATGGGTTTTTTCATAAATTAACCATACCTCAGGGTGGTTGTAATTTACCCTAAATATAATTATTTTCTAAACCTATCTACCGACATAAAGGATGACGTGTCAAAGTCCATGTTTTATTATGTTGCACGAAAAATAAAATGATAAGTTTTGGCCAACCATAAATTCGTAGACGCGTTATTCTATTTTTCAACCACAATTTATATAGTTTTGTTATTGTAAAATGTAAATACATATTAGGATGGCAACAAGTCGGTTTTAGGGATGGACTTTTCAAAATCCGAGAGCAAATAATTAAAAGAAAATACAAATTCCCTGAATTTAACATTTGTACCCACCACACCCGTTAACAATGAGTGAAACAATTTAATCTCTTAATTACTTTTAAAATTGTACTCGTATATTTGTAATAAAATTTAAAATTCAAATGCAATATTAGAGAGAATACCCGAGAGCAAATTGTCATTCCTATCCCTACTAGAGCTAGCTTGATAAGCTTATTTTAAACCATTGATAAACTCTTACATCTTATAAGGTGTATTAAAAATGATAAACTCTTACATCTTACATCTTACGTCTTATTTTTAGAAATAACTTTTAAAGTGTTTGGAAAATAATCTTATAATCGTATTTTTATTCGTTGTAAGTGGAGTATAAGTATTCTTTTAAGATCTTTTAAAAAAATTTACCAAACACTTTAAAAGAGCTTATAAGCTCTTGTTAACAGCTTATGAGTTCTTTTTGACAATTTAATAACCTCTAACGATTTTTTTATTTTTCCAAAATCATAATTGCAAACCCTCCAAAATGCAATCTGAGGTGGTCCTCCATCCCTGACCAAAGAGAGATTTGCCACAGCAAATGTAACATGTGAAGATCGACAAATTTGTGTCATTTGATTGCACTAAAATCAGCTTTTCACCAAATTGCAAAAATGGTGGGTCACTTAACTTTTAATTCAAGAATTTTTTTTATATTTGTTCTTTACTCTTCTGTTCTTATCTTGTAATAAAGAAACCTAGTAATTGGATAAGACATATTAATATAATTTTAATGGGTTATTATTAAGTCTATATGGAGATATAAATAAATATTTAATATGAAACAACATATTGTACTAAAATAACTTAAGTTGATAATGAGGTGAATTATTTAATATTTATGTTTGTAACAGTAGTCTGATGATGATTACGTATTCAAATGTGTGCGAGTGTATATATATGACTATATGTATAAGAAAATTGATATTTATTGATATTTTAAAATTTGAACGTGGCATCGTCAAGACTTGATCTTTCTTGATTCACTTTAATCAAATAATATCCGAGTTTGAATGGATACTCCTTCAAATTGGACGTGCGTCGCTACTTGTGTCACAAACAAGCATGTAACACACTGGAACTTGGTCTCGATAAAAGCTCCCCTACGCTCAAGTCAACTCGTGAAATCATCATAGAAAACTAAAACTCTGGAAAGAGTATCGGAAAGTGATTAAAATGCGTACTCGTTAAGTTATGAAGGATTTTAAGTAATTAAAGGTAGAGAGCATAACTTCTCGTGGGCTCAATCTAAGGCCTGGGGGGCCATGGCCCCCAGCATTTCTCGAATTTCTATAAATTATATAAAAATATAATAAAATTTGTGTAAAATAGCACTATGGCACCCCCTAATAAAATAGATATTTTTGAATTTGATGTGTTATAGGACATGTTTGGGACAGGCCATGATCTTGCCAGTCGTTATTTCACCATCGTGAGTTGGATTCCCGTACTATGAATCTCAAGCCAAACTGATCTCTACGTTGAAAATAATTTTAGAATATATAGATGAAAAACTCGAATTGTTATTTAATTATTTCACTTTTATGTATTATTATTTCTTTCGTTGCATATTGATTCTAGCAACTTAGTTAGGGTTGGTATTGGACCGGTCGGGTAATTAATTAAAATTAAGTATAATAAGATTCGGTTGTCCGAGTAATTACTGGTCAACCAACCGCCCCATATAAACTATTGGTATGAATGAAATAGCTATCCGTTATCAGTCGTAACAAATGGTTGAAACGGTTCGACTGTATTATAAAACTGACCCATGCACAACCTGAAATTTAATATAATTAAACGTTTCTATGGTTTATTCTATGAGTTATGTTTAAGAAAGTAGAATATTCTTACCTTAAGATGGGCATCAATTAAGTGTCTATTTAGATTTAGTATAATTTTAAATTAATTACGTCTTTGACTAATTTTGCGGTTTTGACTTTTGAGGCTATGAAAAATGGAGCATCTAATGAATCTTAATGTATTATTGACTATTAATGAACTATTTAACTCTAATTAAAACGTTTTCAATGCAGTCCCTTACTATTTAGATGTTGGGATTATTTGACAAAACCCCCTAATATGACATTTACTATTAGAGGGAATCCTTTTTTTTTCTTCAATTTTAAGATAAATCCATAATTTAATATTAAATTTTATAATACAATTATACCCTTAATCAAATTAATACCCACATTATTTAACCCTAGCCACAACGTTTCGTTCTCTCCCCCTCTCTCTCTATCTCTCACCCGCTCTCGATATTTCTCTCTTCCGAACCACCATCTCTTCTTCTGCTTTTTTTCTCTCGGCGACGAAAAGAAGACCACCATTCATCTTCTTCTTTTCTATGCCTCACCAATGTCCACAATAGCACACCACCACCTATGCCTGTTAATTCTTATCTCGTCGCCACTGAGATTCATAAAAATCCAATTAGACGATCCCCCATCATCCCCTTTGACGAGTTCGTTTCACCGCCTTGAAGACGAACTCTGATCTGTCGGTGCTCTCTAAGGACGAGGAATTTTTTTCTTCGGCTACCAGATCTGGATCTAGCGAGTAAGGGATTTTTTTCCGGAGATGTGGACATAGAGATAAGGGATTTTTGCAACACGAGAATGGTTATATTTTTCTAGCAAAATTTGAGTTTATAATTTTTGGGATAAGACTTCGCCTAAAATCGATCGGGTATGTGGGATAAACGGTGTTCTAGATCTAAATTGGAGTCGCCGTTGTGCCGACAAATATACGTGATGCAGGCGCGAACAATAAAGAAGGGGGTGTCGATGCGCTTACAATAAATAGTGGTTCTTGAATTCTCACGGGACAGTAGGTAGTGGATTATGTTATAGGGATGGGAGTTGACAACGCGTACAGTAAATAGTGAATAGTGGATTTCAAACAGTGAATAGTGGATTTCAAATAGTTGATTTAAAACAGTGAATAGTGGATTTCAAACAGTGAATAGTGGATTTCAAATTCAGACAATGAATAGTGGATTTCAAATTCAAACTAGTGTATTACGTTTGTTTATTTGTTAACTTGATGATGCTATAAAGGTGTAGGTTCAAATAATGTATTACGTTTGTTTATTTGTTAACTTGATGAATAGTGGGTTTTGATAAATATATAATTGTTTTTGATGAGTATATAGTGGATTTAAATATTTTGGTAGCATAACTGCAATTGCATAGTATATTTTGGAAACATGGTTGATTTCGCAATAAACAATTTATTTTCTTAAAAAGTAACAGTTTAATAATGTACGAAAGAATCTAGACTCATAAGAAGAAGTTTTGTTCACACAAACATGGTGATTTGAAAATAAACATTGGTTAATTTTCAAAACAGTAGCTTATGCAGTATATAGTGGATTTTAGAGGTAAATAGTGGATATTAAAGGTAAACAATGAATTTTAAAAATAAATAGTGGTGTTTTAAAAATAATAGTGGTTTTGTCCGGATAATAGATAATACAGAAGATGCGGTTTTTTTACAAAAGAAAAGATGTTGCGTGATTTTTGGGGTTAGTGTTGATTTGCTAGATTGAGTTTTTTCCTTTTTCAACTTCTAATGATCAACAGGTTACAAGGGCCTAATTTAAAAAAAAAAATCGAAATATAACAAGTGTAACTATGGTATTTTTTCCCGACCGCCATGGATGTAGCTGTTGTAGAACACGAAGAAGACATAGTATAATTTCTGGGAATAATGGATTAGTTTTTACGAGATTTTTAGGGTATTATTTTGGGAGAGAGATTAGGGTGAGAATCTAAGTTAGTGGGATTTATTTATGGAAAAATATTTTATTTGTATTTTTGTGAATATAACAAAGGGTAAATGGGATATTTTATCAAGGGAGGGGGTTATCCCAAATATGGGATTAAAAGTTGGATTTATCCCTCTTTTAAAATTGTATGAGGGGGTTATCTCATATAACCCCTTAGATGTTTTATCGAAGAGTTTCTTAACAAACCTTATTATAATTTTAATGAAAACAAAATCATTTTTTTTATTTTTTAAATTAGTAGGGGAAAAAAGCATGGAAATAACTATTGGAGAAGAGATCAAATTAAAGTTTCAATTAAAAATAAATAAATTGATGGTTCCTCCCACGTTTTATTTTATTTTATTTTTGGTGGGTGGAACTCTAAATCTATTTATTATTATTTATTATCCAACTTTACATCTCAAGTTTCACATTTGCCTTTCATTAAGATTTTCAGTCACATAACTAAAGTCACAATATGCAGACGAGGCTGCCTAATTGTTATAAAATGTATAAATTTATAGGTAAATTACGGCGAACCCCCTGAGGTAAAGTTAAATTATGAAAAAACCCCTCATGTTTGGGTAATTACAATCACCCCTCAACTATGAATATTCTTACAAATTCATCCATTATGTGTCAATATTCCTCAGTTTGTATCCGTTGACCCCATTCGAGCTCCTTATCTTGAAACAATATGATCATAAGATGTGGGTCTTAGCTTCTAAATATCAGATTATGATGCATCAGAAACTGTATTTTTGCACAAAACGATTACAAAGTAGAATCATAAGGGTGGACATGTAAGAATATTCATACTCGAGGGGTGGTTGTAATTACCTAAAGATAAGGGGGTTTTTTTCGTAATTTAACGTTACATCAGGGGTGACCGTAATTTACACTATTTTTATAGGTATTAAGTAATGTATTTCCCATAGTATATGTGTATCAGTGTATGTATATACAGAGAAATTGTTACATGCACTGATGCAAGATGTGATTAAATTATTAATTATAAATAGAAAAGATTATCAAAATAAAACAGCAGAATTAGGCTAAAGCATGTTATAATAAGTGGCGCCTGATAAAGAGCAAAAGGCCGTCACGACAAAATTAAACAAAAAAATTAAAAGATATTAATATCTGAGAGTGATGGTGCGTTGAATGTGATTAACAAAAACAATTTGTATTCCTTTGGAACTTCCAAAGGTTATTATCACTAATTAATTATTTAATATTTAATTAATTAATTAATCATTTTTTTTTTCTTTTTTGGACTGTCCTCTTATATTCAGGCGCATCCACCTGGAATCTTCTAGTATTTTGAATTTAATGTTGTTTTCATTTTTAAAATTAGTGAAAGAAGGCCGCAGTATTTTCAATTAAATACATACGGGACGGGGCGGGTTTAATAAAATCAAACCCGAAACAAGTATGGGACAGGTACACGTTCCACGGTCATTCCTAACGGTCTGTGAGATGGTACGTATATATATTGTAATAAATTGGGTGATTTTTAATCATATATCTATATAAATAACTACTCACTAAGCGCACATACATGTAGGTGTGTGCATTATTACGTGTAGAATAACAGTTCAAGATCACCCAATGTATTTCACCGTGTATAGATCTACAAAACCCTACACTACTACTATTTGATTTGATAGAATTTCATGGCTCTTTTTGTTGATTCCAGAATTGATTTTAGTTACCTAATATTCAACCGGTGACTGGATAAGAATTCGTGATAATTTTCAAACTTTTTACTATTTGGTTATCTTTAAATTGACTTTTAATTATGCCTTAGAACAATGTTGACTTCAAAAGATGAGTTGCAAGAATTATTATTACAAGTATACAAGGAAAATAAATGGGTACTTTATGTCTATTGACATTCCGTTTAACAACTTGATAATTAATAGTGATTTTAGCTAATAAAGATGTAGGGGTGTTTTCGTGAAACGAAGAAATGAGGATTTTTTATTGAAACAACAACAAAAGATCCGGTTGTTATTATTAGAATTGAGACTGGACTGCGTCGGTTATATTACCGGTCTAAAAAACAAACCATCCGACTAAGAAATTTTGCTCAAAGTTGAAACCATTGTCGATTCAATCTTTGCGTTTCGATTGATGGTTGACAATCGAATTTTTCGTTTCGAAATGGGTCGGTTGATGGGAATACTCGTCGCCTACCTCACTTATAAGCAAAATCACAGTATGCCTAGTGCCACGATCATTTTTCAGTTCAAAATAGTTAATAACAATTCAATAAAACATAAAATTCTAAAATTCAAACTAATTCCAGACATGCACATTCTCAAGTTCCGGTCGAAGTTTTATATAAGACTTTTTTCTTTGTTGATTTTTTTATTTAATTTCAAATCCTAACTGTTCAGATAATTCCAATAACCACTTAGAAAAACCACACCCTTAATTTTATAATATTGACATAGGTTGATTCATCGATAATTATCGGTCAACCGACTTTGGACAATATTTGAAACCAGCAACTCACCCATTATAAATAGGTTGTTCAAAAAAAATCAACCCCATCCAATGGGCCGATTAAATATTTATTACCTCTTGAAATAAAAATCAACCTCGCCCCAACCCTAATTATTATATAAATTAAATTACATAGAGAGAATTCAGCATATTCCATTAAAAAATATACATATACAAGACTCCTATTGGTTTATTAAATTTCAGTTCCGCCAATAATATAGATTCATAAATCCAACCTCTGTTCCAACGGTAAAAAAAAAAAAAAGGACAAACGACCATTTACATTGATTTCAACACTGTAATAATTTCAAAATGATGCTGTATTTAATTAGTAATAAAATTACAAATCAGATTCCCCTTTTACCTCAAATCATAATCAAATACTTCCTTTATAAACCTAAAACCCCAGATTCCGTGAAATCAAGGTTAAAAAAAAAAAATCGTATCTTTTGTCAGAAATTGAGTTTTCATGCATCGATTTCAGCGAAATATATATATATATATATTTAATTATTTTATTTTTTAAATGCCACTGTGACACTGTATCTTCCCTCCCACACAGCTGTATTGTACGTTTCTGGAATTATTTCTCCACCCCACATGCCTCATCAATCTCTCCACCCCCCCTCACGAGAGATTCCCCACCCCCTCAACTTTTCCACCATTTTCTCCTTTTCTTTTTCCAATTACTTAATTAAAAAAAATATTATATTTTATTATTTTCTCTCACTTCATAGCCTCATTTTCCTTCTATAAATCAAGCCCTTCTCTTCTTCTCTAACCTCTTCCTTTTCTCTTCTCCTCTCTCCCCATAAATTTTTTTGGGTTCTCTAATTAGTAGTTATATACTGTTGTTCTGTTTAATTTTCTTTTTTTAGTTTTTATTAATTTCTTGGGGGAGGTTCTGTTTGTTTCTTTAGGGATTTTCTGGCTGTTATTCTGCCAAAAAAACCCCGGAGGCAAAAGAAGAATTCTTTGAAACATCGACACGTCGTATATGCAATACAAACATAAATTGATGCTGCCCAAATTTATGTTATTGATGTGTTATAAGATTCATGTTTTCTGTACTCAGTGAGATTATCAGGTCCGGGTTTATGATTAATTCTTCCCTCCGGCGAAGAACGCACCTCGTTCAATCTTTCTCCGTCGTCTTTCTTTACTGGTTCTACGTTTTTTCATAATTAATATTTTCCCGAGCAAACAGATCTCTCTTATATATAATACATAAATCGAAATAAATATACTAAAAAATATAAAAAAAATAAAAAAAAATATGGCGTCTTCGAGCGGAAACTCGGCCGGTTCGGAGGGCGGAGATTTGCTGAACGTGATGGATCAGCGCAAACGGAAGAGAATGCTGTCGAACCGGGAATCCGCGCGCCGGTCCAGGATGAGAAAGCAGAAGCATCTAGATGATCTGATGGCTCAGGTTAACCAGCTCAAGAGAGAGAACGGTCAGATTTTGACCAGCGTCAACGTCACCAATCAGCACTATGTCCACGTGGAGGCTGATAATTCGGTCCTCAGGGCTCAGATGATGGAGCTCACCCACAGGCTACAATCCCTCAACGAAATCTTGAACTACATCAATTCCTCCGCCGAAGCCGCCGCCGCCGCCGGCGGCGGCGGCGGCGGCGGGAGCTGCGTGTTCGGGGCGGAGGAGTATCAGCACCAGGGTTTCGCCGACGGGTTCTTGAACAACAACCCGTGGAATAATATTGGTGGGATTAACCAACACCCGATTATGGCCTCGGCTGAAATGTTTGATTATTGATTATTATTAATAATCATAATTGGGGATTAATTGGGATTAAGAAAAAAATGGTCAAATTATTGTTTGGCTATTTCGTGGTTGTCGCGATGTAATTTTTAATTAATTTAGATCAATGAGTGTCTGGGGTAGGAAGGGACTAATTAAATAATATATTATTTTTATTTAAATAGTGATATTTAATTGGATTGGTCGTCTTTTTGTCCTTTGGATGCAAGTTGTATTCATGTTGGCTTCATCTAATTATTAAAAGAAATTGTGTTCAATTTGATCTCGTCTTGTAGATGTTACAGCTCGTGAAATACTTCGAATCGAATGTTATGCGGATTCACCAAATATACGTATAAATGTGAAATAAATACACTTCTACCATCATATATTATAATTTTCACAAAACTTATTTAACTAATATTCTATATCATTAATTCCACTTTTCTTAATAGTCAAACATTTATAAGAGGTTTACATACTCTAATTTTAGGAACTATTCATAGTATGGTTAAATTTCTTTATTAATTTTGTACCCACCAATTTATATTTATTATGTTTAGAGGCATATGTGTTGTAATATTTCTTAACACAAGGTGCTCAATTGATGGATGGTTGGTACACACTTAAACTTATGTAGATGCTATATTGAGTAAAATATACCTAATAATAAAGGGTAAATTACAACCACCTCCCTGTAGTACTGTCTATTTACGAAAAATACCTTATCTTTTAGAAATTAAATCCAGCTCCAAAAGGGATGTTAATGAAATAAATCTACAAATTGTAGAATGGTAGATGTAATCATGGAAAATGAGAGTTTTTTTTTTCTTAAATTAATCTTACTTCAGAGTGCGGTTGTAATTTACTTGATAATAAATTATCGTAAATTTACAAACAATCAACGGACATCAGTTGTCATTTTCTTTTTCGGAAAAAAAAAAAGACTAACAGATTATAACAACTTCTTGATCCTCCCTATAATCTTAAATTAAAATGCTGGTTTAACTCTTTAAATTTAATTGCATGTTAATAATAAAATAGGTTTAATTCATGTACTATCTTTCTTTATCTTCTTTAAATGAACTTAATTTTATATGGACCATGGGATGAGGTGATGAAAGCATGTGGGCATGCATATTAATTACTAAGGTAAAGCTGCTTGCCCAGAATTAAGATCTATTGTGCTTTTCTTTTTTCTTTTTTTTTCTTTTTTTTTTTTTATTTTCTTAATTTCGTGTTTAGTGGGGAGCAAGTGGTTGGGATTGCTTTTGTGCATGTTGTAACTATGTATGTAAAAATTAGATTTAAAAAAAAAAAAACTGTGTATGTAAAATTTGTGGTGGTAAATTGGTAATTAGTGTTCGCTATTATTCTAATTGTGTCATTTGTTTTACAAGTGACGTCATTGTAATTAGCATAATTAAATTACTTTAACAACTTTCATAATCCTTTATCCTTTCAAGTTGGTGCAATGTGATTGAATCTGTGACATCACACAACTGTGTTTAGAAAAGAAACATAATAATTAACAATAGAGGAATATTGAAGGTGGATTAACATTTGATTAGCATCTTCTTTTCATTGGTATTACAAAGCTAATATGATGAAGACGTGTTAATTAATTAAACTTTAATCTCATTTGTTTTATTGGACTTGGACAGCATTGCATCAGATTGTTGATTGGTAATTAACTGTAGTGGGGTGATGTATTATGACAATTGACTTGTGATTATGTAGTTAACTATTATGTTTAACTAGAGATAAAAGATCGATTAACATTGGTTTAGTTAAGGATATTTAACCCCTTCTATTAAACTTATTTTAAAGTAATGATAAAATGTTAGATCTGATAAGCTATTTTAAGAGCCGATAGGTTGTTACCAATTTTTATTAGAATGAAATGTTTGGATAATAAATTTATAAGTTATTTTTACTGTTTGGATAATAAGTTTACAGACACTCTAGTAAAATAGTTTGCGAACCATACAAGGGACATAAACCACACTAGGTTAATCATGTCTGACAAACTCGACTTAGCGACCGTTGGCAATGTAATTCGAACTTGAGTCATTGACACAAACTCACTTGTTCCAAGTTCCAACCGCTTGCGAGAGTGAATTCATAACGTCGCATGATGGTAATAATATAAATAGTTGTGCAAATAAGTTTGAGACTTGGCTCAATTTTGCAGTCATTTGTTTTTTTTTTTTTTTTTTGAAACTATAATTGTATATTTATGTGTTTTCTAAACTCTATCTAATAAAATTGTGAGAAATTAAATTTGTGATCGACTTTTACTCGTCGGAAAGCTCGTGCTCAAACTTGTATTGAACCGCCAGAGTTTAATTGAAAGTTGGAACTCTGATTATTTTGGAAGAACTCGGCCCGGTTTGTTTTCTCAGTTTTAGGCTTTTAGGTTTGAGTTTATTTAATGTTCTGAAATCAGGCCGGCCCGGTTTTATACCCCTTATTGCATTAATGAGAGCTGGCCCATAAGATATGATCCAGTATTATTTTTTATTACTTATACCCAAAAGAGTTAAGAAATTGTTAGCCTTAATAAGCAATTCGATTTTTTTTTTCTTTTTTTTTTGGATAATTAGGGAAAATGCATTAAACGAAAATCAAATCACAAGAGTCAACAATCGTCGTTCCCCCCATCACAAAAGCAAGAGATGGGAACAACGTCGCGGAACAGTGCCAATCCAAAAAGAATTACAAGCCCATTTAGCAAGGAAGTGAGCCGCAAAATTAACAGATCTAGAGATAAACCAGAAACGCCATCTTAGCCAAACTGTCCATAATTTTGAAACGAGGGAAATAGGAACCTCGGCAGTCCAGTGAGCACAATGAGACTTTGCTTTCATAAGAAGGATAGCATTCAAGCAATCTGATTCAAAGATTGCATCTTTGAACAACGTTGAGGAATTTGCATGCATCAAGAATGACAAGATCGGGCTTCAGCAATGGTAGGGTCCATGCAAAAGGTAAGAGCTTGTTGAGTCAAAAACGATTGAACCTTTAGAGTTTCTGATAATGCAGCTCGATGAAGGTTGGCCGCCGCCTACAAAAGTTGAATCATCATTGATTTTGAGCCATGCTTGAGCCATATCCATAAGCAATTCGAATTGGGTTCCTCAAATGTGTACTAAATGAAAATTTCTTAACATGCCTACTTATGTAATAAAATGAGCCCAAAATTTATATGGATTCACTTAATGAAAATCTTCAAACACTACCTAGCTTTAGATAAATCAAAATAAATCAAACAATTTATTTTCCTAATAAAAACAACACAAGGAATTTTTAGAAAAGAATAGCAAGTGCCAAATAAATAAACCCAAAGAAATTATGCACCACCATTAATTTCGGGCTCAATTAATTCAACTAAATCTAGAATACTCGCCGACCTCCCTTCGTTGGCATTAAATCACATACTCACATAAAGAAACGGTCAAATTTATTTCAAAAAAGTGGTGGGTCCCACACACCCCCCTCTAATGGGTCCCACACACCCTCTAAAATTCCATTGATTTTTTTTCTTGTGACGTGTCTTTTCAATTGGTTAGTAGTGAACATGAATTTAACAACTTAGATCAAACAAATTAAAAATTAAATTTCAATTTTGGTTTTATAAAGGTCGGAATTACCCCCACCATACAGGTTGTTAGCCAATATCATATCACTTTTTGTACTTTACTATTAATAAGTTATGCGTTAGTTTACACGGTCAAAGTTATTCTAATCTTCATGGTGAAGTCAACGTTATGGTTTATATTGGCTGTTGGTTTTAGCGGGTATTTGTAATTATCAATAGCAAAGGGACTAATGAATTATTTTAATTTTACTTGTACCAAAAGCCGAAATCACTCGCCCCCAGAGCCCGCATCCCTTGGCCCGACAAGTATTTGATAGAGAAATGTAAATCATGGTAACTCAATGGTGTAGTAGACCCGAATTATTTTTTTATTTTAATCTTACTTAAATAATATTCGTAATTGACACTTTTTTTTTAGGGTAAATTCCACTTTACCCCCTCGTACTCTGCCCAAGAACCACTTTACCCCCTCGTACTCTCAATTTCATCGATTTACCCCCTTGTACTTGTACAATTTCCCAATACAGCCCTCTTCGTCAACTTTTTTCGATTTTGACTTTGACGCCATTTGGTCAAGAGTCAAAATATTGACGTAAATATTGATTTTTTTCGATTTTGACTCTCGTGATTAGAAAAGAGAAAGTTTCACACATTCATATATTTTTTTTCTTTGCACTGGGTGGAATCGATCATTTTTTGGGTCTTGATTTTTACTAAGTTAGGGGTTCAATTTGGGGATATCTTGGAAGGGGAAGTGGTGGGAGAAGAAGAAATGACAATATTGACGGAGGAGAAACGACGCGTTATAGGCAGTGGCAATTTTGTAATTTACAGAGTTGACCAAACGGCGTCAGAGTCATAATTGACAAAAGTTGAAGGAGAGGGCTGTATTGGGAAATTGTACAAGTACAAGGGGGTAAATCGATGAAATTGAGAGTACGAGGGGGTAAAGTGGTTCTCGGGTAGAGTACGAAGGGGCTAAAGTGGAATTTACCCTTTTTTTTTAATGTGGATTATTACGATGGCGAGTATGCGTACGGGTGGGTGGGCGGGTGGGGTTTGTTTTGGGTCTTAATTATTAACTCATCGGCAAACAGCCCCACCTATAAATTCAATACCCTCCAAAATAATAATAAATAAAAAAATAATTAACTAACTGAGTTCTATTCTCTTCCCTCATTCGGCATTGTCGATCTGAACAATTTCATTAAAAAAAACAAACAAGAGAGAGAGAGAGAGAGAAACATTTCCAGTAAATTAACAGCAATAATAAATGGAGGATTATGTGGTTAAGTTGATTGGTTACGCGGTAATCTCATGGGCAACGTTGTTTCTGGTATTGAGGAAGCTGTTTCCGAATCGCTCCTTCGATTTCTGCAACCGCATTGTTTCTACTGTTCATGCTGTTTTAGCTGTCACTTTGGCTTCTCTCTCCGTTCAAAATTGGAGCTGCCCTGTTTGCCCTCTCGCTTCTAATTCTTCTCCCAAACAGGTCTTTATTTTTTTCCCCAATTTCTTTTCCATTTTTTTTTAATTTCAATTTTCAATTTTCAATTTTTCTCAGGTATTTAGATTTGAGTCTCTAATATACAAAATTTGTACGTAATTTGAGCAGATGCAAACCCTAGCTGTATCCGTGGGGTATCTGGTATATGATCTGGTGTGCTGCCTTTTCGACAAGAAAATTAAGCTTGATAACACCGTTCATCATCTAGTCAGCATTGTTGGTCTTCTTTCTGGACTTTCCTACCAAAGGGTAATTTCGTCTTTTTGCTCATTTTTTTTTTAATTAAAAATCTGAGCTACAATACTAATATGGGAAAATTACAGTTTTCACCCCTCAATGTTCACAAAAAAATCACAGTTGGTCCCTCATGTTTCCGTAATTTAACATTTTTTGTCATTTTCGTCAATTTACCGTTAGTCGGTTAGTGATGGGCACACGCTTGATTCTAATAGTTTTAACAGAAAATTGACGGAAATGACGAAAAGTGTTGAATTTTTAAAACATTAGGGACCAACTGTGTTTTTTTGTGAACATAATGGACCAAATGTGAAATCGGTGCAAACTTGAGAGATGAAAATTGTATTTTTTTCATATTAATATATAAAATTGCAGTGTGGTTCAGAAATAACTAAAAGTGTTGGTTTTTTAAAACATTAGGGACCAAATGTGTTTTTTGCGAACATGGGGGACCAAATTTAAAATCGGTGCAAACTTGAGGGGTGAAAACTATAAATTTTCCAGTATTAATATATAAAATTGCAGTGTGGTTCAGAAATGGTGGCTGCTTTGTGGATTACAGAAGTGTCAAGTCCATTACTCCACCTGAGGGAACTTCTTAAAGAGCTTGGCCACAAAGACACTGACCTCAATTTGGCTGCTGACGTAATTATTTCTTTTTTTTTATTATATATATATATATATATATATATATATATATATATATATATATTCTTTTATTTAAGGGGCCATTTGATATACACCCCTAGAATGGAAAATATATAGGGATAAGTCCACCCCTAAAATTCTTTCTTTGAGATACACCCCTGGAGAGGCAAAAGTACTATTGTGCCCTTATTTGTAAATTTTAACCAACTGCATTCAGCTTTTCCAACTGCATTCAGCATTATAACTAACTGCACTCCACACTTTTAGACCTGCATTTATCATTTTTTCAGATTTTTTAATAAAAAAATATAAATTTTTATTTTATTATTATTTTTTATACGTACCATCTTTTTGTAGTTTTTTTATTTTTTTATTTTTTATTTTTTAATTATTTTTAATTTTTAATTTTTAATTTTTTTCATTTTGTTTTTTTAATTTTTATTTTATTTTTTTTAATTTTTTTAATTTTTTTAATTTTTTTAATTTTTTTTTTAATTTTTAATTTTTTAATTTTTAATTTACTGTACTGAAATTGACTACACATGACTATAGTATACCACAGTGATGTATAGTCATATGTAGCCATGTACTTTTTTTTACCCCAAAGTTATGGTCGATCGATTATAAAACCATTGATTATATATAAAAAAATCATCTATACCAATAAAAAAATTCAAAATTTTATTCTTGATATTATAAATAATTTAATGTCTAACAAAAAAGTGAAAAAAAAAATACAATTATCAAGATCACTATACATTAAAAAAACCACATAGCTTGTATATAAATATATATAACTACATGGAACTATACATGACTACAGTTATCTATACGACCAAATTTGACTCAAATCGCACTTGTCAACACGAGAACCGCTTGTTTTGAACAACGAACACAATCCACTCCGCAAAAACTTACTACATAGTAGTTCAAACACCAAAACCTGTGAAAAAACTTACTACATAGTAGTTCAAACACCAAGACCTGTGAAAAAGAAAACGAGTTAAACAAACAACGAATTTTGCTTCAAATTTAAATGTGCACACACGCACTATCACCTACTGCTATACATAGATACTCCCCACATAACTCCTACATGACTACATGACTACATAGTTTATATATAACTATATATTACTACATGTGACTACACCATATATTACTGTATGTTACTACACGTGACTATATATTACTATATGTGACTACACCATATATTATTGTATGTTACTACACATGACTATATATGACTACATGTATATGACCACATGTGACTATATACATGTATGTGACTTTATTTGTCCGTTAAAGTACCTGACTTTGTTCTCCAGGCGATACGGAACAGCTTATATTATCAAAATCAAATTACAAACAGAGTATGCTAATCATTATTCTCCGTATAACCAAAGGTCAAAGATCAAAGCAAGTTGAAGTGGAACATAGATAAAATAATAGTTGAAACACACGTAAAGTAGTCACCTATTTCATTCTCGATAAATAAAATATCAATATCATATTACCAACAAAATATTCTCATCACGAATCTACATATACTCCCAAGTATAAAAACGTAAACAAAACATTTGAGGACCAATAAACAGTGATTCAATATATTAAGAAGCACATTAAAATTCATTACCTTTTCTATGCCTTCAATGGCTGAACAGTCAGTTTTGTCGCACCACCACCAGGAACAAGTTTCGAGTTTTTTTTTTTTTTTTATATATTTCTTGCCACAACAATCGCGTTTATGTACAAGTCGACTCCTAAAATTAAACTCACAGCTTCACACAAAAAAAGAAAAAAAATTAAAACCAAAACTCAAAAAATAACTGCAAAATTCGATGATGGATGTACAAAATTTACTTTGTTGAACTCAAAAAACACCTGCAAAATTCGAATTACATTACATGAAAAATACAAAAAAACAATGAAAAACACTTTATTGATAAATTTACTTTGGTCAACTATAGTCACATGTAGTTATGTCTTCCTGTTACTACATATGACTATATATGACTATATGTAGTCAACTATAGTCACATGTAGTTATGTTCATTCTTGTTACTACATGTGACTATATACGGCTACACGTACATGACTATATGTGACTATATATGGAAAATACGATTTAGAGAAAACGAACAGAAAAATGGAAAATGCACCATCTTCTACCGGCAAAAACTTAGTGCATAGAAGTTGTTCAAAAACCAAAACTTGTGACGAAAAATCAAGTCCAATTTAATTATTTACATTATAAATCAACTCATAACCAACAAATATAAATCGAAATACACAATCACACGCCTATGTTACTACATATTACTATATGTTATTACATATTACTATATGTGACTATATATGACTACAATTATCTATAATTGAATCTTCATTCAGATTCCAAACAAAATCAGGCATATCATTCCTTCTTTCTACAACAATTTTGTAAACGTACAACCTGTCCTCTCAACAAGGTAGCTCTCGTCCTCAAATAAACCAACAAAATCAGGCACATCATAACTTACACATGTAGTCATGTTAATATAGGTTTAACAAGCAAGCAATTAAACTACAATTTAGGTATTTTCATCTGAATATATCTTAAAAGGATAAACAAGTTTGTGTGTGTGTGAATAATGATTCCATTTATTACAGAGATTGACATTAGATAAACCTGTGATTAAAATAATATTAATTATGGTGGAGTTTATTGTAAAAATGAGTGGAGAGATAATTCACACCGTAGCAACTATTTTTATTAATTAAATAGAAATATAAATAATATTGTAAAAAATGAAGAATCAGATACACGTACTGTTTCCTCCACCGGGTGGGGTATCATCGATGCAACTGCTATCACGACGCTCGTCACTGCAATAGAAACCAAACGACACCGCATCCTGACTGTACCCCCACACGCCGTCGGATCTGGCACATACATCGCAATTGACGTTCTCAGCCGACCACCGGATCGAGAATCCCACTCACAAGAGCAAACTGCAATCAAACGACGCGCATCCTGATTGTACCCGCACGCGCCGCCAGATCTGGCACGAGTATCGCAGTTGTCGTTCTCAGCCGATCACCGGATCGAGAATCCACTCGCAAGAGCAGACTGCAATACAATTGTCGTTCCCCTGCTTGAACTTTGGCTTCAGATCTTGCTGCGACGGGTTTGAAGGGGACGGATTGAGATAAGATGGTGGAGCGACACTAGGGATGTGAGGAGCGGCGCTTCGAGGCGAAGGGCTGTGGGTGGAGAGAAACTTAGGGTTTAATGTGTGGAAGAGAAAATCAAATGAGAGATCGTGACTTTCATCGTGTCTTAATTCCCAAAAACTGCCCAATAAGGGTAAAACAGTCATATCCTTTGGTCCAGGGGGGTCTGACAAATTAAGATCAAAATTTGGGTTTTTGACTAGGACAAAAAAACTCATTGGGTCTCCTCATATATATTTTCAAAAGTAGGGGGTTATCACTCATTTCCCCTTTATTTAATTATATTCCAAAATAATTATTATTGAAGTTTGGTTTGGTATTGCAGATTGGTTTTGCGGTGATATTCACATTTGCAAGGATGATTGGTGGTCCTTATCTCACTTACGTCACTCTAACCGCTCATAATCCACTTCTGATTAAGGTAATTAATCACTTTCTATTTTTCTGATGCATTTGAATTTCTGGATTTAGAATTTAGGAATAAGTTGATAGAGATTTGAAACTAAATTCATATAATTTTGTTATTATAAATTGGATAAATTACAAAAACACCGCCTTGAACTTAGGCTAAATTACGAAACACACCCCATCTATCCATTATTATCAAAACCCCCGACATCTGTATCTATGGCGTGATTTTTCACGGAATCTTTTTTTATTCCGGTGAATATCTTGCAAAAATTGTTATTCTACCCCTGCAGACATGACGTTTCTCTATGCTAAGTTCAGGGAGTTTTTCGTAAAATTAGTCTCTCAAATATAGACTTACATATCTAAATGCAATATTTTATATTATTTGTTTGGCAGGCAATGGCTTTGGGGCTAATGCTTGTGAGCGCATTCTGGTTTTACAAGATTGCAAGGATGATATTTTACAAATTGGCTAAGAGGTCCTCATCAATTAAAATCAACAAAAACCATTAATAATATATATATATATATATATATATATATATATATATATATATATATATATATATATATATATATATATATATATATATATATATATATATAAATTGGCTCAAATGTTAATTTAAACATAAACTTGTTGATTTTTTTTTTCCTTTTGTTCTTTTAATGTTGTAAAAAGAACGAAGGTAACACAAATGTGACATATGCAGCCGAATATTTACGATTAGCATATATATTCGAAGAGTAGATCATTCGTTTATGGAGAAAATTTAATATGCATTTGCGTATACTTATCAATGACCCTATCAAATTCATATAAATATACATATATATAATCAGAATTTTAGTCCTATAACTTACGAAAGTTGAGAATTTTGGTACTGACCTGCGTTTAGTTGAATGAGGATAATTCTGGAAGAAAATAAAATATATCATTAAATTGTTTTTATTCAATGAAGGAAATAAGTATTCTTTTAGTAACTATTTATTTTAATTAATATTTCATAATTTTCGATCGATAAAAATAGTAATACACAATACTACTAAGATAAATAGCTTTTCAAATGCCCAACACACACCTATTACATATCACACTTAACATGAACAAAAACACACACACATACTAGAATCACATACATTATGTAGCAAACATAATTGTTTTTTTTTTTTTTCAGTTCAACCTACGACAATTTTTCCTAATCTCCCCTTGCAAGCCAACAAGAGGACTAATATTCCCCATCTTCACCATTGAATTAGCAAACTGGTGAAAGAAAAGCTCCTCGTTTTCCGCGTAGCTTCGGACAAGCTCCAACGTCTTCCTCACACTCCCCGTCGCCAAAACCTCGTCCGAATTAAGTAGCCCTTTGCCCCACAATATCAACTTAAAGTACCTGTTGTCGAATTTCACCGGAGATGAAAAATCCAGAGGCGAAATATTATTATCGCCCCCGCTTTTAGGGCAAACGGTTTTGAGGCCGTTGTAGTAATTTCGCTCCAACGTCACGTCGGGCTGGTTGTTGCCATTTTGGTTGTACAATCTTTGTCTGAATGTCACACATCTTGCCACTCCAATTGTATGCCCCCCTAATTTTGCAATTATAATAACATGTAATAATTTTATTAAAAATTCCAAATGTGACATTTTTCGCAATTAAACAAGATTGTAACATTTTTTTTCCGGCAATTGCTTACTGGATAAATATTCAACAAGGTCCAATTATTTAATTAATTATTATTTAATTAATTATAAATTAATTACCAGAAAGAGCAACAAGATCTTGTTCATCAAGACCATGTTTACTGAATTGATTGATGAGTGTCTGAATTGTGGAATTAGGAGCTGGAATATCAGTGTTTGATTTGCTTAGGCTTGCTGTTTTTGAGTCCCTTCTCCCTAATGGCACTTCCCAATGGGGCCCACCACTCTGAATGTGTGTGTGTGCGCGCGCAAAAATCGTTAATTAATTCCATTTTTAATTAATTATTTATTTAAATTAATAATGTATGTAACTAACTTACTAGGACAATAGAATCTCTTGCAGCAAGAGCAAGAATGTCTGAACAAGAAACAGTGTGTGGGCACACTTGTTCGATTTTCGCTTTGATCTCGTCTATCACTTCGAATCCCCTAAGCGAATTCTTGTTCGGCCCTGAATTTTTCTCGCTCGCTATATTCGCACTGTCGTCAAGCAAAACCGAAGCGTCGCAGCCCTATATATATATATTTATATATAGATGTCACAAAAATAAATGTTAGATCATTAAAAAAAAATGTTAATCCTAAGTATTTTTTTTTCAAGAATGTACCTGGACAAAGCAATCATGAAAGTGGAGCCTGAGCAAAGAAGCAGCCATTCTTGAATCTCTGGCAATAGCATTTTCCAGTACAGACATTATGATCTCATTTGCTTGTGGGCATGAAAACCGGTAGAATTCGGGTACAAGCCGCCCCGAATACGGGCCGCCGTAACCCGACCCGTAGCCCGAACCCGGAAAAGATTCGGATAGAGAGCAACATACGAGAACCGCCGCAACGAGGCTACAAAGGACTTTGAGAGAAGCCATATATGACTTACTTGATGAAATTTTATTACAACTTTCTTTATTGTATTTGATTTCTTGAATTGATGAAGTTTGTTTGTAGCAATGGTGGATTTATATAGAAAATATTATATTTCTAAAATTGATAGTACCAACTGCTCTACTATGTGTACTGAATCCTCTTATTACAAGCAAATATGCTAAGTAGGGATTTATTGTGTGACCATTTCAACTAGCTAGAGAGTTTGAATTTTGGGAGCAAATTTTTCTTGTTTTAGTTTCAACTGCTCCATGAATAATATGTCAGCCACGTGTTTGTAGTTTGTATGCTTACTTTAAATTTTAATCACTCTTTATAGACTTACTAGATTTGGTGTTTGCGTTTGCTGGTTTGTGTAATTTAATTTTTCCATTTTATTATTGTTACCTTAATTAATTGTTGAAATGGGATTGGAATATGGATGTATTAAATGTTTTTGTAATGAAGCAATTAATTAATCACAACAAATTAAATACGCACACGGAAAACGAAGAAGATGAAGAACACAACAAGTTTACGAGGTTCGAACTCAACGAGAGTCATACGTCCCAGGAAGGAGTACACTACAATCCACTAGTTCCAGAGATTACAGATCAATACATACGCAATAATAGAATGAATATTATGAGCTATAAGACCAAGTCATAATCTGCAGCTCAAATAGAAAGTTACTATATATAGTACTCTCAAGGCACAAGATCCCATGTGCACCAAATATTGGTTTTAGTGACGATTTTGTATGGTCGCTAAAAGTTAGAAAATGGTAGCTAAAACTTCTAGCGATCAAATTAAGCTTGGTCACCGGTGGTCACAACAGGGTAGTTACTAAAAGTACTCAGTGACAAGAAAATTAATTGGACGCTAAAAGATAAGATTTAGCGGCGAACTAATAATGGTCACTAAAAATATAATTATTAACGACCAGTTTTTGACTCGCTAATGTAAATTATATGGTGCCAATAATATTAACATGGTTGCTATAGCAACATATATAGTGGCCATATAATTTTGGTCGCTAAATAATATATACGTATAGTGACCGTATTTTATTGTTGCTACAGGATATATATATTTGGCCACCACATTTTTTGGTTGCTACATAATATACATGTAGTGACAGTATATGTTGGTTGATAAATAATATATCTGTTGGTTGCTAAAATATATACATATAGTGACCATATTATTGGTTGCAATAGTTTTTACATGGTTTCGACAATTATTAAATTTACTGACCAATTCAGATCAATAATTAATTGATTGAATAAAACATTAATTTTTATTTACAACAGTGGCTGTAAAAAAATTCAAAATAAAACTAAAGATTGCAAATTTACATATTATCAATCAAATGTGAATATTATAATTTCAATCTATCATACAAAAATACAATAATAAATCAATCATTCCAAATAGTAAGGAAGATTACTATAATTATTTCATAATAAATTCCACTTCATAAATTGTTAAGCGACAACAAATATGACTTCCACGATAACGTTCTTTCACTTCATCAAAAAGTCCAACCTGAGAGAGGGAAAAAAAAATTTAATTAGAAAATAAGAAATCATATGATAGAATCAATTTCAATCATTTGTCACTTAGTAGCACTCATAATTCAATAATGTATCTGGGCTCTTGCATAAGTAGCTACTTACCTCGTCCAGTTATTGAACGATTTACATTCATTGAACCCCCGTAGAAACAAATCAAATGATTTAATGAACCATAATAGAAGTGGTTCCAACTAGTATACATATGAAACGACTTAAAATTGATAGAGAATCAGATTGAAACTCGTTGAATTATTCAAGGTCGATAAATGAACTCAATTGAGTAGTCAAGGAATCGAGAAAAGAAATTATTGGAATAATTCCCAAATCAAGATGAGAACTTATTAAGTTCCAGGAAAAAGGATTTCAAATCGATCGAAGATTGCAATAGCTCAAGAATCAACAATTCTCGGAAATCAAATTAGTTCACAAGATAGGCGACAATAAATATATATTGAATTTAAACGACGAGTAATAACAATAATAAACCGAACGATACGATTGCTCGGCATATATCCTGTTTCCCAGAAAGAATAGGCAAGGGATAGGGATCCTCACATGGACTTCGAAGTCCAGTGAAAGGTGCTATGTAAACAAATATTCTTACGCTCAAGCCATGCTCAAGCCTTGAGTGAGAGCTTTAGTACGGTCGATACCTATAAAAATATTCATCACTTAACAAGATTCTAATATGACCGTATTACTCCACTATATCACTTAGTCAATTTCTTGAAACATTTATTAAGAATTTCTTGTCGGGCTAATTCTAACAATCACTACGATCACCATACTTATCCGAATAGCCTAAACTATATATCAAATTAAAGATAACAACTTCATCTACAAGTTCACTTTAGAAACCAACCCCAAATTATCGACCTAACACAGCAGTAACAGCCCCAGAAGATAATTTCATGAAACTGCTAGGTTTTGTTTAAACAAAATGCATTTGCTGGCACTGTTTATTTGAAAAATCATAACAATTTGTAGAGTTATCCAAATTGTCCAAATAATACACCAAATTGAACCTTACAATGTAAACTACAAGTTCTCAGAAGACAAACAACCCAAATTATTAGCTCAACATAGCAAAAAGGGCCTCGTAAGAAGAATATTCAAAAATGCCATGTTTTTACAGATTTACAGTCACTTAATTCGGACCTCTAATCAGCTTCAAAACATACTCTAACTCGATACAATTTTACACTTACCAATAGTTTTCGAGATCCTCTACGAGTTTAGTCAAGGAATGATTCCCAAATTCGCACTCCAAACCCTCCAAATTCTGCTCCGAAAACAGGTGCGGCAGCAGGTTTTCTTTCCCTAAAGTTGAAGTGAGCAACTGGGATTCTCGCCAAATTCCGGCGACCACCGCCCATGAATACCACCGAGAACAAGCACCTATGGAAGGCTGACTTCTCAAGGTTTCTAACCGTGGGTTCTGGTCGTCGAGATTCACCCTCTAAGGCCTCCGTTCAATTAATTCTTTCAAGAGCCAAAGGCTGGAATTCGATTTCTGGACAGCGCCTAGTCGTCTTCTTCGCCCGATTCCGGCGACCGTCTGATGTAACCACCGCTGGAGGCCACCACCACTGGAAAGCTGACTTCCCAACGATGTGACTTGATCGTCATAACCCCTCGTTCACACAGCCCTAATTTTGTCGATAATTGAATTGGGGATTAGCAATTCCAACCTCAAATTTGTTTCATATACCTCACTTCTTCAAACCCCTTCTTGAATTCGAATTTTCTCCAATTAATTTCTGGAATTTCAGCCAAGAACCGAGAGGGAGAAGGAGAGAGTAGGCGAGAGTAGGGGTGGTAAACGAGCCGAGCCGGCTCGTAAAAAGCTCGAACTCGGACTCGAGGTTTTCGAGCTCGAGCTTTCTGACGAGCCGAGCTCGAGCCCGATTTTAGTTGTTCATCAGCTCGCGAGCCGGATTTATTATTTATTTATTTATTTTTTTTTATATATTATTTTTATTTAAATAATGTATAATAATATAAAATATTATAGAAATAAATACAAATATTAAAAAAATATATAATCACAATTTAGTTTCTATTTTGTAATTTTTTAAAATATTTTTTAATAATAAAATAATATTTAAAAAAAGAAAAAAAAAAAAAAAGAGATTGGGCTCGAGCTCGACAAAATTAACACGAGCTCGAGCTCGAGCCAGAAAAAGAAGAACTCGACGAGCTCGAGCTCGACAAAATAAACTCGAGCCAGCCAAAAGAGGCGAGCTCGGCTCGTTCACACCCCTAGGCGAGAGAGAAAGAGAGCGGAGAGAGAAAGAGAGCGATGAAGAAACGAAAGAAAGATATGGCTGTATTTTTTCATTATTTACATTTTCGCCCCCCATCTTTCTTTTATTTTCTTGATTTGTTTAAAACTAAACTAGTGACCAAATCGATTTGATTTCCGTAAGTAGTTTCATAGTAACCAAATTCAAGTGGTTGCTAGCAACCCAATTAAATGGTTGTTAATAATTAAATTAAAGACTCGTAGCAACCGTAAAAAAAATTGATGTTGAATTGGTCACTATTGTCATTTGTCAATCAATCACATTAGTTGCTTTTTTCCTCCAAGTCACGGACGATGTTGATAACAACTTTCATGTACTCCTCACGTGCGTGACTGCATGTACATACTCCACGCACTTTAACCTTTAGTGAATTAGGTGTTATCTCATCAATTTAGAAAATCTCATCAAGGGTGGGTTATCTAAAGACCACTAACTCAGATTTTGTAATCGAATTTTACAACATATAAGTTGTATAAGTTAAAACAGTTACAAATGATAAAAATATAAAATTTAGAAATAATAATTAGCATAGCAATATTTTTTGGCAAAGAAAGAGTTACCATTTGTTTGCGATCCAAGCCCAATTATTCAGGGCAAGCCCCAAGTTAAATGGGCTTTTATGGAGCCTCAAAACTAAAATTAAATTTTTATAACTATTTTATAATAAAATGAAGGGTAAATTACAACCAACTCCTGAGGTATGGTCAAATTACGAAAATCCCCCTCTTGTTTGGATAATTGCATATACCCTCAACTATGAATCTTCTTACATTTCCTTCTTATGATGTCAAATTCAACATAATAATCTAGATCCTTAGAATGTGCACTACTTTGTACTCGTTTTGTGTAAAACTACAGTTTCTGATGCACCACAATTTGATATATATATATATATATATATATATATATATATATATATATATATATATATATATATATATATATATATATATATATATATATATACAAGCCAAAAAACACATCTTATGATCATCTTGCTTCAAAATGTAGAGCTCGAGTGGGATAAAACGGATACAAAAGTGATAATATTCTATATAATCAAGAAAATTCCACTAAATTTGAAACCGCAAGGATGGGAGATTTATAGTTGAGGGGTGGTTGTAATTACCCAAACAGGAGGGGGTTTTCGTAATTTGACCATACCTCAGGGGTTGGTTGTAATTTACCCTAAAATGAAAAACAATTATATAAAGCTCTAATGTTTCCAATGAAGGAAAAAAAATATATATTTATATATATAATAAAGAACCTATGATGAGTTTATAATAAAATCAAATAGGCCCTGGAATCATCATACTTAGAGATTTAAAATCCTTAGCCAAAAAAAAAAAAAACACAATTATCAAAAATTGAGCTGAATTAAGGTTGTCAAAATTCCAGCATCAATCAAAATCCTCAGCAGAATCTCCCACACCTTCCCTTGTCAACAACTGATCCGACTCAGTCGAAGACTCGGCAAATTCCTCTTTATACATTTCCTCGATCATCGGCTTCCATAATCGAACCCTCGCATTTATAAACCAATTCGAAACCTATTTGAAAAAAATTCAATAAAATTAAGTAACTTTATAACCAAGTCACAATTTGACAATATATGTTGTCCCTGTACCTGGTTCTTTGATAAGCCTGTTTGTGAAGCTAGCATCAACTTCTCCGAGTCACTCGGATAACTGAAATGATCGAACAAACACGCAACAAATAAATAAATAAATAATTAATTATTAATTATTAAATGCAAATTTAATTTTGCTAATACATTAGTATAATTTTTTTTTTTCATACGGATGCAAAAAATGCTCGAAAAGCCAAGCGCGGAGGATCGTGACGGAAGTTTCCGGAAGGCCTCGGATCGGGCGCCACGCTTGCCTCGAACTATGCATGATCCCAATCTGCTGAAGTGACACTCTATTTGACCTAGATTCTTGATCAAACAAGCTCAATTGAGCCAATCTTGAACTTATTTTCGGCATGTCCTTTTCGATCTTTTGCTTCGTCGCTCGAATTTGCGACACGATAGCGCTTCGCAACGTCCAAAAATGCTTCGACATCGCCTGAAGAGCGAGCGCCGTGTATGATTTTGCGGCTCCTAAACCTGCGATTATCTCGAATGACGTCACCAAATCTTCCATGTGGTGGTAATATTCCTCATATCTTCTCTCCACCTGCAAATAAATAAATAAATACATTTCAAAATTAATTGCTAAAATACTAATTAATGAGAAAAAAAAAAGTGATTTTTTTTTTTTTTAATAACCTCTTCAAGAAGGACAAGAAGTTTTAACAGGCTGATATAAACTCCATGCTTTTCGGTAACGAATTCGGTGTTAGACAACTCCATTTTGAGATCCGACGAAAGCCCGTAAGACCCTTTTCGCATTAGTTTCTCGACTAATCTCCGATTGCTTGCGTCGATTTCGTTGTCGTCGACACTAACCATTTCTTGAAGAAGAGACTGAACTGATTTCAAGTACTTTGAGCTTCCAACTACAGTGGCAAACGGTTCGGTTTGGTACGACGAGGTGGAGCAATGCGGGGCGGTGAAAGCAGGTCCGGTGAATTGGTAATCCGGATCCGGGTTGAGGTACCCGCCCGGGTTCAGTCTGCATGGATTATTAATGGAGCCGCCTAAAGAGAGTGAAAGCCTCTGCTGCTGCTGCTGATTATGGTGGTGGTGATTGTGACCGTTGGATGTGCCGAGAAGATCCATCAGACGCCTCTCGTGGGTCATGTCGGAATCATCGGACGGTGACACGTGTCCGCCGCCGTGGATGAGCTCGGCGGTGGTGGTGGTTCTTGAAATGAAAGGCAGAGAGTTGGGGAAATAATTAGGGTTGTTGTTTATATTACTGTAAGCAGTAGGGTCGAAATTGTGGTTCTCGAAGTGGTGGTTCTGATTGGCTATGGAGTTTGAGATGATGAATTGATGGAGAATGCTTGAGTTTGAATTTGATGGTGAATCTTCTGAAACCATGGTGGTGGGCTTTTTTTTTTTCTTTTTTTGGTTTTAAAAAGATTGGATTTTTATTTCATGGGAAGATGAGATACATATATGTATATATGTATATATGTGTATATGTATATATAATGGTTTGAAGAAGAGTGTGGGAAGCAGAAATCAATGGGGGAAGATAGTCAAGAAATAACCCAAAAAAGGTAAGAATTCATTTCTGAAATGTGCAGAAAAAACATCTTAAGGAACTGCACAATCAAGATTCGGTGATGTAATAAATCTTGCATGCTCTATCAGAAATCAAAGACAGCATTTTTATTACAAGTTATAAGTAAATATAAGGCCATAATAATTAAAGATAATTGAAAAAAAGGGTTGCAGAATTAGCTGAGAAAGACAGCATTTTTATTTAATTTATTTTAATTTGATTACAAAGTGTTACGACAAACATACCCATGATAGAATTGATAATAATTCCATTCAAGGAAGGGAAAGCAAAGATTCTCTCCTTTATAAAATTTCTCATCAGAATTGTAGGGTACCCTACCCTAGGGTACCCTATGTACAATGTCAGGAAATTAAGGCAAGAAGAGAGCTATAAAAGAAGCCCCATTAAAAGACCCTCTGCAAATCTGAAGCAAAACCTATTAACCAAGTGAAAATTATTATGCTGAGAATGACAATGGTCCCCCTTTCTCTCTCTACTTTCTCTCTCTACTGTTTTCTTCCCTGACTACAAAACAACAAGGTAAAAAAAAAAATTTATCAACCATTCAGCTTTAATTGCCTGCTGTCACATTTCTTTGGGGCACTCAAAAAGCACTTTCAGCATCCAACTTCTCTCTCTTACTATTCACAGACCGCAGAGAGAGAGATCTAGAGAGAGAGAGAAATATCTAGAGAGAGAGAGAGAGACAATGTATATGAATACAATTTTGTTTGTGTTGATCAAATGGGACTTCTGCCATCTGATCAAAGAGAGAGAGAGCAAAAAAAAACAAAAAAAAAAAGTAGACTGGCTTTTGTACACTGGCAGTTTTGAGCACCGTCTGATACATATGTATATATATATATATTGTGAATAAATCTGTAAGTATCTATGGGGGGAATATGTATAGGCTTTTGTTTTCATCATCTTAGCTTTTGTTTATATCATCCAATTGAAGATGGTGAAAGGACACTGCATTCAGAGAATTGATCAAAATAAATTTATTTATTTATTTATTTATTTGCAGGAAATTAAATGAGGTTTGTGGTTAAGATTCTTTGGTGAGATGGGATGGTTAGTTTAGTTACTGTGTATGTCATCATTATTTATTTTATTTTATTTTTTTTCATCTTTTTGACCATTGTATTTATGGTCAAATGTAGCCTAAGCTAGGTGAACTGTGTATAATTAGGTAGATTTCCATTTGTCACTTAAAAGAAAAATTAACTTAAGCGTAGGTAATAAAGATGATACAATGCAATACTTTGAAAACTGGATCGGACATTGACTTGGAAAAGTTAATGTGTCGCGGTTGGACCGGTTTAATTATTTATTTTATAATTATTTATACATAGTTTTTATAGTAAATAAAACTTATTTTCTTTTACAAACATTGACTCATTACTCATTTCCAATTAAAACGTAAATCAAACTTATTTTTCCTTTTATCCGCGTAACTTACGACACGCATGTCGCACCGAATCATTTCAAATATTATAGAAATTATAATATAATATAACATGTCATTTTATTTGTTTATTTTCTGTTAAGAAAAAGCACAATTTTGGGCGGAAAAGAAAAACCCAAATTTGATTCCGGTTCCGATATTATGGTTCAACCGATTAAACTGGACCGGACGAGTCAATGGTTTGCGGTTTAACATATTCAACCGGCATGTCCGATCCGAATTTCAAAACACCGGATAAATGGACAACTTGGTTTTGAGTTACTTAGCTAGGGCGTAAGTAATGAAGATGATTGACTAAAAACATATTGCAATTTCAGTAAACCAAGAATTTTCATAAATTGTAACATTTAAAAAATATTACAATGTATTAAGTATATTACTTCTAAACCTTTTCAACCGTTCAAATTCAACTTCACAAAGATAGAAACAACAAAATAATATATATATATAAATTAATTTATTAGAGTTGTATGAATCACGTGCAAATAACAATGATGTGACAATTTTGGGTCCACAATTTGCTTACTTTGTTGGGCTAACACATTTCTTCTCATCCAATATGAATAGCCCAAAGTTTAGCCCACACTTGTATTCATCAAAGTAGTACATAATTTAGGAAATATTCTAGAAACTTAATAAAAATGTTCAAACGGTACATAATTTGTAGGATTTTTTTGAATTGCTCTGGATCTCTCATAAGCTATTCAATAAAAAAAATATCACCATCATCCATTAGAGAGGTGGAATTGAATAAATATATGACTAATTTTAGAGTTGAGGATAGTTTGAGAAACAAATATGACCTCCGAATTTAGAGAATCATATGGTTAATAAGCAATTTCGGTCAATTATTGCAATTGCTAAGGATGTAGTTTATTTCAAATTAAAAGTTGAAAGGAAGAGACATAGATTTCAGTCAGTTATTGCAATTGCTGAGGATGTAGTTTATTTTAAATTAAAAGTTGAAAGGGAGAGACATAGGGGACAGTGGCTGGTCGAACGGCTTCACTAAGGCGAATCAGTAGATGATGTATTGACGAACAACCAAAGACTTAAGCAGGATTGTTTGAAAGTATTGTGGAAGGCATGACTTTTGTCAAATCACGGGGAACGTCGACCACTATTAACGGCTATGCGAATCGAGAGAGAATCCAAGCTGCTATTACAAAAATTCAATTTTTTTTAATAGTTTTACAAATTTATTTTGCATTAGAATCTAAATTTGAATTGGAGATTAATAATGAACTAACAAAATTTGAATTGGAGATCAATGGAACTATTTCTTTATTTTTATTATTTATTATTATTATTATTTCTATACAAAATTATTTGAACCAATTATATCTCTACCACCAAAATATCTGTAATATTTTTCTTTAAAAAAAAAAGTCTTGTTCTCGAATATATTATCAAGCCACAAAATCAGACATCAAATGCGTATTATTACCGAACCTGCTCTGATTATTATTCACCGGATCCACGTAATAATATTCCAATTTATCGAGCGGAACAGAAGAAGAAGAAGAATCGCCCTTGTTTCCTTTCGGTTGAATTCCATTGAATATAAGCTTAGAATCTTCTTCGCTATTCTGCAATCCGAGTGCAAGTGACACTTGATTCTTCGGTGGTGATGCATTATTTTTATCGGAAAAAAATCCATCTCCAACATTAACAATATGCCTGCTGTCCATATGACTCGGCCCAAAATTAACGAAAACGCCATTTTCATCTTCAGCTGCAGATATTAAGCTTCCTCCTCGAAACTCTTCGTCTCTTAATTCATCGAAAGTAGAAACCTCTTGAGTTGTCGGTGAAGATCTTGCTTCGGTTTCCGCATCGCCAAATTCCTCCTTGTACATTTCCTCGATCATAGGTTTCCAAAGACGCACGCGTGCATTGATAAACCAGTTCGCCACCTGATTTAAATAAAATCGGTAATATATTATGATCATGATCAATTTCAAGAAATTCATTAAATCGTGTATTGAATAATGTCGTTGTGAAAGATCGTATTTCTTATTTACCTGGCTTCTGGTCAATCCCGTCTCCCTTGCAAGAACGATTTTCTCCGAGTCTTTTGGATAACTGTTTGAGTGATCAACGTTAGCAAAAAAAAGAAAAAAATATGCTCCATTTGTTCCATAATATATGTCGTAATAAAAAAATCAATAAATGTAGTTTGATTTTAGGGGGGAAAATCATTTTTGACTAAAATACCCTTGTCCAGTAATTCCCCCCACTCATGTTGGAGAGAGCCGATAAGGGTAGAATTGGAAAAAAGATGTAATTAATGCACGAAAGTGAGACATAATACGGAACCAAAAAAAATATCTACAAGCGACGAATATTATGGAAAGTAAAGAAGCATACGGGTGAAGAAAGTGTTCGAAAAGCCAAGCACGAAGAACAGAGACAGCGTTTTCGGGCAATCCCCTTTGAGGCCTCCAAGGTTGTCTCATTACACCAAACTGCGAAATCGACTTTTGCTGCCTGAGTTGTTGGTCCACGTGGCGTAAACGAGATAGTACACCTTGACTGTGTGGATTCCCGTCGTGCTCGCCACCTAGGATCCTCTGAGTGGCTTGTATTTGCTTCTTGATTCCATCTCGGAGGCAACGGAATTGGCGGGAAATCGTCCGCAGCGCCAGTGCGGTGTACGGTAGTGCAGCACCGCTCCCTGCCACCGTATCGAACGAGGAGGACATCACTTGCATTTGATGCCAATATTGCTTATATCTTCTGTCCACCTAAAATAAAATAAATAATAAGCGTTGCGAACATATAATTAAAGATCCACCTTTTTTTTTAACAAAGTGAAGTTACGGTTGTTATCTCGATGATTTTGATTTTCGACTAACGTAATTGTATATATTAGGGGTAGAAATTGGACAAATTGGATCGGAATCAGAACTTTCGTAAAAATTCCCTTTTTTCCTAAGTGAAAAACTAGTTCCAATTTCAGCTCCAAAAAATCAAAATTCGACGGGAAGACTTTTTTAAAAATTGATTTTTTTAATCGGAATCGGCGGTCACCTATAATATAAAATGCATAATAATATTGATATTATAAGTGTAATATTCGAAAATAATTTGAAATTTTCCGAAATATTTTTGGAAATCAAATGCAAATCGGAACCTTCGAAATTCAGAATGAAAAAAGTTGTTCCAAAATTGAAAATATTCGTATCGGAAACGGGTCCAATTTCGACCCCTAAATCGTCTTAAAGATAATAAAAATGTTACCTCATCTAACATGGAGAAAAGTGCCGTGAGCTTATTCTGCATATCGTTCCGTTCGGAGGGGGAAAGATCAACACAAACGCCGTCATCCCTTTTCACATGATCTTGACCACTAATAAGCGAATCGAAATTGTGGACTTTTTCCGACAACTTAGTACATTTATGCACACTCACTAATTCATCGAGCAAATCTCGAGCCGCCTTAAGATACTTGGAGTTGCAAAAAGTCCCCGTAAAATTTTGAGACGGCATGATGAAGCTACTAGCGTCACGAGTCTTTTCAGACAAGTCGAAAGAGAGGTATTGAACATTCTTGAGGGCGTTTTCGGAATTGAGCAACGAACAAAGGCTCGACGAGTTTGCGTAGTGGTTTAAATCGGAATGAAACTGATGATGAACCATCGATGGCTCCTCGTGGGACCCCAAGGTAAGAGATAGGCCGTGGTATTGCGAAATTTGTTCGGGATTAATAAACGGTTCTTTAGAGTACATTTGTGCGTCCGATTCGACGAGTTCATGACCGGACAGTAAATTTGGATAGGATAACGAAATCGAAGAATCGTATACCTTGTTGTTATTAACAAGTGTGTGGTTTAGCATATACGATTCACCGGATGAATTCGAATAAAACGAAGCCATCTTTTTTCGAGCAGCTCTTTATGAATTTTTCATTAGTGATGATTGATGAACCATATCACAGGGGATTTGCTTGGATTTTATTCAAGTATATGCTGTCTTCTGAGAAAAAAAAATAATAAAATCAGACAATATATTTGTAATTCAACAAATTTATTTCACTCAATTTTAAACATATTTTCCTGTTATAATTTATTGATAATATACTATTAATAGGGTTATTAAAAATTTTAATGAAACAATATACAAAGATATCAAGAAGAGGAATAAAAGATATGAACATCAAATTCAATTAAATCCCACATTTTTTCTTTGATTATCATCAAAAAAAATTATTTTTTTGATGAAATCAAGAAAGTCAATTCACCATGAATATATATATATATATATATATATATATATATATATACAGTTGAGATGAAATTATTACCAATGAATGACCCATAATCAGAAACAAGCATGAAGAACAACAACTTTCTTTACTGACAACAAAAAAAAGACTCTTTCTTTATTTACTTCTTACAACCTCATGATCATCAAAAGTTCCAAACAAGAAAATCAAGAATTCTAGAAGTTACCTGGAAAATAAGAAAACATACATATTTTTTATGTACAACTGACTGCTTGCCCTCTATTTGGGAATTAGCAGAGAAAATATATGTGTGAGAGAGAGAGAGAGAGAGAGAGAGAGAGAGAGAGAGAGAGAGAGAGAGAGAGAGAGAGAGAGAGAGAGAGAGAGAGAGAGAGAGAGAGAGAGAGAGAGAGAGAGAGAGAGAGAGAGAGAGAGAGAAGAGAGAGAGAGAGAGAGAATTGGCTGAGAAACAAAAGTCTTCCCACAACAAATGGAGACAAAACTGATCTCAAAGGTACCTCCTTATCATTGAACAATGACACCAACCCAAACAAAATATTTATTCAAAAGTGATGTAATAATTATTTAATCAGAATAAAAAAATACATTATATTCTTTTTCAGGTACGCCACCTTTCTCACGTGGAGACAAGTTATAAGGCCAAGATTAATTGCCTACAAACTTCTCTAGAAAAACAAGGAAAATAAAAATTTATATAAAAAAATTTTAAAAAATAAAATTTGTCAAAAAAGACAAAAAGGGTAGTTGGTCCATGGTTGTTTGTTTGTATGTATGTAGGTATGTAGGTATGTATGTATTATGTATGTATGTATGTATGTAGAAGTAGGCTGTTGGTTGTGTGTTAGCTTAGGGTTTTGATAACATAACCACCAGTTGGTGGAATTAATAAAGATTGGGTTTTTATTTATTTAATTTTAAGCCCCTACATTAAATAAAATTATAAAGAGATGGCTCTAATTTGATAATAGTAGTTGTTATAACTGTAGTTAGGCAATTGTCGGTTTGAAACATTGTGTGTATTTGTATACGTGGCACTTTGTTATATGTTGTTCTTTTTGTTAGGTGACAAATATGTATTACAGGTTGGATATAAAATTTTATTTCATTTTATTTTTTAAAAGAATTTACTTAATCTATACAATATGTACATAGTTTATGGTTGAGCAGTTCTCAAAATTCAATTTTATACTCGATTAATTTGAACTTAAAAACGGGTAAATTCCATCTGTGCCCTTGGTCTTAGATATTTAATAGTTGTTATTAGTTATGATTTTTATTTATTAATTACTATCATCTATATAAAATGATAATAATTATTATAATAATAGATGATGATACTAGATATATAGATATATTATCTTGACCTAAACCATACTAAATGTCAAATAATTAAGACAAGGAATACGTAAGAGGAAAAATAAAATAAAATTAAATTAAAATTAAATTAAAATAAGAGAAATTAAAAGTGTAACGCATTAGGTGAAGTAAGGATAAATAAGAAACGGTTGTTACTTGTAATGTGATACCCTTTTGACATTTTACCCATATTTGCCAACTCCCAAAGAAAATGACGTCTTAAATTATTATTTATTTATTTATTTATTTATTTATTTATTTATTTATTTATTATTATTATTATTAATTTATTATTATTATTACAACGATACAAACTGAGGAAGTTTTTTATAGTGCAAATACATAAATATAAACATTTGTTTTATTCTGGCGGATTGTTTTGAGTGTTGGCGGCTAACCAAAGGTATCTTTGTGCGCCAAACGTTGTCGTTTTCGAAGACAATACGATATTACCTACATTTCTGCTTCATTCTTTTATTTCCTCTTTTGTACACAAACACCATTGCGTATATACATACAGAAATCAGTAATTATACATACAGTCTCTGTTAAAAGTAACGGCAAATTATTACCTAAATCATAAATCAATAATCTGGTCAGCTATCACTCGGGCAAAGAAGTCGGTTCGGAAATTACGAACAATTTCCTGCAAACGAAAGATTGAAGACTAGTTCGATTTGTTGTGGTGATAAACATTGTTTCATGAGTTACCCAAAAAAAAAAAAACAAATCAGTATTTATCATCAGAATCATGTTGTTGTGCGAGTTTGCCGAATTTCTCGAGGGCCACAGAATATATTGCTTTCCTTTTCATGGATGTACCTGATGCCACCAACTTCACTGCCTGCATTAAATTAAATTAAATTAAATTAAACAACGGTGTGCGATAACTTTTTTTTATCAAGCTGCAAATGATTAAATTAGCATCCTCCTCGTCTAATTCATTGGGTAAATTATAAGGCAAGCAGCACATCCAAGAAAGAATTCATTTGGTAACTTCAATTTTAGACAATCTATTATTTCCCAATCAATTTGGTCAAAATATATAAGTTCAAATAAAGTACTTAATTCCATTACGTGCCACAAGGCATTATGTGCACAATCGGCAAAAAAGATATTCCTCGATATAAACCTATCGTTAGGTGGTGGGAAAATCATGACCTCTACACTCTATGCCTATTGTGTGTGTGTGTGTGTGTGTGTGTGTGTGTGAGAGAGAGAGAGAGAGAGAGAGAGAGAGAGAGAGTTACCATAGAGAGACTATGCCCTTTGGAAATCAATTCGCCCAACTCGTTTTCCAATTGAGAATCGGAGAGAATTTCATCCTCAACAACCGTTGCGCCTTCAATCAAAAGTGTGATCTCACCCTTAGGTTGACGAACTGAGAATGCTTCTATGGCTTCCACGATAGTACCTCGCCAAAACTATGTGAACACAATTTATCTTGTTAAGTGCCGAAATTTTCGAAATAATGATTTAACAGCATGTGAATGCATTATATACCCATGGAAACAATCATACAAAGATATTCAAAGTGATTAACCTAAACATGCATATGGAAGTCGATACACGTGTCGTGAAAGTCGTTATACTTAATACTCAAATCTACAATATCGAGTTTTAACAAATCATAATTAAACAATTCTACATAAGATTAATATTAACTTAGCAAATACATTTATTCGGTTTCCTCCAACAGCTAATTCTCTATTTTCATCGGTCCAGTTCAAAAATAAAAAATTAAAAAAAAAATAATTGAAGTTAACAGATGTAAACCTTACTTCTTCATACAGTTTGGTTATCTCCCGAGCAACGACACAACGCCTGACATAAATTCCCCGGTATTAGAGAATTAATTTATACCAAACAAAAAAAAAAAAAATCATTTCTACATGATGTAATGAAAACATCAGGATGTAGATCATAAATAGTCGAAATTAATAAAACAACAAGAATTAATTCGATTTGAATTCGCAAATGTGCACGTGTATGAAAATCATAAATATTAGGATAATGCATGCCAAAATCATCGGACAAAACAAAATTCACTGACATAAATTTACCTAGACGGTCCGAAAATCGAAGACGCCTCTTCTAGAAACTGGCATAGCTTATGAGGAGGAACGAAGAAAACCTGAGTCGTTGCGTTATTCGCAGAAACCACCAGCCTCTCCCTTCTCGTTGCAGCATGTTTCGGGAGAAATCCAACTGCATTACAATATTATATAACTCATTTAAAAATAATCGAAAAAAAAGTTTTAAGACAAGTGCACGAGTTAATCAAAAGATTATTACCAAATGTGAACTCATTTGTCGGCAAACCAGACGCAGAGAGAGCAGCTACTAAAGCAGATGGACCGGGGACAGGAATCACGGGTATATCTTTTTCTACACACACTTTCGCCTAAACATCCAAATTCCGAAATTGATTATTAATAATAAAATAATAAAAAACCCTAATTGATTTCATTACCTAAACTAATTTTCACGTTTTAAATGTTTACTCACGAGTTCTGAACCAGGATCACTTATGCCTGGCATCCCAGCATCGCTTATCAGTGCTACGATTTCTCCATCTTGCAATCTATTGAGCACAACTTGCTCTCGTTGCGATTCGTTGAACTTGTGATAGCTTAACTGAAAACCTAAGTCATTCAACGAGAAATATATCCACATTTACATATTATTTATTCTAGTCGTTGAATGAAAAAACTGGCTTACAAGTGGAGTTTTGATATTATAGTGTTGAAGCAACTTTCCCGAATGCCTAGTATCTTCGGAAAGTATGACATCAGCGGATTTCAAAACTCGAAGGGCTCTACAACAATTAAAAATCGAAAAACGAAATCCGAGAAAAAAACTTCAATGGTCGATTTCGAACCTAAAATAGAATTATAATTCACCGAAAACTGATTGTAACCTTAAAGTTATGTCCTCGAGATTCCCGATAGGCGTTCCGACAAGATATAGCCCGGGTTTTAAAGGACCCTACACAATTTGAATAGGAAAAGATGAAAATTTGTAAAAATAGACACAGAGCTGCTTAAAACACACAATGTATATGATTGGGATTACAATCTGGTAATTTAGGTCAGAAAAATTTGGGGAATTCAAATTTAGAATATTTAATTGATTAACATATACCAACAAAAAATAGAATCTGCGTAAAATTGAAAACTGAATGAAAAATAAAATCGAAATAAAGGATTGATTATGAAGTTGTTTACTTGTTTCGAAGGGAAATTCTCACTGAGTTCACCGTCGGAGGAGGCTTGACAGCTACCGGAAGTGAAGGAGAGGGCGGAAATGGTGGTGTGAGGAGATTGTGAGAGACGGGAAGGAAGTAGAGGGAAGGGGCGGCGGAGCCACGGCGGCGACCGCCGCCGTGGAAGTGGTGGCGAAGGGGTTGAGAATGGTACTGCAATTAAATGGCAGCGGCGTAACAACATTGTTTGTTTATGGCGGGTTTCGTCCACCTCGTTTGCCACAAGTGAAGTAAATTCCCTTTTATAGCTGACGGTACAAACATCACTGCTAAGAGTACAATCATCAAAATTCATATATCATAGTCTATATTTTGTTTCTCTCATAGCTCACTCATTTAAACTCCAAATTCATTGATTCAAATTGGATTTTAAAGCCAACAATTGAGGGTTTCTGAGATTTTAATCAGAACATATACAAATCTGCTTAATTGAGTAGCCAAAAAATCTAATTGGAAAAAGATAAAGTGTACGAGCAAAGATTTTAAAACAAAATTCTTGCCTGAAAAACCGAACAAAAAACCCGAACAAATTAACGATTGATTGCAGTTTGATTGAAGCTACAGATGCTACTTATTCATCATTCATCCCATGTCAACATCAAACGTACACAAAAAGATCCACTATTTTCACAATTTGATTCAACATGCACAAAAAAAAAAAAGAAAAAAAAAAGAGGTGCTTACAGTTTACAGTTTAAACATATCAACATTGAAGCCAAACTTCTCTCATCAGCATACACAGGGGTCAAAATAAATACTGATTTTTTTTTTCTTTTTTTCCAAATATTTCTTTTTTGGTCTCTCCCCTTTAGCCTTTTACGGGGACGAAAATACCCATCCAGCTCTAAAGTAAGATGGTGTTACAGATTTTTTTTCAATATCTCGGAGTTATTAAACCTTGTCGTCGTGGAACCACCATCTCGTCTCCTTTGGGGATCTACCGTTCTTGCAGTTCTTTACATAGCGGTCATTGTCAGCTGGGCGTTGCTGCAAATCAAATATTCATTAGATCAAGAGGTTCGGAGGATGGAATTTAAAAATTAATATGTGACAAGAAACGAGAATTTGGAAAATCTAGAGACGAACCTTTGCTGTCGAGCTTGATAGCATAGAGAGAATGCTGATGCAAATAGAACTCACAGTCATAGCTGGTGACCACGAGTCGTATAAAATATCTGGATGGAAGTAAAAAAAAAGATTAGTAAGATATGAAGTATATATCCAATGGATCATCTTCACTGATAATCAAACTAAAGGTAGGAGGAATGGAAATTTCGGAACCCAAAACAATGAGGAATTAAGGCAAGGATTTCAAACAACTCTCTGTATAAAATTGATATCAAATCCACCATAGTAACTCTAAAACTGATTCAACTCATCTAAACAAGTTTGAAGGATTTCGTAAGTGCAATTTGCAACTTAAATAAATCAGGCATTTCTCTTGCGGAGAGGGGATATGGGGGTGGAAATCAGAAGTACAACTTATTAAACACAAGACCAGCATCATTGAAATGCAAGTACACGTTCTTTCCAAAACATGCTCGTAAGGTATACACACAATTCTAAATAAAATATAATACCTTGGATAGGTTACCAAAAAAAAGTTTAAATGAAAGAAAAGGAAAAGGGTTCCTGAAAAAATTGGCTGCAATGAGTTGCAGAATATAAGCACACGACAGGACAAATCATTTCACCACAGCATTTCCCCCTTTTGTGAGAAAGAATATTCCAATAAATGCAGGAAGCATAAGCAAGAAGCACATGATGCAAAAAGGCATTTCTTGGTCTTAATGAGGAGTGACAAGTAATAAAGTAAATTCTTTTCTTGTACCATTACACCATAGTATGAGCAAGACACAAAAGCCTAATGCTGATGTGAACAAACCTTTTCCTACATCAAACCACTTAAAATCTAATCAAAATCCAAAAGCCTCAAAGAACGGAAGAATTTGTAGTAACGCATGCTTGCCATCAAACTATCGATTGACTATTCCACATTCTCAAATTTACTTGCTCTCCTTCCAGGAAATGGAAGCAGCAATAGATTGATTCATTTTTTTTAAGGAGCTTGTCGTTTTACTTAACAAAGAGCATCAGTATATAACCACATTGAGCAGTGTTATAATACATAACATATGTAATCACCAATTACTGAAACCAAATATAAACTAAATGCAAGACCAAGACAGAAAACAGTCAAGTAAATGAAACCAACAAAACAGAATCAGTGGATCATAAATAAAACGTGAATTCAACAAAATAGCAACCGAATTACGGTACGGGGAGGGATAACACACCTAAACAAATATGGCCGTTGCTATATATGTGCGGATGGTGTGGAGCTGGAGGAACAAATATAACCTGTGCCCCAAAACAAATAGAAAAGACAATATCAATTACAGTCAAACCCTAAAACTCCAGATTTCACCAACATTGTTATATTAAAAAGATAAAAATAAAAATTAATCATAATGAAGTGGTGTGAAAATCTGTAGAAAGGAGTTACCTGAGGCGCCTCCATAGGGTAATGCTCCGGGAAATCAACCTGAAGCTGGTAAGTTTCACCGACGTACAGAGTACCAGGCGCACCGTTGACTTCAATTACCCATCTAATCGACACCGCAATTCAATCAAACCACAAAATTACTGAAATCGAAATTATTCCACACCAGAAATTAAAAATTTAATAGCTGAAGAGAGAGAGAAAACCTTTGAAGATTATCGGTAACTTTGTGCTTGAAACCGGCGGGGGGATTCACTTGCCACTCCATGAGCTCCTTCTGCAGCCGATTGCTTGCGATCTTGCTCAAAGCCTTCTCCCCCAATTTTCAATTTCAGAAAACAAAATTCAAAATTCAAAATTCAAAATTAAAATCAGCGAAAGTTATGAACAAAGTACAAAATCACTGCAGATGAATATGAATTCAATCAAAGGAGAGAGAGGTACCTTGCGAGAGGAAGCGGAGGGGGAGGTCATGGCGCAGGGGAGAATGAAAATGTTTAGAGAGAGAAAATTTTGGTTTTGATTTTAGAGAGAGAAAGTGAGGCAAAGGGGGAAAGAACAACGATGCGATGGTACTTTGGTGGTGGGGTTAATTCGGGAAAAAATGGGCTATTATTGCTTATTATTCTGATATTCGAATAAAATAAAAAAGAAAAATTCAAAATAAAGAAGGTTCGGAAAATAAAGATGAAGGTGATTTTTGTATGTTTGGTCAAAAGGGGAAGCAAATCTAACGGCCACAAATTAATCTGGTCCACACTTGGTCGTTGGCGTAGATGATGATACTATGTGGCTGGGGTTCTTACGTTGACCAGTCTTGACCGGGACCCACACCGCTACTCTGTTGCTCACGTGTCTGACAAGATTGACTATTCCGATTTTTTTTTAATTTTTTAATCAAAATTAAAAATTAATTTTATATTTAGGGAAAATTAATGCAAACCCCTGAGTTATGGTCAAATTAAGAAAATCCTCTTTTTATTTGCCTAATTACAGCCATCCCTTCAACTATGTGTTATCTTTTTAAATAACCGTCCAGATGTAAATTTAGGGATGTTAAATCAGCAAAATCGAACTGAAATTTCGGTATGTTAACATTTCATACCGTTTACCGAGCTGAATATACGATTTGGTTCAGTAAATTTTATGTAAAAATATTTAAAAAGAGGAGGATAGCTATAATTACCCAAACAAGATGAGTTTTTTTTGTAATTTAGCCATACCTCAAGGGTGGTCGTCATTTGCCCTTATATTTATTGCATCTAACAATATTTATTTTTTATTTTGAATTGATTGTGTTGGAGCTAGATTTCGCACAAGTATCAACCATCATTGGCAGAGTTGGTACCTAGCCTTATCAATAGGGTAAAGGTCTAGGGTTTAAGTCCACTTATCCACTATTTCTCCTTGTAATGAACTTAAATTTACTCAAAAAAAAAAAAAATTCTCACAAATAGTTTCATGAGGAAATCCGCAAAATTATTAGATGAAGATCCGCAAAGATTTATTTTCATGTTATTATTTTGGTAATTGTTTGACGTTTATAATTTGTGCAATACGACTATATTTTATTTTCATATAATTATTTTAGATTAGGTAACTTGGTTATATTTATCCACATTAATTGTAGAAATCGTGTAGGATTGTTTTAATTTACTTACGTTCGATTTCTTTAGCTTCGAGCAAGTGCTTTGTCTCATACATATACAAGTCAAACAAACCAATGAAGAAACTTTCAACGCTTATTATTCAAGAAAAACTTATCAAATTATTCGGACTTTGTTAGAGTATTCTGTGGAGCAGTATTGTGCCCATGTTTTATTGTAGCAACACATATTTGTTGTGAATATCTCGGGAGAGGTCAATCGACAACCGTCACTCTGAGCAAAGTTTAAGAAAGTGCGGATAAAGGAGATGCGTAAAGATACAAGACGTCTGAATTGTGTACAAGAACTGGATAAAATTTTCAAATAGAGTCTTTAATATTTTAGTGATTCTATTAATATACGTACAAATCCGAATTAGTGAAATTTTGTTCACAATAGTACGTAATTATGTAATTCAGATAGAAACGCAAATAAACCGATAAATATGTAAAGATTTATCGAGCCCACTTATGTAGAGAGTCATGATATCTCAAATTTATGATATGCTAGCCCACTAAATAAACTAACATAGGAAAAGCCCAATTATGGCAGCCCATGTATATTATATGTAAATTCTGGAAATCCATTAAGAAAATCCTTGCAAAATCCAATACTTGCCACTATAATTATTTATTACTATTAATTAATTAGCATACCCTATTAAAAATAATTGCAATATTTCTAATAAAAAATATTCTTGCATTTTGCCTATATTTACATGAATATAATATGTGATCTATATATACATGCATTTATTTATTTCAATCACCATGAAGCTCCCCTAGTGGGATTAAGAGAGGGCGTAAAAATACGTTGTCCCGTAGCTAAAATTCGCCTCGGGTCGAACTCCGTTTTTCTCGAGGAAAACAAATTCCATTTCTCCCCAAAGTGATTCCTCCAATCTTGCTCCGTGGTGTAATGAGGGAGATATTGCTTAACGTCGATTCCTTCCTCTTTGCAGAATCTTAGGATCTTTCGATTTTGATTGCTCAGATACTCTAGGCTTTGTGTCTCGTTCCCGTCGTTCAATGCCGATCGGAGAAGCGCTACTAGGTAGAACACATCTTCGTTTGGTGTCACCGCCGAACTCTTCTCATCCCACCTACACAAAATTATTGGATTTAAAATTCAAATTAAATTCAAAATCCCTTAACCATATCAATAATTGGTGCATAGTGGTCCATGCACCCATTACACACACACACACACACACATATATATATATATACACACAAATCCAAGAAAAAATGACTAAGACAGTGAACAACTGAAACGGAAGTATGTCTGCATTGTGTGTGTAATGACAACACTAGAAATAAATATACTAAATTACGCATGCATGCTGTGTACGTATGCAAATATAGACAACACACAGAAGCATACAAATAAAATAGTATATATATAAATATTAATTCGAAAAAAAATAAAAAAAAAAAAAAAGGAGAAAAAAGGCTTACTTGTTTTTATTCATGGGGTAGATGAGAATAGGACCACTAGTGTTATTACCAAGAATGCCCTTGAAAACTCCTTTATCGAAATCTGCAATTCTTGATTTAGGCACAAATAGGTTTAGCCAAGGGTGTGGAACTTCCCACAGATTCTTGGCTCGGAGCTTCAACTCAGCCTTGTGAACTCGGTCCAGAAAATCCACATATGGAAGATCTGTTGTGAATACCGATGCTGGTATATAATTCAGCTTATTCATTAAAGCCTCCACCTCCTATATCAATTAAATATAATATTATAATTAGGACAATAATTAATTAAAGTTAGGTTTAATTAGTGTTATAGTATTAAGTAAAGTACAATTAATAAAGTTTGTGTTCCCTTTAAAGATGCATCTATATAAGATTACAGAATCTAGAAAAAGGAATCTTCTGAGTTGTAAGAAAAAGAGCACGTAATCTTTGTAAGATCTTCCTTTTGCTATATATCAATTAAAATGTTGCACTAATTAATTAATAATTAAAAAAATTGCTCGCTAATTTCTAGGAAAATTCTGCGAATGTTTTATAATTTATTAACTAATTAATAAATTAATAAATAATTATATATTAATTAAAGTGACGCTAAATAAAGCTAATACACAGTATTAACTATTAAGATTTGCTATCAATTAAATATTTTAATTATCAACATTTGTTTAAAATTATCAATTAATATTATTCTGTCATTTTCTTAGAATTCGAGTTTAATTTCAACGACCAGGAATATTGTTTGTAGCCGCCTAAAGAGACCTACGTCATATTAATTTTGTGTGCATGTGTGTAGTTTATTTCCAGGAAGGTCTCTTTAATTAATTTCCCATGCAACTTCACACAAATAATTAATAGTCAACACTATTTAATAATATTTTTTTTATATATGTATATATGTGTGTGTACCTGATCTATGGTATCAGCATTGGATTCATGGTAGTTTTTGGTAATTTCCAGGCAATAGAGAACACCACCATCAGCATTAAGAGAAGAAATCTTGACCGGATTACGCGGCGAGAAAAACGAGGAACGCCAATTGTTGATTAGCCCTTCGTCGACTATTACAAAACCTTCGACGTAGTCGAATTTACGCTTCTGCCCGTGCAACGATATGAGGTACTCCTGGTCTTGCGTAAACGTCGCGAAATCAGAGTACAACACCCTAATCCACTTCACCTGCACAAACAAAACAATTTTTTTTATTTATTTTTTGAAATTTAATAACTTTGAAATTATGCAAATAAATATATAATTAAAACATTTTTTGTATGTTGTAAAAGGGTAACGTCAACAACACTGCCAGCTTTGAGCCAGCCGTTTGAATCAATGGGTTGAATAATTAATGGACCCAATTTCGTAATTTAATTTGTTTGTTTTGCTTACTTTTTAGGTCATGTCATTAGCTGGTGTACTAGGCAAAAATTAACTTTTTTGCTAAAAGACAATAAAGCCCCACACCTATAAACTCAATATTAATATTAATATTATTTAAAAAAAAAATTATTATTATTATTATTACCCTTGTTGGAGTTTTTTCAAGTGCAATTCTTGCTCTTGTAATAATACCAAATTGTCCAAGCCCTCCAAGAACAGCATGGTACAATTTTGAGTTATGTTCTTTTGAACACGTCATCAGTTCTCCTTTCCCTGTTTAAATAATTATTTAATTAATTAATTAATATTTTTTTCTTTAAATAATAAAATTGAAAAGAGAAATTAAAATTAATACGTACCTGTAACTACGTCGAGCTCAAGAACATTGCTGATTTGAGGGCCGTGATTGAAAGCTTGTCCGCTGATCCCTGCATTGGAGATTGTACCTCCAACCGAAAGGTACAAGTAATCAGTCCACGATTTGGGCGCGAGTCCATACTCTAAGGTGGACCTCAGCACATCTATCCACAGCTCCCCTCCCCAAACGTCCACGTGCATCAACTCCTCCGAGACACGTGGCCCGAGCCGACGGCTCCCCTCCGCTGATGAGCCGCTCATTTGAATCACCATCCCGTTTCCGGCCATGGCCTGCCCGTTTATGGAGTGACCGTGGCCCCTAGCCGAGACGCCGAACCCTTGAGCCGACTCGTACGCGGCTTTCACTAGACGGGCCACGTCCTCGGCTGAAGCCGGGTGGAGAACCGCCAAAGGCTCGGAGCTCTGCATGCCGCCGAAGTCACGGGAAGCCGATCCCACGTCGGATGGCTCAAGGCTGAGCCGCCCTTCCATCTCGAGGCTTAGCAGCTCGGTGGGGTCCAGTGTTAATCCGACGGTCACGATCAACCGGCAGATTGCCAACGTCAGCAGAAACTTGGTCGCCATGATATATTATATTTTATATTATATATATGTATACGTTAAACTATAATATATGTAGTTACAGGTTAATATAATGAAAGAAGAAAAAATCCGTGTACGTTATCTAAAATGCGCTCATGAGGATCCGCGGCGCTAACGTAAGCCGAAGATTGCACTTTGAAGATTTTTCACACAGCATGCACAGATTCCTTCGATTCTTCTCTCTCTGTTTTTTTTTTCTTTGTGTACGTAATTTTTGTGTGTGTCAGTGCGTGATTTTGTGTGTTTGGAGATGTGTTTATAAACGCTGAAAAAGTGTGGTACTGTGTGTGTGTGTGTGAGAGAGAGAGAGAGAGTGAAAAGGGGAGAGAGATGGGGTTTGGTTTTTGATGTCTGAAAATTAGGTACAGGGATTACGAATTTATATAGAGGGTGAGTGTTGGGAAAATCACGTGCGAGGGATGATGGGGGCACGTGCTGAGTGGGGCCTACAAAGGGATATGGAAGATCTTTGTGGGGACCACAGTTGGACGAGACGACGACGTAATGAAAGGGAAGGATGGGGTTTAATTTCCATGCATCAGCAGAACCCAATTTCAGAATCTTTCTGGTAGTTCGTTTTTTTCACTGTTGAATTTAATATTTCACTATTAAATTATTTGATGGCGAGTGACATATATATATAATATATAATATATATTTATTTATTTAATGGACTGGTCACTATCATTCTAACTATATTCAGGGCTACATATTTTCTTTTGCAAAATCTAAGCGTAGATTGCACAAATATTGTTTGGTTGTTATAATATATATATGATTAATTACATTATGAAGACCATAATTGGTTGATTTTTTTATTTTTATATTTTCAAGTTTTATTATTTTAATTGAGGGTTTGGCCTAAAATTCAACTAAAAAGTCTTGAAATCGTCATGATTGGTGTCACCACATGATAAGATCTACTAATTAAAAACATTGTTACAATTTATACCGAATTTGACCATGTATGAAATTATATATAGTGATATACAATCTAATTATCGACCCTGTATTTTTTTAACTATATGTTTGTACCTTACTTCGATATGAAAAGTGTTAGCCTGAGTTTGACAGCAATTGTCCACGTAGGAAAGTTAAGGGTTAGGTGGTCGGCCCAAATCAAATGCCCTGAACAACTGTGTGCGTTGGATGCAACACTATAAGGCTAGAAAAATGTTACGTTTTAACCCTTTTCCTAAGTTACAACAAAGTTACTCACATGATCGATAGAAATTAGAAATTCTCAAATTAGCTTACTATATATGTACAAAATAATGCGCGCAATTTTGAATCAAAATTATTATGTCAACTTGACCAATTAGTCAAGTATATATGGGGTCTCTAGGTTCATATGATATTCATAATTTTATCTTTTAGCCAATAAATAATTAAATTATAGTGTGTCCCACGGCAATATATATAGCATAGTGAGTTGCATATATTCGATGTTTTTGAAATATATGATTTATTAAGGTCATAATTCATCATACAATGTGATGTGGTACGATTCCACGACACGTTTTGTAATTCGTCTCTCGCACTTTTTGAATTCCTCATGTGGACACTAACTGCATCAAAAAAAGGTCGTCGAAGTATCGGGATTGGTCTCTTCAAAAACCCTCCGACTTTCAAGTCTGTTGTGTATGATAGAAAAATTCATAAAATTCAAGAGACTGATCGGGAGTTATGAATTACGTACCTTTGATTGTGAGGTTTCCGGGTATTTGTACGGAAACATATATTACCCATGGGCTTAAGCCACTTAACATGGGCCGACTCAAACTTCATTATTTAAATCATGTCAATTTGTGTCTTAGCCAACTTGGACTTGCATTATTATCTTTGGTCGATTTGGACTTTGTTTATGTGCCTCTATGGGCTTGTCGATGTGAGAAGTTGGACATGGCCCCATCATAATGCAAGTTGTTACGATGATGCGACAATATTTGTATCTACGTAGTCAAAATAAGATTGGACATTTAGAATTATAAAATAAAATAATTGATTAATGCAATTGTTCTTAATTAGGGCCTTTTATTTAGTTGAATATATAAAAATATTTTGAAAATAGTTATAAATATATATATATAAGATATGCGTCATTGACATTGATTTGTGAGACGACGAAAAATATTATTTGTATTTAAACTAAAATATTTGTTTTTCTTCCAATTGTTATATTTTTTTTTAAGTTATAATAGTTGTTTTCATCATTAATAAACAATAAATTTGTACCAATAAGTTACTATCACATGTGAAAGGAATTGCACACTTTTTACGTTTTATTATCAATTTAGGTTAATTAATTAATTAATTAATTAAGTGAGATAAAAATGTTTAATTCCAAGGGTACGTACGGCATCAAATTATGTAGGGATAAAGCGGTGAAAGGGAAGTGCGTGCATGTTTCCAGCCAATAAAAGGAAAATACTAATAGACAGCGATAAGCATGATGATTAGGCACTTAATTATGTTGTTTAATTAAAGATAAACATCACTAATCACCCCAATTTGTGTTAATTAATTAAAGACAGTCCATGTTTCCAAATGTCATGGGGTAGCAAACACGAAAGTTTGTCCCTTCAATTACAATAATTGGGTTTTGTTCCACTGTGGCATCTGCAAACTGTGTGTCTTAATTTCAAACCATAACCCAAACAACCGTTCGAAACTATATAAGGTCAATTCAAATTATTAATTAAATATTTCATGTATAGAATAATTTATATGTATAAGGTGGTGGAGAAATAAATAATCAAATTAATTTTTCAAATAGTGTAATTTAAATTAATTATATTAAAAAAAAAAAAAAAAAAAAAATCACTAGGCCACACAACAAAGTGTGTAAATTGCGTGTGATCTTGAGTTGATCGATATGCACACATATATACCTTCACCGAGTGGCTCCAAATAAAATGTAAAATACTTTTTTTGCGACGAATAAAAGCAGAGGTTATTGAAATCCTACACTGGATCATCGGGTGATTTTTCATTATTAATGTTGTTACGTAGCTATCCATTAAGTACACATATATACATGAATGTGTGTAAATCAACAGTTAATAATTATCAAGAGTATTTTGTAACATCAAATAAAACCTAGATTGGATTATAATTAGGTTTTTATGGTAATCCAAAGTCTAGAGAACAATTCTTTAATTTATTCTTGTTAATGGTATATTTTCTCATATCCTATTATAGCCCCTTCTTTTTTTAGGATAAGAATATACAAAAAGAATACACACACACACACACACATCACGTACATACTATTACATATTCAATTCATATCAATAATTTGGGGTTTATTGTAATAAGTACCTAGTATTATATCGAATTGCTAAAAGACTACCTCATATTATTTTATTGGTAAAAAATATCCTTACGATTCAATTATTTTAGCACAACACCCCCTAAATAGGGATACTAATTGCTAAAAAAAAGTCTATCGTAGGGCCTTTTCACCAGTAAAATCGAATAGTTACAGAGATAGTTTTTTAATAATTCTATATAACGCAGCAGTACTAATTGCAATAAACTCCAATAATTTGTCCAAAAACAATAGTCAATCCGCACCTATTTTACACCATATGAATATTTACAAAGTGGATCGTTATCAATCCACGTGTTACAGTGCAACCAAATAATTGAACTCCACAGATTAAAATTCCCAACTTAGGCAAAATCTAATATTCTCTTGTCATAATTTTAATCAATAATAAAATTAAATTAGAGGATTTGATTAATAGGAAGTCATTATCAACCTTTAGATAATTTGTATCCGTGAAGCTTTTAATACTAATGCAATAATTCACAGGAATCTGACTAAAAATAGCATATTATATCAGCTATGTTCAATTAGCATCCCGCCAATTACTTTGTTTGGCACATATGTTGATTTATTTATTTTCAAATCTAAAAAATATGGAAATATTTAAACAACAAAAAAAATTAAAATTTAAAAAATAAGACCAATTGAAGAAGCCATATTGGAAAGTCAAGTCAGTTCAGCTGTCATACATTCCAACAACTATTTTAGGCCATGTTACCAATTGCACAAACAAAATTAGAAAAACTATTTTTGGACCTATATAATGACGTCACATTGTGAATAATAGATTACTAATGCACCAATTAATTAAGGTCATGATCAGATTAATGTTTCTTCTTAATCATATCAAAGTAAATATTGATATTAACTATTAAGCAATGTTGTTATAATCAGACCGGGGTTATTTCGATGCTACACCTGGTGAAGATAACATCGAGTGGTTTTTTACCGTTGATCTACACACATTAATGTGGGTGTGGGTGTGTGGGTGTGCATATGAATAATAAAGACATATCCGATGTATTTCAACTGGTATAGCATAGAAATATATATACCACATACCGGCTATTGAACTGGACCACTATTTAGGTCATGGTTCGATTTTTTTCTTTTTTAATATGTTTTTTAATCTTCTCCCTATTATTTTTATTTTTGACTATATTTCTTTTGCTTTCACTTTACCTTTTCTCATTATTTCTTATCTAGAGCCGGCAATCCGTCGCCCCTAATCGACCACCCATGTTAATATCCGAAAATCCAGTATCCATATTCGACCACACATGACCAGATCCAGTCCTCCACAACTAATTCTGTGGAGGCTCGTTCAGATCCAGCTACAAGTAACCAACTTCGTCAGCAGTTTGACTTGTTTTGGTCGAAAAATCGAATTGTTTGACCGGTCGGTTCCCTAATTTTACCCGGTCGAATCGTTTTTTTGTCATTTGACCCCATTTTTAAATTTTCTGAGCTTAGAGGTCAGACCAGACCGTCTCATTGCCGGGTCGCGGTCGAACCAAAATAATATAATCTACTTGCTCTTTTTAAACACCTAGCTTTCTTCCATAAAATGAAAAAATAATGAAAGAATAGTTGTATTGTAAAGTAGCAATTTAACAATTAGTTGAGTATAATTATTCGTAAACAAGTGGGCGGTGTTTTAATAATTATGTGGTAACACTAACAACAATGATTGCGTCAGCTGCTTCAGTGTTTCGGATAGGTATAACATTTTTATTATTTGATAATAATAAAATTTAAATGCAATTAATTATAATTATATATAAATAATCAGATGAAATCATCAAATATCATATGAACTCACAAGATCCATTACAGGGCCCAATTTAGATTTCAACTGTTCATCCCACAATTTTTGCTATATTAAATCCTCCACGACCTTTATGTAGGTATGAGGACAATACAGTAATTCTATAATTGGAATAAAATTTTAGCCTAAATTACTTTAACTCTAATACTTGATTTATCGTAAGCCGAACCCGTTACATCGGTCTATGTAAATAATCATTCACCAAGCACACATATATATGGGTTGTGTGTTATTATATTTAAATCAGTTGGTTCAAGATCGTCCCGGTATTTCACTGGATGTATCATCTACAAAACTCATCAGACTCGTATAAATTGAATCTTGTTTGGTTCATTACGAGAAATATACATAAAATAATAATTAAATTAATTAAATAAAAGAAATAATCAATAGAGAACAACCATGATACATGTTTATTGTTTTGTGAATGATGACTCAAATTATGAAAAATATAAAAAAAAAAAAAGCATTATAAAACTTTTTTTTTTAAAAGAAAACATACATTAAATATTAATGGTCCCAAATAATGGGTAAGCCCATGCTATTATTTACGTGCTTAGCTGTATTAACTATTAAATACTTTACAAAAGAATATCAAACACTTTTTGTTGGGTGTAGGATTTGATTCTTCATTCTTCTTTCCCCAATTTATTAAGGTTAATTGCTGATTAATCAAATTAATTATCTAGTATTTTAATTTACGGAAAAGAAAGAAAAAAGTGATACTAGATTCCCTACGGCAATTATTCTTTTAATGTTTGTTTGATTAAAACATATGATTGATTACTTCGCATAAGTGGATTGCATTATTAAAGAAGTTAAATATTTATTATTTACACTTTGTGCAACTAATCATAAATTTTGCAAATTATGATTTCGATTTGGCTAATCATGAAGGACATTCTCAATGGAATTTTTAAACTCCAAAAGATTCCATATTTAATTAAGAAATAAAATATTATAAATGATTTTTTTTCTATTCAAAATATTTATTAAGAATTTAGGATAATGCAAATGAAAAATAACAACTATCGAAAAAATTAAGTCTAGACGTAGAACTTAAGATATATATACTCATATTAAAACAAACTCATCCGAGTTACAAAAGTCACATTCGGGTTACATCGTCCGATTTCTAAGGTTACATTCGGGTTGCGAAGCTGAATGTTAGTATAGAGGTCCAAGCTTTACAACTTGAATGTGTATTAATTACAGTTGAACCGAACAGTAATAAAACCCGCGACGTGACATTACCCGATGCGTAACAACTTATTAATCAATTACAACGCGAGGTATAAAATGATCGACTCGTGATAATTAGTAAAAATGAGATTTTTAAAATTTATAAAAAAAAAGGAAAAATTTAATATCAAAGATGTTCTCAATAATGTAACATATAGTATGTGACATGTTTTATGGGGAGACCACGTGAAGTTGTGAACCTATATATATAAACAAACGTGGCTGAACATCTAATTAATACAAAATATAATTTGATGGGAACAAAATCAAACACAAAATCTCATCCATCCAGGTTATATAGTAGAATTTCTCAAAAAAATAATTAAATAATATTTCAAAAATAATTATAAAAAAATTACTAGCTGTATGTTGAAGATAATGTCTGAAATATTTTGATAGAGAATAAAATACTAATAAATTTGGGAAACAATGCATGGGATCTAGTCAAAGTTGAATTTTAATTCCATTGCATAATATTATAAGAATATATTTTATTTGATGATAAGAATGTACGCTACAAATCAATATGGTATGTTGGCAAATAATTAAAGATTAGGTGGATGGACTAAATTTTTGTTCGTGCAATAACTTGTAAACTGTACGAGAGATGTACGTAAAGTTATACTAGGTATAAATTAAGTGTGACAATCTCAACCTTAAAAGTGTTGGCAATAGAATTTTCCAACGTATTATTTTGGGATAATATATTTTTTCATCCTCTTACTGTCACTTATTTTAATTTTTTCATTTATATATTTTCGACCAAGATTTGTGGCAATATATATACTAGTGGGCCCAAGATATGACTTGTGATAATCTTTTATTGAGCCCAACTCATATTATTGGGCTACTAATTATTAAAGTCTTATAATTGGGCCGATATTAAATGACCCTAATTTACTAACTTCCCGTTAAAAATGACATGACTCCACTTTTTAGTTGTTTGTTGAATAATTAAAAATTAATGTAGCGTCTCGTATAATTCTGATACCGATAATGACATTAATATTGATACTAATGATGACGCCGGTGTACTATTATTAATAGTGATACTGATATTGCCAGTGAAATTAATATTAATACTAGCACTAATTACTAATATTCATTAAGGCGATGAGTAGGATGACACATAAGTATGACATGTATTGTGTATATGATGCCAAATGTCATCCATTAAAGCTAGCTAGAGGTAGTTTATATGTAACTTTATATAGATATTAATAATATTAAACATGAAGTAAATCGTGTATACACTTACTATATAAATAATATATAATGAAAAAAAAAATAATAATAAATAAAACGAGAATGATCTCAGAAAATGAAAACTCGATGAGCTCAAACTCAAAAATCTGTCGGAGCTCGAGTCGACTCAGTTCGTTTACACCCATATATAATTTAATTAGTTAATCCAATCCAATCTTCATCACTTTAATTTCATCTCCTAAAATTAAATAATTAATAATGCTCGGTTTCATATCCCTTGCAAAGTAAGCAAAAAGTTGGCAAGGAAGAAACTCTACAATTGTGGGAAATTAAAGAATTGAAGAAAAATAAAATAATATAAAATAATAAAATCATGAAAATCACGAGGCATGAAAAAAGAAATGGAATTTTTATGACTTGAAAGAGCAACAAGCAAAAATCATGCATGATTGAAAGCACGTGACTCGTGACGTACGGTTCCGTTACGGAACCGTGAACGGAACGGAACGGAGATCCAGACTGAATAAAACACGCCCACAAGTGTGAGTGTTGCAATTATTTAATTATTTTCACTCATTTATCCATCAAGTTTCTTCACAAGTAGAGGCCCATCAAATATACTCATATTTTCAATAAAATTTATATGTATATATACTTAGGGCTCGTTCGGTTATCTATATTGGATTAGATTGGATTACATGAGATTGGATTAACTCTCTACTGAATAATTAATTATTTAGCTCATCGCATGTACGGTTTCTTAGATTAGATTTTCTATTAAATTTGTTAAAATTAGTTATTACATATGAATTGTCTATAAAACCACTTAGTTTACAATAATAAAACATAATTTTAAGTATAAAATTGTATTTTTCCTTTTTAGTCACCCTATTAAATTAATCTCAAGGGGAGGGGTGCTACTAATTTAATGAAATAGTAGCATTTAATAGCAGGCTTTGAATTTAGTAGCGGGTTTGAAAAAGTGTGAATCTTACCAACCGGACATGCTATTAGCCCCTACTATTTAGTCAGTAGAACCTTATAGCGGTAACCAAACGAGCCCTTATTCTATATGTGTATATATTATTTCCTTTTTCAAATACTTTTCTATAAAAAAATTATGGCATTGATATAAACCGTATGAGAGATGTAAATCATACACATTAGGCTAACTATGTGTACATGGGTGGACCCAGAGTGATTTGTTTCGAGGGGCGAGAGTTCGAGAAAAAAAAAAAAAAATAGGTCCAGGGGCGAAACTTATAAGGGGTAGAGGGTTGTTAGCCCCCAAGATAGATAAAAAAAAAAAAAAAAAATCTTAGGTATTTTGGCACTGATTTTTTAATATTATTTTTGGCCCCTCTAAAGTTTTTGTAAATATGTGTTTCAACTCTTAATTTTTTTGTTTCTTCTGCATAAACTTATATAAATTATACGTATATAAAATAAAATTGTTAAAACTTGTATTATTTCATATAAATTTTATGAATATTTACTTATTTTTTAATTTTTTATCAATGACAACATACTATAATATAATGTAAAAATACAATCAATAAAAAATAGGAGAAAAGGGAAAATTATGCATTGCTTGGGTAGGCCCCTGCATGTGTGACAAACTTCCCCAAACGATATGCAAATTAATTATACGAGAGACGTAAACAACATTAGATTAACCACGTGCATGTGATAAACTCCATCGAGCGACCGTTGACAAGAGGATTCGGACTTTGGTGAATTAACACAAACTTAATTGCTTCAACTGCTACACTATCCGTTACTGGATAATTTTATATTTTCTTGATTTTATTTAGTGTAGTCCATATGGTGTAAATTTAGATAAGGGAGCATGCCAAGTTCGAATCCCCTTGCCAACGGTCGCTAGGTTGAGCTTGTCACACATGGTCAGCCTAGTGTGGTTTACATCTCTCGTATGGTTTGCAAGCTATTATACGAGAGTGTAGGTTTACCCAGTGCACCTATATGGTTGGCTGCGGGTTCCTGCATTACCAAAAAAAAAAAAAAAAAAAAATAAATAAATAAGGGAGCATGCATGTGAAGAGTACATCAAAACAACATATATAGTTTCAAATAGCTTGACGACACATCACGTGACTCTTAACTCATAGGTAATGGAAGAAACTATATACTATGATTTAAATAAAATTTATAGCATATTCTTACACATGGTAATAATATCTTAATTTGTGACAACATTTATTATGCAAAGATGTAGGAAACACATGGAAGCTTCCCCTTGAACGTGTTTAATGTTTAATTAATGGAAAATTATATCAACCAAAGTAAATAAATATCCAACACTTTTTAGTGGAAAGAAGTTTCGTGAGGGGACTGTTTAAATATCGACCGGTGAAATTTTTGATTTTTGCCGATTTTGATCTAATTTCTCTTTTGAAACAATGTTTGTATTCCAAAAAAATTGAAATGTCTTATTTCCAAATTTTACGATGTAACAGATTTGGAATTAGTTTTTCAATTGCGAAAGAAATGGTAATTTGCAATTTTATATTGTAGTGGATGTTTACATCAAGTTAGTCATCTTTCAACAAAACAAAATACGTACCTTATTAAAAAATAAAACTCTTATCTTTATATATAAAAGTAAGAAAAATGTAATTTAAGAAACTCTACTAATATATTTGTAACATTTTACAAAATTACTTATTGTTATTAATTTACTTCTCCTATTTATCGGCCATTGTTATTCTTTAAATAACTTTCAAAGCACATCAGATTTACAAATCATTTAGCAAAATCATGATCCACTCGAATAGTTTTTTTTTTATTTTCTATTTTTTTTAATTATTTAAGTTTTGCAACTTGTTTTGTATATCTCTCTTTCTCTCTCACACACACATCCATGTAGATTTTTTTTTTTTTTAATTTCCTAATTATAAGAGTTAAGCCAAATCTATCTAGCTTAATTGTTTTTATACACCAATGTGGATTTTATTTTTTCATTTAATTGTTTTTCCCTACCTAGTTTAATTTTGTGTTATCTTGACATAATTTAAATTTTACAACGAATTATTTTAATATTGTGCAAAAAAAAATTCCAACACAATTTAATTATCATATATTTAATTTTTTTTTTTTTTTTTTTTTTGCAATTTTATCCCATGCATCGCACGAAAAAAATTGCTAGTTCAATTTAACCAGTGTGCACTTCATGGTGTGTGGAAATAAACAATACATGACTGTAAACAATACGTAAAATTTACTTTAATAATTTTTTTTAATTATAAATGAAATTTAATACGTAAGTCCAACTGTTGTTACATAATATGAAACTAGAGAAACTCTGGCAACCAAATTATTAGTTTATCAAATTAGATTTTGAAATATTATTTTTTTAAAGCGGGTTTTGACTTTTGACTTTGTTTTCTGTATTTCAAACTAAATAAAATAGAATACTTATTACCTCAATTAATTGGGATTTATTTATTCTTACATCAAAACAAATCAAATACTATCTCCTGGTCATTTTAATTACTCCGAATTCGACAGTTATGATGATTTTCTATTTTCTTAGAACAAAATTGGAATACATTCAATTTCGGATCCAATTTTTATTTCTGAAAAAAAAAATTCTTAAAAGTTGCAATTATTAATATCATTTTATATTAAAAATAAAAATTTCGAATTCAACAAACTTTAATTTAAAAAAAAATCCAATTTTGAAACAATTTTTGTCATTTCAAAACCTCGTAATTTACACAAAAATTTAATGAAACCAAATGATCAGTAACTCTCAAACTCATCTGAGTCATTAAATACCACAGGCAATAAACTATTAATTTTAATTTTCTTTTTTGCATTTCAAAACAACAGTTCCATATCTGTAATTCCACTACCATATTTATGAGTTCTCTAAAAAAACCAAATTAAATAAATAAATAAACAAAATCGCTGCTGTCACACTTTGTGCAGTAGTGAGAGCATTTAATTTAATAGAAAATAAAAAAAAATTGGTAAACTCTGATCTGTTCCTCCACCGCTTCCAAATCTCACCGCTTCCCTCCATATTTAAATCCCCTCCATTATTTCATTTTCACATTAATTTACAGATTAAATATTTAAAAAGAAAAAGAAAAAGAAAATGGAAACTAACTCAGTTTCAAGTTCAGTTATCTTCTTCTTCTTCTTCTTCATTTTCTTGGTTTTGTTTGTAATCAATGGAAACTGCACTGTCACTTATGATAACAAGGCCATTCTCATCAATGGCCAGCGGCGAATTCTTCTCTCTGGCTCCCTACATTATCCCAGAAGTACTCCTGATGTAATCTCTCTCTCTCTCTCTCTCTCTCTCTCTCTCTCTCTCTCTCTCTCTCTCTCTCTCTCTCTAAGACTCTCTCTCTCTAAAATTATGAAATTTGCAGATGTGGGAAGATCTGATCTTGAAGGCTAAAAATGGAGGGTTAGATGTAATTGACACTTATGTGTTTTGGAATGGACACGAGCCTTCACCAGGCAATGTGAGTTTTTTTTTTTTTTTTTTTTTTTTTTATAATTTACATTTAATATTTGTGTATATAGTTCAACCTCTGTAATTTAATATAGTCGGGAATAGTAAAATTTTATTAATTTAGTGAAATATTAAATTATCGAACTAATAATTTAGTAGATTTTTACTGAGTCGGTACAAAAAAAACTATTATTTAGGTGAAATTATTAATTTATCGAATATTAATTTATTGAGGTTCTACTGTATGTATATATGTTTGTGCAGTACAATTTTGAGGGTAGATATGATCTAGTGAGATTCGTTAAGACGGTGCAGAAAGTCGGCCTCTTCGTTAATCTTCGAATCGGCCCTTATGTGTGTGCTGAATGGAATTATGGGTAATTCAATTTTTTGGTTTTTTTGATGTAATAATTTTTGATTTAGTAAAATTGAAAAAAAAATTAATTAATTTTTAATTTGAATTTATGTGATGCAGAGGATTTCCTGTCTGGTTGAAATATGTACCTGGTATTAGCTTCAGAACAGACAATGAGCCCTTCAAGGTTTTTCCTTAATTATTCTTTGCATTAAAAATTTATTTAATTATTTAGTTAGCAAATTTATTTAATTATTTAACTACGGGGAATATTAGGCGGCAATGCAAGGGTTTACGCAGAAAATTGTCGGCATGATGAAAAGTGAGAACCTGTTTGAATCACAGGGAGGCCCCATTATACTATCACAGGTAATTTACATTTGAATTTTTTCGAAAAACGAAAATTTAAAAATATTTAAGCCTCGAACTTATTTCAAAATAAAGTATTCAAATTGTTGTGATTCTTGATCGGTAGATTGAGAATGAATACGGATCACCAAGACGAGCACTCGGCGCAGCAGGTGACGCGTACATGAATTGGGCTGCAAAAATGGCCGTTGGATTAGACACCGGAGTTCCGTGGATCATGTGTAAAGACGATAATGCCCCTGATCCACTGGTTCGTAATCGTATAAATACATTTTACCTCAAATATGATAAATTCTAATTTTGAACTTCTTTGATTATTGCAACGCACAGATAAATACGTGTAATGGATTTTACTGCGATGCCTTTACTCCTAATAAACCTTATAAGCCCACCATGTGGACCGAAGCTTGGACCGGCTGGTAAATTTAAAACTTCAACGAATTTTTTTAGTTATTTTGATTATTTTATTTTATTTTATTTTTATTAAATTTCTTTTTTGGTGGAAAAATTGATCAGGTTTAATGAGTTTGGAGGCACAGTACATCAACGGCCAGTTCAGGATCTTGCATTTGCAGTTGCTCGTTTCATACAAATCGGTGGCTCGTATATAAACTATTACATGGTCCGTTTTATTTATTTACTTTTTTAAAAAGATTAAATATTTTTTTTTCTTACAAAAATTGGTTCGATAATTACAATGTATGTAACGATTGAGCAGTTTCACGGAGGCACTAATTTCGGACGAACCGCCGGTGGTCCTTTTATTACTACCAGCTATGACTATGATGCACCTATTGATGAATATGGTTAGCAAAACTAATTCATATTATTTTTATTTTTTTAATTCGGTCAACGATTTAATTTATTTTTTTTTCAGGTTTAATTAGGGAGCCAAAGTACGGTCATTTGAAAGAGCTACACAAGGCGATTAAGCTTTGCGAACCTGCGCTCGTCTCAGCGGACCCCACAACAACTTCACTAGGAACCTTTCAGCAGGTCAGATTCTTCAGCACAATAATGCTTCAATTCAAAATATTTTTTTAATTATATTTATATTAACCGAAAAAAACTCGTTTTTTTCTTTCCCTAGGCTCGAGTATTCTCCACCGGAAACGGAAGTTGCGCAGCTTTTCTATCGAACTTCGAAAGCAATTCTGCTGCGAGAGTGATTTTCAATAAAATGCACTACAATTTACCTCCTTGGTCAATTAGCATTCTTCCCGATTGTAGAAATGTAGTCTTCAACACGGCAAAGGTACGTAAGTACATACACCTATACATACATATAAGTCGATCTTCTTTTGCAACATATACAAGTCCCGATACTAATTTTTTTTTTTTCGTGTTTTTTTTTTAATTATTATTAAGGTTGGATCACAAACTTCGCATGTTGAAATGTTAGAAGCTAATTCTCAATTCTACTCGTGGGAGACGTATAACGAAGATACAACCTCGTCAGATGACAGCTCAGCATTTACGGCAAGCGGACTTTTGGAGCAGATAAGTGTCACGAGGGATACTAGTGATTATTTGTGGTACATAACTAGGTAATTAATTATGAGTCTTTCTACAAATTTAATTTTCTTTTTTTCCTTTTATTATTTTTATCTTCGAGTTTGAATAAGTTTAATTGTCGATCCAGCATCGACATTGGCTCGTCAGAATCATTTCTACGAGTAGGACAGAAGCCGATTCTAACTGTTAACTCTAAAGGCCATGCGGTCCATGTTTTCATCAACGGTCAGCTTGCAGGTATTAATTTTATTTGTTTTTACAAAAAAAATAAATCGAAAAAATATTTATAAATATATATATTTTTAATTTGCAGGATCTGCTTATGGGACGAGGGCGAAAACGAGATTTACATTCACCGGACCTGTGAATTTACAAGTTGGAACGAACAAAATTTCTCTGCTCAGCATAGCCATGGGACTACCGGTTAGTTCTATACTCCCCATTTACTTATGTTTAATTTGTTATTTCATTAATTAATAACTAATAATAAATAATTCCATTGATAAAAAAACCGAAGAACAATGGAATGCACTACGAAAATTGGGCCGTGGGATTGGGGCTAGTCGAGCTGGACGGGCTAGATCAAGGGAAGAAAGACTTGTCAAGCCAAACATGGTCTTACAAGGTGAGAATTTAAACAAATTTAGTCTAAATTAATTAGTGTTATTCTTGTAATTTGATGTTATTACCGCAATGTTTATTACATGTTTTTCGATAAATAGGTTGGATTAAGAGGCGAGATGATGAATTTGGTATCTCCCAACAAGGATTCCTCCGTTGAATGGACACAAATATCGGCGATCACCCAAAATCAACAGCCTTTGAGATGGTACAAGGTAATTTAAAAAAAATATATTAAAATTTGGAAATTATTGATGTAAATGTTCTAATTAATTTAGTTTCTTAGTTATGTATCGAAATTTTTTCAGGCGTATTTCGATGCACCGAATGGGGACGAGCCTTTGGCTTTGGACATGACAAGCATGGGCAAAGGTCAAGTGTGGGTCAACGGTCAAAGCATCGGAAGATATTGGTTGACTAATGCCAATGGAAACTGCGGTATTTGCCACTACAACGGCACATACCGAGCCCCAAAATGTCAACTCGGTTGCGGTCAACCAACTCAGCGATGGTATTCAAAAAAAAAATCTTCGAACGTTTTAAAAATTATTACATAAAAAAACATATAACTTTTTTTGTCCACGTGGCATTTAGGTACTATGTTCCAAGATTTTGGTTGCGGCCGACGCAAAACCTAATCGTGCTACTCGAAGAAATGGGTGGCGACGCATCAAAGATCGCACTCGTAAAACGAACGACATCTAGTGTATGTGCAAATGCATTCGAGCACCATCCAACGGTTGCAAATTACAAGATCGAGAGCACAGCCCCGCAGAAGATGCTTCGTCAGGCGAGGGTCCATCTAAGCTGTGGGCCCGGTCAATCTATATCCGCCATCAAGTTTGCTAGTTTCGGTACTCCAAAGGGAACTTGCGGGAGTTTTCAGCTAGGAAATTGCCACTCACAGAACTCAAACGCCCTTATAGAAAAGGCAAATTTTTTCATCCATAGTCGCGCGCACACACACACACACACACACACACACACACATGTAATAACCTCGAGAGAGATGCATTTTCTGTTTTGCAGATGTGCGTCGGGAAGGAAAGTTGCAAGATTGCGGTTTCTAACAGCTACTTCGGAAGTGATCCTTGCCCTCGAGTATTGAAGAAGTTATCAGTCGAAGCTATTTGCTCTACCACAATGAATTGAGATGTTATAAATTATAATACACCAGAATCAATACAAAAATGTAGTTGTCCTGTATATACTTATAAAACCCAACAACAAAATTTTGTACTTGATTTCTGGGATTATTGTATCAAGGAATTTTTTTTCCCAAAAATACCCTTTTACACAGAGATGAAGGGCAAAACTGGAAAGAAAAAAATACGTAACGTAAAAAGAAACAGTAGAGTAAATGAGAAACAACTGTCGAATAACCAAATCATTTTCGTCACGTTAACAAAGCAATCCACATAAAACCGAGAAAATACATTACAATAGGAGGGGCTTTAAAGTAAAGATAGAAGGTTGTGATCAAGCAGCTATGTTTTTATTATTACAAGCCCCGAACAGAAGACACGACTTAAATCTTAGAGCAAACTTCAAGCGGTAAGAGTAGCATGTGCTGTGATCTTAGCCAGTAAATCTTCCTTTTTTGCCCCCACAACCTTATCAACTTCCTTGCCTTCTTTGAAGAACAGAAACGTCGGCATGGCCTCGACGTGGTATTCCTCAGCCACACTCTGCAATAAAACACGACGTAAAAATATTAGCAAATTATAAACGACAAAAAAGAACACTAGAAATGTAATGGAAGTAAATTAAATTAAATAAAGACGAAGATATAGATAAGGTTTACCTTGAGTTCGTCTACATCGACCTTCAGGAAAATAGCATGTGGTGTCTTTTTGGCAATTTCGGCCAAGATCGGGGCAATGAAACGGCATGGTCCACACCATGAAGCCGTGAAATCTACCACCACCTGATTAAAAGTTCTTGCTTTAAAAACTTATATATATAAAAGTCAACAAAAAAAAAATGGAAAAACGGAACAAAAGCTGTATAAATCTGCTAGATATACATATACAAAAGAATAGCCAATTCAATCAGAGCGAGGAGACGACCACTATTAAGGAACATTCTTATTCGTTTTTTTCAGTAGAAATCGGAATTTTCTTTTTCTCCACGTAATCCATAAAAATCCAATCTTTTTATTTATTTCACAACGTTCGAACGGCACACGTATTCGGGATGCAAATATGGCGTAACTAAGAAATAAATCTGCATAGTACTAGCTACGGGGCATGGTGTTTATTTCGTTACTTGGGCGATAAACCTAGTTTTACGCAATAAATCAAACCTAAATTCCCTCAACGAAATAAACAACAGCTTCCATATCAAACTAAAAGAGAGTATTATTCAATATTCAAGCTAATTAAATAATCCAATGTGAATTAGTCCATCCGATCATCCAGCCAGAACAAAAACAGCATCAAATTATTCCATAGATGAAGGAATAATTAATCAACTATTCAATTTTCAATCCTAAATTCATATGAAACAGCGTCAATATTTAAAAAAAAAAAAAACAAGTCAACAGAAAGCAAAACACACACAAACACACATCATTCAAACCCTAACACTGCATATAAGAATTCTGAGCCCTAGGATACAAAATTCAGATGCACAAAATCAACATAATCCAACACACGAACCAAATACTATAAATAAAAACAAAATTAATATGAACACGAACCAATTATTCATCACAAATTGAAAATTAAAAAAAAAAATTGAGTACTGACGAGTTTCTTAGAGTCAACGCCCTTCTGGAAGAGATCCTTCCACTGCTCGACGGAATGACAGCCAAGAACTTGTCCCTCTTCTGAAGAAGACGCCATTTTCAATTTTACAGAGAATTTTTATTTTTTTTTACGATTTTTTTATTTTCTCTCTTCTGCGTTTTCTGTAAGCTAAAATGATGAAGAGGGGTTTGTTTATATAGGCCAAATGAAGCGGTGTGCATTGACCAAAATGTCACGCTGCTCTGACGTAAATTACGGGCGTGCCCTTGCCGATGGTAAGTAATGACGTCATATATTTCATGTAATAATATGTAATTTGGTAGTGTAATTAATTATTGATGTTTCGGAAATTAGTAAATGTAATTCTAAAGTTGACAATTTTTAGAAATGGTCAAATGGAAATGATGACGTCAGCTAGATGCCATTGACAAATTTATTGTAGGCTTTTTTGTTTGAACGGTGTGGATTGACCAAGGAAGAAATCAAGGGGGGGTGGAAAAATACACGTGGCTAGTGGAGAATCTGAGAAAAGTTTTGGCCGACCTATCTTATTTGTTTATTTTTTACACGTGGAAAATAAATTCGTGAAAATCTGGGTTGTCGGCGGAAGTTGTATTAATATTATTATTATTATGATGAATTAATCGTAATTAACGCTCATAAATTAACCGCATAGGGATGCGATTACGACCACGTTCATTGTGCTGATTTTGGTTTTCCTTTTCGGACAACTTATATCTAGAATAATAATAATAATAAAGATGTATTCGAATTATTTGAAAGGTGATGAAGACGTGAGAATTTGAAAGGTGACGAATTACACAATTTTAATTTTTAAGTAAAGTTTTTTTTTTTTTTAATAAGCGGTTCTTAAATATTGAAACTTATTATCACAATAATAATAAAAAAAAATTATAATAGAAGGAAAACTTAGTCAAAGTCTCCTTCTAAAGCACGTCTTCTGCATTGCTAAAAAGTTTACTCCTTCTAAACATTAAGGTTTGTATTTGATATATTTCAAATTCATATTGTTATTTTCAATAAGAGAGAAAAAAAGGTTTGTTTATTAAATAAGATATTTGTTAAAAAATGTGTACCTATAACAATATAATTTATAAGATACTATTTAAAAAAACCAAATTGATAATGTTAAACTCCGCTTAGGGCCCCAAAATTCTCAGGACCGGCTCTGGATAAAACACTTGTAGTTGTAGACAATGGAGAGCAGTCTTCCTTGTATATCTACTTTTAAACTAGAAGTCGCACTTTGCAAAACTATAAGGTAAATTACAACCACCCCTGAGGTATGGTTAAATTATAAAAATCCCCTCCTATTTGGGTAATTACTAGGGGTGAAAGTCGGATGGATCGGATCGGAATTATCCTTTTCGGAATATTTCCAAAAAAATTCGGAAGTACAAAATCAATTTCAAAATTTTCGGAATCTAAAAATTCATTCCAATTCCAAAAGGCTCGGAAATTTCGGAAGTCGGAAAAAACTCGGAAATCACATAAAAGTTAAACTAATAACTAATAACTACATTAAAATTTCAAAACTTAGCCGAAAATTTCTATAATGTTCATAATTTTTCAAAAATAAGAACATCTACGTCGATAAAAGTAAAACTAATAACTACTAAATTTCAGTTCAAAAAAATAAATAAAAATAAACACAACATAATATCCAATAAAACTTCTAATAACAATTCATTATGTCAAAATCCTAAAACAAAACTTATAGGTTTATTTTTTGGAAAATAAGTATTATATAATATATATTATTTATAGGTGTATTTTTCGGAAAAAAATCGGATTTTTTCGGAATTAAATAAGATCGGAAATCGGATATTTCAAATTTATTTTATATAATTCCAATTCCAATCCAAAAAAATCGGAAAAATTCGGAAATCGGAATTTCGGAAGTCGGAATAAAAAAAGTTGTTCCAAAATCGGAACTTTTCGGATCGGAATCGGCGGAAATTGGAAATTCCGTTCCAACTTGCACCCCTAGTAATTACAATCACCCCTTCAACTATAAATCTAGTTTCAAAATTAGTGTAATTTTCGATATCGTATGGAATATTATCACTTTTGTACTTGTTTTATCCAATTCGAACTCCACATTTTGAAGCAAGATGATCATAATATGTGTTTTTGGGCTTGTATATATCAGATTGTGGTGCATCAGACTGTATTTTCACACAAAACGAGTGCAAACTAGAGCACATTCCATGAAATCTGAATGATTATGTTGAATTTGACACCATAAGGGTGGATGTGTAAGAAAAAAATCATAGTTGAGGGGAGTATATATAATTATCCAAACAATAGGGGTTTTTTCGTAAATTGACCATACTTCAGGGGTGGTTATAGTTTACCCAAACTATAAACAACGACAACCGGATCATGAAAACCGGAAACCGGAAACCGGAGACGCACCAGCATATAAAGAGCAGTTTCTCTCTCTAAAATTCCCCTTTTACCCCTCCTACCCCCCCTTCCCCTTCCCTGCTTCCAGACAATGGCAACAGTTCTATATTATCAATTTTCACACTAGTGCACAAACACCCACACAGATACGTTCTCATATGACAATTAATTTCTGTATTAATTCTCAACTGTGCAATAATTTTGCTGTTTTTGACTTTTAATCGACGAAAAATTAAGAACTGGGGAAAAAAAAAATGGATGCTGATCCGAAGCAGTACGAGAACATTGTAAGGCACTCTAGGGTTTCTAATTCGCACGTGGTGTCGAATTTGTGTGTGTTTATTGTACGGTTGTATTACTTTGTTCATGGCCCATTTTGATTTTCAATTTTCGTTTGATAAATGTTTGGTGTTGTTCCATTGAAATACTGTATCTTGATATGTAAACCCTAATTTGGATTGAATGGGTTATGGGTTTTTCATTTATCCTCTGTTGTGGGTACTATTGGTCTATTACTTGAAAAGATCGATTCCGATTGTCGGTATTTATACTAGTCCTTTTTCGAGATGATCATTGAGCAAGTTGCTATTTGTTTTTTTATGCAGGCGGTAAACGAGAACGATATACACAAGATTGTTGTGTCGTATCTTGTGCATAATTGCTTCAAAGACACGTTGGAGTCGTTTGTTGCTTGTACCGGGGTGAAGCAGCCTATCGATCATTTGGAGGGCATGGATAAACGGAAAAGTAAGGGAGCCTCTCCTTTTAATTCTAGGTCTACTACCCGTAATTTGTTTTACGTGGTTTTTTGGATTAGTAAAATGTACGAGCAACGAACAAAAAAAAACAGGAAACTGAATAATTTAAATTTGTGTACTATATAAGAATGAGGCTGAGGAAAATGTATTCGTGAAATCTCGTTGATTTAGGTAAAAGAATCTCATAAGTAACGTAGTTTTCCTAGTTTTCACAATTTTGACGTACAAATATTAAAGCCGAGAAATGTAGTAGCTGCATGTCAACTACCTAATTAGACATGCCGAATGTAAGGATAGCTAATTGGATTCCTTGTCGATTTTCTTATTTAAGCACTTTATTAGGAATTATTCTAGAAAGTAATATACAAAGAAAGACGCACGATTGATCGAATGGTTTTGTATTACTGTACTGCATACCTAATGTTTGATTTCACCATTTATCATCTTTGTTGGCTTTTAAGCCGTGTTTTTGCAGTAAATATAGTGAGGATATTCGATAAATCAGTCAAGAATAACTAATCAGCATGTTCTTGATTATCTTACGCGAAAATAACATACATTAACATTCAAGCTCGATAATCTGTATTCTTTTGACTCTGCACTTCTTCGGCTTGAAATTTCCTCCAAGTAAAATCAGCTTTTGAATAATAATCAACTCTATCATGTTAATAAGCAACTGTCGATTTTTTCTATAATTTGCTTGTGGAACAATTATCGAACAACAGTAGTAACTCTGGCACTGACTTGACATTTAATTTTCAGGGATATTCAATTTTGCATTGGACGGAAATGCATCGAAAGCCATTGAGTTAACTGAAGAATTTGTACCTGGCTTATTGGAAGAGAATAAAGATTTGCATTTCGATCTTCTGAGCCTTAATTTCGTCGAACTCGTGTGCTCTAGAAAAATGTAAGTGATTCGGTTTTTATTTATACATTCACAGTGATGAATTGTTTACTGAAACTTTAACTCATATGGCAGTGACGAAGCTCTAGGGTTTGCCCAATTGAAGTTTACCCCTTTTGGGAAAGAGCAGAAATATGTCGAGAAACTCGAAGTATGTTCTCTTTCTAAATTATTGATACATTTCTTGTTGCTCCTTTTTTAGCGTAATGGTTTTTTTATAAATATCAATAACGGATAAAATGTTATCCATGCAGGATTTCATGGCTCTTCTTGCTTACGAGGAACCGGAGAAATCACCGATGTTTCATCTTCTGAGTGAAGAACACAGACAACATGTTGCCGACAGTTTAAACAGAGCAATTCTTGGTACTCGTTTCCTAAAATTGTAGCAAAGAGGATTTTATTTAATTTTTATTATTTTATTTCTTCTACACTGAAATATATTTAGTCCTTGTTCGGTCACATGGGTCGGATTAATTTAGATTAGATTTTATTGCGTTGCATCAATTCCATACCGAGTAACTAATTATTTAGTTAGTTGGGAAGAACCGGCCTCAAAATCTGGTACTAAATGTGATTCCTCACTAATGTCTCTCATTGAACAATAACCAAATACTATATCGTAATATTGTAGGGATAAAACCGTCTTTTTTCCTCCTTTTAGTCGCTACATAGAAAATTAATCACATGGGGTGTAGTGTGTACTGATTTTCTTGGATAAATAGCATTTAATTGTGTGAGTTAACTTTTATTGCGGGCGTGATTTAATTTGAATCCTGTCGACCTAACATGTAACTAACCCCTATTATTTAGTCATTTGTCGGTAACAATATTTATTTCTTACAATGTGAACTTATTAATTATTGCAGCTCAAACTAAACTGCCCAGCTTTTCGGTAATGGAAAGGCTAATACAGCAAACGACTGTCATCAAACAGTACTTGAGTCAAGAATCTAGCAAGGTGTGAATGAAAAGCTTGCTGTTAATCTGTTACGGAGCAATCAATGTACTTTTTTTCTTTGCTTAGTTCTAATTCTTTTGCTATTTTTCTACATATATATAGGGCAAATTACGGCCACCCCAGAGGTATGTTCAAATTACGAAAAAACCCCTTATGTTTGGGAAATTACAACCACACCCCTCAACTATGTATTGTCTTACACGTCCAGCCTTATGTTGTCAAATTTACCCACTGAATGATGGGTTTTTTTTCGTAAGTCAATACATAATTGAGGGTGTGGTTGTAAAATAATCCAAACATGAGGGGGGTTTTCGTAGTTTGAGCTTACCTCAGGGGTTGGCCGAAATTCGCCCCATATATATATGATTATGAAATGATCTTCATATCTTCTACTATACGGGTGTATATGGCTACAAATCGCGTAATTTCTCTAAACATTATTTAATAAAATGCGAGCTAACTTGCTCTTTTGTTTCGCCTTGGATATTTTTTCTAGGATGGGCATCAACCTTTCTCTTTAGCAGATTTCCTCAAGAGCTAGTTCTTCCGAATAATCATCGACGTTATTACATTGATGCCCTGAGGTAATTTGTTAGAGAAAAATGTAAAACACTTGCACTCATGATAATTAATATATACATGTATGGCTTATATAGTACTTTTTTGGTTAAGTCATGAGTGAAAACTTGTAATTAATGTCCTTTTGTATTGTGGGTACAAAATCGGAGCAGTGTTTATCGATGATCCTTTTTTCGCCTCGAGGCAAATTTTACTATTTATGTTGTAAAGAAGAGAAGCGCTTGAGTTTCGTTTTTCATGGATTTTTGGATTGCTTTTTATATTTTAAATTTGGCTAATTAATTACATAAGCCAAATCATCTATCTTTTCCATGTATGTATTGAGCAAATACATCTAAATTGAGATGCAAAATTACAAACGAAATAGGTTTGAATTTCCACCATAATAACCACAAAAAATAGTTCAAATATCTATCCTTGAAGCTAAATTCGTGATTCGACTATGAAAGAGTTTCGTTTTGAGTATGTATAGGCTGTGGTTGCATTCGTATTTTCGTATTTAACGAACTAGTGGAAGGCCATCTGCTGTGAGGATTAGTTAGACGAAGTTTCGACATCTGGATTATTATAGAAAATAATGTACATAAAAATAAAAAAATTAATAATTAAATTTTATCAAGTATAGATATTTTCATGGTATTTCTTTCAATTTCGTTTATCACACAAAGGCTCAAAATGTATTAATTAGATCCATTTTTTCTAATTATTTATAGAAATTAAGAAAATATTAATTAATACACTTGAAATAATTTTGAAATACATTAAAAATGATTTTCCCAAAATTGCCAGTGTGGTGTTCTATCCGTTAAGTGAGTTTCTCTCTCTACAGAAAAAAAGTGTTGAAAAGAAACAATGCTGTCATGGGTTCCTCAGCAGCGTTCGTCTTCAATTCTCAATTTTCATTCTGATAAAACGTCGTCGTCTTCCCTCTCTGCTTTCTCTTCTCAATCCTTTCTTCCTACTCGGTACGCACTCAATTTCCTGCTTTGCAATTTTCTTCTGTATTATTTATTTTTCATTCCTTGTTCCCACACATAAAATTCATGCTATATGAATTATTTCGATTTATTAAATGAAGAACCAGCTTGATGGATGTTTTTTTTTTTCAATTTTTATTTTAATTAGCTTTATTTTGGAGTTGTGAGAATGAAACATGAAGTTTTAGGCAATTTTTAATGTCAATTATGGGCAACGGGATTTTTCCTGTTAGGGTAGGGTTCCAGTTCAATTTAACCTAATAAATTAATATCCCATTTCAATTATGTATCATTACTAAATTGCAAAATGTTGATGATATCATGTATTATTTTAGCTAATTTTGATTCTGAGTATGCTTGTAATAAACTATATCCAATAAGCTTCTCTTCCCTACAGTCCACACAGGAAATCGGTTTCGCAAAAGAATTACAAGCCCGTCGTAATAAACTGCGTTCTTGTGAAAGTCAAGAAGCCACAATCGCCAACTCCAGAGAATCTAATCAAAGAATCCCACAAATACTTCGACGAAGTAATCATCACCGTTCGAGCAGGAGATGGTGGCCACGGGGCGGTTCTCAGTTTGCCGAACCAAAAGAGCCCTTCTTCGAAGCCGAAAGGGAAAATCGAAAAGGAGAAAGAAAGGAGAAAGGGCTTGTACAAGAGGGATTTCGACGGCTCGCTTATCCTTCCTGTGGGTGGACACGGGGGCAATGTCGTAATTTACGCGGACGAGAGCAAAGATACCTTGTTGGAGTTTCATCAGCAGAGTCGGTACAATGCGAAACGAGGTGGAAATGTCGACGCAATGGGTGTTTTGTCTTCTCAGTTGCGTAATGGGTTCGCTTCTCCTACGCTTCGTATTCCGGTTCCTCTAGGTTTTCTTTTAATAACTATATACGGTGAATATTATCGCTCGTCATTTTGTAATTACCGTAATTCTTGATTTTATATTTTTTGCGATTTTTTTTGTAGGAACGGTTGTGAAACTGAAAAGAGGGAAGCTTCTGGCGGATTTAGCTCGGCATGGTGATGAAGTTGTTGTTGCAAGGGGTGGACAAGGAGGGGTAAAGTGGTCTTCATTTTTGAATATATGCAAATATTTTAACATCTGTTATTTTTTTCGGTAATATTTTAATATTTGTTAAATTTTTTTTCCGGCAGATTAGCTTGTTGGAAATGCAGGAGCATCAGAAGAAAAAAATGATGTCTTTAACCACTAACATAATGAGAGACGACAGTGACAAGGTGGTAAATTATGGATGTTTCGTTTGTATCTATGGGTCAAAATACATAATGTACTAGGTTTATACATATAGATATATTTCGCATAATAGAATGATTACCGTCGATTACACAGTTGCATTATACTTGAACATCATACAATCAATTTCGTTCAATTTAATCAATTAATTCGGAAATATATTGCAGGCTTTAGTGTTTGGTCAGGCTGGAGAAGAAGTGAGTCTGCAATTGATACTACGAGTCGTTGCGGATGTTGGTCTTGTTGTAAGTATTTCTCGAATTAATACGCGAACAAGCGTCTCAAAGCTCCACCGTATGTATACTTATTCGGGGTTTTATTTTCAGGGGCTCCCGAATGCAGGAAAGTCAACCCTATTAGCAGCCATCACAATGGCAAAACCCGATATAGCCGATTATCCATTCACAACCCTAATGCCTAACCTAGGACGCCTTAATGGCGATCCGAGCCTAGGCCCTGGCCAATTTTCATCCGAGGCTACGTTAGCCGATTTGCCTGGCCTTATCGAAGGTGCTCACCTCGGAAAGGTATTCTATGATTTTTTTTTTTTTTTTTTTTTGTAAATTTTTAAATTTTGTTTTGAGCTCTAAATTTGAAAGACGATGTTTTCAATATGTAGGGACTAGGTCGCAACTTTTTAAGGCATTTGAGGAGGACGAGGTTGTTGGTGCATGTTGTGGACGCAGCTGCAGAGGATCCGGTGCGCGACTACAGGACAGTAAAAGATGTATGTATATACGCGTATGTAATGCCTTACGGTTTTTTTCTAATTGAAATATCGCCCGAGTTTTGATCCTCCGCTATGCGTGTACAAAATACTTTTTTGCAGGAATTGAGGATGTACAATCCTGACTACCTCGAGAGACCGTACATTGTTGTTCTAAATAAAATCGATGTTCCTAAGGTACTGTGTTTTGAGTTTCTCTTCTCATTTTAATTACTACGTGCTATTTTCACAAGTGTTGGTAATCACTTCTTGCAGGCAATGGAAAGGCTTCCGAATTTAACCGAAGAAATATCGAGGATTGGAATTGATAAGACATCTTTGCCCTTGGTAATAGATGGGGACCAAACCGATGTTCCGGAAGGGGAGAAGAAGGTTAAGGAAATCGAAGAATATCCACGCCCTTTTGCTGTCGTTGGCGTTAGTGTCCTGTAAGTTTATTTAATTTTTTTTTAATATATTTTTTTTAAAGCTAACGTATCAAACAATAGTCGATACTTCGATCGTGTATTTTCCTAGGAATCGGGGTGGAAATTGGAAGGATCGAATTGAAATTAGCACTTTCTGAAAAAAAAAAATGATATTCCAATTCCAATTCCTTTCTAAGGAAAATTGGAATTCCAAAATGAAATTTTCGAATCGGAATCGGCGGAATTCGGAAAATTACAAATTTTCACCTAAAATATAAAATGCGTAATCATATTGGAATTATAAGTGTAATGTTTGGAGGGGATCAAAATCGGATTGGAAATGGGATACTCATATCTATTCAAATCCTATAAAAAAAATCGAAAAAAATCGGAATCAGAAATTTCGGAATTCGTATCGAAAAGTATTGTTCCAAAATCTGAAAATTTCAGATCGGAATTTCCGTTTCAATTTCCACCCCTACCTATGAATAACACTTAAGGGTCAGTAGTTTAAGCATTGTTTGTGTTGGTTTTGTAGGAAAGGTATAAGGATCAATGAAATGTTGAAGGAGATAAGGGCCGCTTTGCTGAGTTGTCGAGATGGTATTGGATCGAACGTAGTTTCTGGGTGATCGCGCACAAGCCTTAAAAAACACGGGAATCGGGTTCTTAACCATGGTTGATACTATCTACTGTTATAACAGAAAATCAGCCATTGTTCCAGAAGTAATGGTGATCAAGTGAGACTTCTCTTCTACATACTTTTCCATTTTTTTTATTCTTATATTAAATTTGTAGATTTTAGAAAGGAACATAAATCGTTAGGACTTTATTGTGACTGTCGGAAATATGTTTTTGTAATGATCCTTCTCTCTCTCTCTCTCTCTCTCTCTCTCTCTCATAATTCATACCAAGCTCAATTAAAATCCATGGTGACCAAAAAGAAATTGGACTTGATCTCTTTGGTTCTTGGGAAGAATAACCAAACAAAAATAAGATAAAATATTAAATTAATAAATAAAAGAACAAGAAAAAGAAAAAAGAAAACATTGAACCTGGACTTAATGTTGAAATCTGGTAATCTTGCAGCTAAAAAAATAGGGATTTTTCGACAAAGCCAGAGCAGACAGTAGCTCATCATTTTGCTCGGACTCACAAGAATCATGCCACACTTTTTTTCCTCCAAATTATGTTAACAATTATCCCTTTCTTTTGAATTTTTGTTTTTAATAAAAAGGGTAAATTACGACCAATGTGAGGTAAAGTCAAATCACGAAAAACCCCTCCAATTCTCCTGATGTAAGGTTAAATTACGAAAAAATCCATCATGTTTGGGTAATTACAGCCACCATCTTCAACTATGAATCTTATTACACATCCATCCTTATGATGTCAAATTGAATTTAATCTTAATTTTAGGGTCCATTTGGATAGAGGGATTTGGGGAGGGATTTGATTTGGGGAATGGATTTGAAATGACTCCAATTTTGGAGTCATTTGAAATCCATCACTATTGCTCCAAAATCAACTAAAAAGGAGAGGTGGGGATTTGAAATCCATCTCCAAATCCCTCAATCCAAACAAGCCCGAGGGATTTGTTATTATGGATTTGAAATCCCTCCCCCAAATCCCTCCATCCAAATGCACCCTTAGATTCCGTGGAATGTACTCTAGTTTGTACTCATCATTTAGTCGTTTTGTGGAAAAATACAGTTTATGATGCACCACAACTTGACACTTACAAGTCAAGAGACACATCTTATGATCATCTTGTTTCAAAACGTGCTCCTCGAATGCTATAAAACCGGTACAAACTGGAGAATATTCCGCATACTTTATAAAATTCTACTAAATTTGGCACCGTAAGTGTGGACTGTAAGAAAATTCAAAGTTGAGGGGTCGTTGCAATTATCCATATAAAATGAGGTTTTTTCGTAATTTGGCCAGTGGTGTTACCGTAAATTACCCTAATAAGAAAAAGAAAATAAAATCTGCACGTGAGTTAATATTATATTGTGATCCATATCTCATGGGGGAAGGGGATTTTTGTAAATATATATGAAATTCAAAGGAATTGATGTCACAGTATAGCTATGAATTGAATGCATATTTCAGTAATATATTCAACTAACTTTCGGTTCATCCCACATACCATAAAGAGACACACAAGAGCGCACGTTAGCAAAGAGGTGTCATTTAGTACACACACAAACAAACCTTAAATATTTATTTGTTCACACTTAGGTACGTATGTACCAATTTCTTTGGAACTCCCCCTTTTCCACTAACCTAGCTACTGAACTATCACTATACAACTCTTCTACCATCAAATCTTATCCACCCATTTAATTAAAAAAATATAATTAATAATAAAAAAAAAAAAATTAAAAAAGAAAAGAAAAACACAATGACGTAGTTGCTGATGATTTAATTCCAAATTTGAAGGGAAATTACAAATAAATAAATAAATTCTACGATTTAATTTGAATAATAAAAAAAAATCGTGTCCCGTTGCCGGAAATGCGTTCGTACTAATTCGAAAGACAAGAAATTTTGATTACTGGACCGTTTCGCTTCCAATAAAGTTGACTTTAATTCGATCAAAAGGCAAAAAGTCAAAATTCCAAATTAAAATTAGTCAAATTTTAGTCTTTGCCTTTGGTAATATATAATATAAAATTTATGAGGTGTAATCTTAGCCCCCCCTCATATTGCCACCTGAGCTTGTGTACAAATTTCATGCTTAGCCATTGCATATTTGATGATATATATTATATAATATAAATATATTGGAAAAAAAAAGGACAAAAGAAAAAGAAAAAAAAGAAAAACAGATAAAAACTATGATCTTGATTGTCTTTGCCAAGTATCAATGGACACTCCTCAGCCGGGGACACGTGTTACTCCCTTATGTTTCTTCTCTCTATAAATACTGACTTTCTCTTGCAATACTTTTATATCTCCGATCAAAAGAAAATCATATTTTATATACAGACACACTGATCTCAAAAAAGCAAAAAGAATATAATTTCAGAAAAAAAAAATGTTGAAATCCATGGCGGCGGCGGCGGCGGCTCCGGCGGAGGAGAAGAAGGTGAGGAAGCTAGCTCAGGCGAGCTCCAGGAAGGGGTGCATGCGGGGCAAGGGCGGCCCGGAGAACGCCGCCTGCACTTACAAGGGCGTGCGGCAGCGCACGTGGGGCAAATGGGTGGCCGAGATACGTGAGCCCAATCGCGGCTCCCGCGTCTGGCTCGGCACCTTCGACACCTCCCACGAAGCCGCCGTGGCCTATGACGCCGCCGCCCGGAAACTTTACGGCCCCGACGCCAAGGTCAACTTACCCCACCTCTGCGACACCGCCGCCGCCACCGCCGCCGCCAATAATCAGACCCCAGCACTTGCTCAAGCCGCCGCCCCAGCCAAGGTGGAAAATCAAGAATGTTATAATTATAATTATAATTATAATTACAATCCGAATACGAATCTTACTTCTGGAACTGCAAATTTCAACAACGGCGGCGGCGGCGGAGGCGAGTACGTGAGCGCGAGTGGGATACTGAAGAAACTGAACGTAAGCTTGCCTGACGTGGACGATTCCCATTTGTGGGCGGAGGCGGCGAAGGACACGTCATTCCAAATGGTGCACGAGCAAGAGCACTGCGGCAAAGATGGCAATGGCCTCCCTTTCACATGGCTCTATTGATCATTTTAATATTATTATTTTATTAATATTATATATTATTAATCATCTGCATGCAGAAATAAAGTGACGCCGGGTACGGATCCGGGTCCGGGTTCGGGTTCGGGCTGAGAAGATCTGTACGGGCTATTTACTATACGTACATACGTCGTCGTATCCATGATTTCAGATATATATATATGTATAGGGGTCGTGACGTACGTGTGTATATGATTGATTAAATTAATTATATATATATATATATATATATATATATATATATAGATGTATGTATATATATATATTGTGGATATAGGTGTATGTATGTATAGGTGATGGTATTATATAAGTGCAGTCTTTTGTATAGTTCCAATTATATAGCATATTATATTTGCTATATATACGTATATTGTATGGAGTTGTATGGAGTTGTGCTTATATTGAGTCATCGCCCACATGTTTAATTTTAAATAGTTTTACTACATGTGTTGTCATGTGCTTATTTCATTTCTTTATTGATTTATTCATTAATCATTATTATATATTTTTTTAATATAAAAAAGGCCTATTGGTCAACTAGACATAGACATACCCGGGTCGAGAACAGCTCGGTCGTTTGACCCGCCGGGTCGCGGTTCCAACCCGCTATGGGAACCGGCTATTCCTTAGACGGTTCTCATCGCCGAGTCCGTCCAACCAACCAATTCGTAGTTGGTTCACACGTATTTTATATAAGAATCAATTAAAAAGATGTGATAATTTAATTATAAATAATTAATTTGATTAATACATTTCTACCGACACTTTCTTCCCATATGACATACTATTAAACCACGTATTAAAAGAATTTACTTTGATTCTACTCCTTGTCTCTATATAGTTCCACTATTGATAGCATTACTTTATAAATTATACATGTATGGAGTTGTTAACTACATCGATTAATTGCCCAAATATTTGATTTTAATAATTTTGCTATTGTCATATGTTTGAAATTGAGATTTTATAATTCATTTATTATTATGATTCTATTTTCCCCCTTATGTGTACTATACCAAAATAGTAGTCAACTGGTGATCGTAGTAATTATGGAAGTGTCATTCTGGCCATGGTTGTTAAGTAGTAAATCTAATCTCAATATGATTTATCAAAAATTCAAATCATAAATTGTAAAATTTTTAATTCTTTCAAAGATAATATAGATAATAATGATATCTACATATTATAAATAAATAGTAGAGTGCAGAGCACGAAAATAGACATTAATTTTTTTTATGCTGTGGAACACGAAATATTGTTAATTTTTTTTATTTTTTATGTTTCGTGCTCTAGATAATGAAACTATCTTTTTGAATGTTTCTTGCTCTAGAGCGGATATTGCATATTTCTTTTTTTATAAATTGGTTGTTTTTCTGATTATTGTAATTTTTTTTATTATATAAATATGGTTAAATATAGTTTGCGCCGTTAAGCAGGTTATATTTGTTTCACTTGCTTGGGAGATATTTTGGATGATAGCTTGTCGGGATTCCGCCGGAGGGGTACCTGCAACGCGGGAGGGGTTTCCCGGCGTAGAAGCTCCGACGATCAAGTCAGTCTTTATTCAGAGAATAATCGACTGTGACATGTAAGAGAGAGCATAGAAGTGATAAGTTGAGAGTAACTCCCTATTTATAGGTGAGGATACTTGATGGGCAAGAGATAAGCAAACTTGCCCTAACTCCTCTTCTTGGGCCTGAGATGGCTTTGGGCCAAATACAAGTGAAAACTTAATCCACGGCCCAATAATTGATTAGGAAACCCCATGAGGACAATTTGGTCCGTATCAACTACAAATGCTATAAAAATTAGACATTACCTATTGGTTGAATAATAAGATAAAAGTTTTGGTTGTGAACGGTTCGTTTCTACAAGATTTTTACTGAAACTGACCGTGGACCAAATAATTCGTTCTTTAATGACAAAGAACCAACACGTTGATTTCATGACAGTTTGGTCATATTCGATTTCTTATTTTGTGGTTCGTATTCGAGTTTTTTCGATTTACAAATTCGATTTACATAAATATTCAGTTTCAATGTCCAATGTTTGTGATTAAGATACATATCAAATTAAAATGTGTTAGAAAATGGTTGCTTAAATATGATATAAGAGATTGTCTAATATATTAAAATATAGTGTAAATGTATATAAACTATTTTGTCAGAATTCAAAACATAAATATTTACAAGTTATAAGATAATTAACTAGTGGTACATTGGAATTAAAGGCTATGGAAGGTTTGGTGAATCGTGGTTGGCCAAAGTGAATGAAGAATAAATGGAACAATGTTGATATAGAAATAGTAAAACATAGTCATTTTACTAAATTTTTATTCGGTTAGGCATAACGGCTCGATTTTTAAAATGAAAACTAGACGTGAACCAAAACTATTCAGTTCTAAATAAAAAACAATACCTTTGTTTCAAAACTCGGGATGGTTCATAGCTGCTTGTTTTATTTGTTCAACTCTAGATGAAACTATAGTTTATTTAATAAATTATACTTTTTTTTTTCGAGTTTATTGACCATTGCTTTAGCTAGATTAAACCGGATCATCAAACATGATTGGATCACTTGTTAACGCCCCATCTGAATCAACTATCCACTCAATTCTTCTTAATTCTGTGTTTTACTTTATAAGGCTCCATCGGAACCACACACTTCAAATGAATGCCAAGTCGGTGCAGAGCGATTTCAACTCCACCAATCCCACTAAAGAAAGACAAAACAGTCACGCCTCCATCTATCAAGCACCTCAGATCAGTAAGTTAGTATCTTGAGGTCCTTATTGTCTATTGAATAGAAACCCTTTACAGTCGACCAAAATTCTAAACCCCATATTTTTCCTGAAGAAACTACAAAATGAAAAAAACAAAAATACATATGATTAACAAATTGAATTATTTTTCTTCACAAAAGATTTTTTTACAAAAAACAAAAAGAAAAAAAAAATCCTTCAATTATTTTGGTACTAAGTTATTTGATAACAAAATATATCAAGAAAATAAAAAAATCATTCAGCTATTCAGAAGTAAATGTTATGATCTTACTGCTCATAACGTAATCTTTTTTTTTATTCTGAAGAATATCTTGTAAAAGTTCCAATATTATCCATGGACAAATCTGACATAAATCAACACACGTGGGGCACAATTGTAGTACACATCATTGGGCTACAGTGCAATATATTTATAAATTGTTGAAAATGATTTTTTTTTCTTAGAGTTGCAATTTTTTTGCTTTATATATATACTTAGAATATGCAACACTAAAAAAGAACACAAGGGTCGGAATGAATGATCCATCTACTAGAGATTGTGAACCTAACACTTTTCGAATTTTGTGTGTTCAAATTCTTGTAACACTTTTTTTCCTAGCTAATCTAATTGCATTTGCATTTAAAAAGACTAACAATTATAATATAAATATAATAGATCATGATCGTACTAGCCGAGATTTAGTATTAAAGAAATTGTCAAATGTCAATCAATTGAGGGTGAAATTCAACTTTTATATATTATATAGATATATAAATTACGAAAAAAAATTGAAATGACTTTTCTATTTGTACACAAAAATGATGGATGCCATGATTATAATTATATGGAATTAAATCAATGATAGCATGTAAATAACTTAAGGATGACTGTTTTTTTTATAGTTTATTTCCAATTGGAGACATGTTACCAAATGGAATTGTCAATGTCAATTATTTGAAGGGTGAAATTCAACTTTTATATATTATAGGGTAAATTATAACTATACCCTGAGGTATGGTCAAATTACGAAAAATCTCCCTTCTATTTGGGTAATTACAACCACCTCTCAAATATAAATCTTTTCACAAGTCCACCCAATTGCGGTTTCAAATTTAGTGGAATATTATAGATTATATTAAATATTCTCAACGTATCCATTTTATCCCGTTCGAACTAGCTCCACATTTTGAAGCAAGATGATCATAAGATGTGTTTTTTGACTTGTATATATCACATTGTGGTGCATTAGAAACTGTATTTTTGCGCAAAACGAGTACAAACTAGAGAACATTCCACGGAATCTAGATGATTATGTTGAATTTGACACCATAAGAAGTGGGATTTTTTTTCGTAATTTAACAGTACCTCAGGGATGGTTGTAATTTACCCTATATTATATAGATTAAGGAGAAAAAAACTATCGATATGTATTATATGTAAAATTATAGAATAAAATACATAAGCATAACATTGGTGGTAAACGAAAATCATATCTCAAAGCAAGTGTGACTAATTGCAATAACACACACAATCTTCACATGTTTATATAATTTTGTGTTCTTAACTCTTGCAAGGATTTCCAGTACCTATTTCGAAACCACATAGAGTCAGCTTCAACAGCAAATACATCTTGATTACGATGCCAACCGAAGTAGGCATGCGTCCTGTTTTTAATATCAAAAATGCCGTGTCCGTAACTCGCTTCTCGATAAGCAGAATAACTCGGCTGCGGCTCCGTCATCCTAAGGGCAAAAACATAATTTCCGATCAAATTTATGGAAATAATTAAAGTAGCAACTTTTTTTGTCCCAAAAAAAAAACGTACTCCGTGACTAGGCCCTCTTGATTTCCTCCATCTCCAATAGTGATGTAAACCGGAGCAGATTCATTTCTGACAGGTGTGCACAACCCATTCACCACATCGTATGCTATGTTCGATATCCGTTCCTGAAATTGGGGTTAAATTATGGTTTGATAAAATTTTAGGGGTTTTTAGAATATTTTGAAAGAATACAGGAACTTATAGCAAGTTTCTCAAAGAAAAACCCCTAATTCAACTTTTGACCGTTACTTCTTGACGGTCAAACAGACGGAGGGACTCAATGTGTTAAAATGTGACAATATGAGTGTGTATTTTGTTGACGGTGGGGACCAAAAATGAAAAACGTGCATACTTGAGTGACCAAAACTGTAATAATCCCTTATATATAATATTAGCATAAACGCCCCCTTATGATCCAATTTTATTAGCAAACTATCCAAAAAAAACACCATTTATGTGCTAAAAAAATTGCACCATAGGGGTGTTTCTGCAAATATTCATAACACGGGGAGTTTTTTTAGCAATTCAGTATAACACAGGGGAGTACTAAACGCAAGAATATATATACTTACAGATCGTTCGTATGCATGGACGTGACCAGCAAATACTACATCGACTTTGTACTCGACGAACCACTGTTCGTACATAACTCGCATGGTTTCTCCTTCCATATAGTGATGAACGTAACTGCTATACATCGGACAATGCATAACTACGATTAGCCATGGTGTCTCTGTCCGATCGACTTTGGTTAGCTCGTTCGTTAGCCACTTGTATTGAGGAGTGTATTTCCCTTAAAAAAAAAATAAAAAAAAAAATAGATCAAATTAATAATTATTACATGCATATTTTATAAAATTGATATAAAATATACGAGAGAGTCGTTACCGTAGGCTGAGTAAGAAGATAGTACGATAATATAGGCGGAAGCTCTCTTGATCGAGTACCAAAGAGGAGACGTACTTTCCGATGCTTTATACGGTACGTAAAACCGGTGCGTGTAAGGCTTGAAGGGCTCGGTTTCACCCTGCACGAAAAAATAAAAAAATAAAAAAATCCCATCTATATATATATATATTTAAAATAAAATCCACTAGAGCAAAAAAGAACCAAAAATTACAATTTCGGGAACAAAATCGATTTCGTGATTGCCAGCTGTCCAAATCCACGGTTGATAAGCGGCGCTTCTCTCTATGAATCTCCCCCACGTATCCCACCTCGTGTTATCGTGAAACGGATAACTGTCGGCATAAGAGAGGTCTCCTACAAATAGAAGTGTTTGTCCTTTTATCGGGTTCAACTCGTAATGAGTTAGTGTCCGATTTGAATCGTAAGTTTGACCAAGATCACCTGTTTCATAATACCAAAGACTTTATACTTCTTGGGGAAAAAAATTATTTTATTTTTTTAATTTTTTCAACATACTAAAATCAAAGTATAAGTGATATATACCTATAAGACCAAATGTGTAAGGAACATCCGGGCCTGGTCGAGGAGGAGTTACGAACGAAAATTCACGTGTCACGTTTCCGGCTCCAACTATATAGTAGTATTTGGTATCGAACTGCAATTTTTCACACATAATTTTTTTTTTTGGTGATTATTTTAATAAATTTACTAGCTAAAAAGTTTGTGGAGAAAGATCTTATAATTACCTCCAAATTCTTGATTGTGCAGTGATGGATGTAACCAGAAGTGTAATTGTAGTAATTGTACTTAACAACAGTGGTGCTGTCTGAAGTTTTCTTGGTCTCATTATCTGCAGCCCAATACAACACCGATTTCGATTCCAATTCCGATTTGTTTGCTGTAATCCAAGAGATTATTACACTCTTGCCTTGATGATCACCTTGTGTTATGTGAACCTTAAATAATTAAACTATAATTATTTTTTTTTAATGAAAATTAATGATGTAATACACTAACAGGGCTTGGTCCAAGAAAAGAACAAAACAGGGGTTTATCCAAATAAAACACTATCAAATCAAAAACACAATTTAAATATAAATTTAAAAAAATTAAATAAAAATTGAATCTTGAAATGAAGAACAATCAGACTAGGGTTTCATATTTTATGCCTGCTCTTCCCTTAAATAATTAAACTATAATTAGTTTTTTATAATGAAAATTAATGATGTAAAAATCTCAGCTACACTAAACAGGGCTTGGTCAAAGAAAAGATCAAAACAGGGGTTTATCCAAAAAAACACTATCAAATACATAATTTAAAAAAAAAAAAAAAAAATTGAATCTTGAAATGAAGAATAAATCAGATTAGGGTTTCATATTTTATACCTGCTCTTGCCTTAAATAATTAAACTATAATTAAATTTTCTAAAGAAAATTATGTAAAAATCTCAGTTAGACTAACAAAGCTTGGTCAAAGAAATGATCAAAACAGGGGTTTATCCAAATAAAACACTATCAAATCAAAAACACAATTTAAATATAAAAAAAATAAATAAAAAATAAATAAAAAAATAAAAAAATTGAATCTTGAAATGAAAAATAAATAATCAGATTAGGGTTTCATATTGTATACCTGTTGTGGAGCATTAAAACCAGAAGGCACACGAAATACATCACTGTCCAATGGCATATCTCTGCTTAACCCATTGTTCCTCACGTAATTACTGGTTAATCCACCTTCACTAAACCTAATTAACGCATTAATAATAATTAAGACATAAGTAAATCTAGCAAGAGATTTATCAAGAACCATTTTTTCTTTCCCCAACCTCAAAAGCTTCGAGTTGGGGTTTTGTAATAATTAAGGTGATATTGTATGGGCATGTAGAAAATGATGACGTGTTAATTTTTTTTTTTTTTTTTTTCTGGAAAGTTATTTGGGTATATTCGTTTTCTTGATACGGATATTTTTTGTTGTTCCATTACGCGCCGCAATCCTTAACCTCTGAAATTTTAACATTTGTGGAAGATGATGACGTGGATTTTTTTTTCTTTTTTTTCTTGAAGATGACTGATCACTGACGTGCTTGACAATGGATTGTACTAGTGAAGCAATTAAATTTAGGATAAATTACAAATTGACCCCGATGTAAGACCTAATTATGAAAAAAAAAGTCTCGTGTTTGCATAATTATCCCTGATGTAAGACCTAATTATGAAAAAAAACACTCGTGTTTGCATAATTACGACTAACACCCTGAGTTATTCCCTGTCTAACAAATTTTCTCTCACATAGTTAACAATAACATAATCAAATAGATTCCATGGAATATTCATTTTGTAATGATCAGAATACTCTTAAGAGTCTAATTGTAAGGTTTGTAAAATATTTTTTTTTTCTTTTTGTTAATGTTGTTACCTAGCCGTTTTTGAGTTATGAGAGGTCATGTGTAAGGTTTTACATTGCATGAGGGGCCCGATATAAGAAAATAATTGAATATAAGACCGTTTTTCCCCTCTTTCGTTTAATTATTTTAACAAATGGGTATTAGACAATTATTATGTACTATAAGGGATTTTTTCAGCCCGTTAATTCAGGGGGTGCTCGTAATTATGCAAACAAAGAGAGTTTTTTTTCTTTGTAATTAGTCCTTACATTTAGGGGTCCTTGTAATTTTGCTCTTAAATTTATTTGCGCTTCCTTTTTTTTTCTTAGACTTCAAATTAAAGAAAAAAAAACGGGGGGCTAAAAAAAAAGGAGATATTAATTTACGCTTAAATATATGTTACAAATATGTCATTCATCCGAAAAAAAAAAAAAAAAAAAGTGAAATTGGAAGTAGAACAATAAAATTTGTCATTCATCCAAAAATATCCAGAAAAAAAAAATCAATTCTAAATTTGGAAGCCTCAATTTTTTGGAATTTTCAAACATCTTAATTATTTCGAACATGTTCTCATAGTACAGCTCTAGATTTTTATTCCACGTCACAATCTTGATATTGCACCTATGATCTTCATAGTTTTATTCAGTAGTTTTAAAATTAATTTTAAAATAATATTAAATATATATGAACTTATAAAGTAAATTAAATGTTTCAAAAATTAGCTAAACTTTTTTTAAATGCAAAGTCAGCAACTAGTGCAGTACATGGTCCACAACAATTCACCATAGTCAACCCTTTTCATAAATACTACAGTTGTACTTGAACAACATATTGGTTAACAGTTACATAAATTTCTTCACAATTTACAACCAATAATTTATGACTTATTCCAATTTGCCAACAAACTCAATAATTCAATTGTGAGTTACACATAGACACTCTATCCGTTTCTAAATAATTGTTACATAAAAATTAAAAATCTCAATAAACGTAACAGAGTTTTAGGAAAAATATATTAAAAATATTAAAATAATCTTATCGTTTAATGATATGATAAGACACAATTAATGTTTAGAATTGAATAAATTTGGGTAAAACAGGAAAAAAATTCTTTAATGTAGTGCTGAATTTCAAATTCAAATTGACAGATAATATGACACAAAAGTATTTCTCTAAAGTGACAGTTGAAATTGAGGAAATACAAAATATAAAAATGTATATATAGTACCCATATTCATCACAATACAATATTTAGCAATAGTAGCATCTTTATTTATTGGCTTCTCAAGTTGCTTAACTAAAGCAATTAAGTTACTTAGGCTAATTGCAAAGCAATTAATTGCTTAATTCTCATAGCTTAGCAACTATTAGTTCTAATACATACAGTTTCCTGAGAATTTCACTTCAAACAAGCAAATGAAGGTAAGTATAGCACATCTTCAACTAATAATAATTTTTTGAGCCATTATTTGCATTGCATTACCGATTTTTTTTTAATACTAATTCGTCTGTAAATCGATTTTGTATAGGACGAAATGAAACTAGCATCAAATTTAGTGTCCAATGGTTCTATCGATTATAAAGGGCGAATCGCAGAAAAACGAGAAACCGGAGGATGGAAAGCCTCCCCTTACATCATAGGTATACGTACCGTTTCTTTCGGTTTATTAATCCATGCTACACCAGATGAACTTCACTTAATAAAATTAATTATTATAATTAATTTTATAATTTGTTAGTGAATGAGGTGGTGGAGAGGTTTGCATTCTTTTCGATAGCGGTAAACATGGTGGCTTATCTGGTGGGGGAAATGCACCAGCCGCTACCGGAGGCCGCCACTCACGTGACCAATTGGAGCGGTGCCGCCTATGTTTTGACTCTGCTCGGAGCATTTGTTGCCGACGCCTATTTGGGCCGTTTCTCAACTATTATCACTTTCTCTTGCATATATGCAGTGGTAATTCAACAGCTCATGATATATATATATATATATATATATATATATATATATATATATATATATATATATATATATATATATATATATATATATATATATAATTTGACATGCATGAGGTATATATAGGGGTTGAAATTGAGCGGAAATTTTTATTTCTGGTCTTAAAATTTTCGATGTTGGAATAATTTTTTCATTCTGAATTCCAAAATTCAGATTTCCAATTTTTTCAATTTTTTTGGGATTGGAATCAGAGAATATATATGAGATTCGATTTACGATCCAATTTCAATTTTCGGAAAATCCGACTTCCTTCCCCCAAAAATTACACTTATAGTATCAATATTATTGTGTATTATATATTACAGGACTACAAAACTGAAAATTTTCCGAATTCCGCCAATATCGAATCCCTGGTCCAATTTCGACTTTGGAACAAATTTTTATTCCAATTTTCGAGATTTCGATATTTTTTGAAATGGAATTAGAGTTAGTTTTTCAGGCATAAAAAATCGAAAATTTCCGATTCCCTCTCTCTCTCTCTCTCTCTCACATGTTATATAAATCCAGGGAATGGTGTTGCTAACACTTTCCGGATCCATCGACACCTTACGGCCACCTCAATGCACAACGAAGCCCTGCATCCAAGCATCAACATCCCAAACAAGCTTCCTCTACTGCGCAATGACGCTTATAGCCCTCGGCACGGGCGGCATAAAGCCATGCGTCTCCTCATTCGGGGCGGACCAATTCGACGAATCCGACCCAATCGAGGCCCAAAAAAAATACTCGTTTTTCAATTGGTTCTACTTCGCCATAAACATGGGGGCTATGTTCGGTATTACTCTTCTAGTTTACGTACAAGTGGAATTCGGGTGGGGTTGGGGGTTCGGAATTCCGGCGGGGGCCACATTTGCTTCGATCTTTATCTTTGTTGCTGGCCGGAGAAAGTATCGGTACCAAAAGCCGATGGGGAGTGCGTTTACGAGGTTCGTTCAAGTGATTGTGGTTTCGTTGAGGAATCATTTCAAAGGTGTAAGAGAAGGTGGGAATCTTTATGAAGTTGATACTAAGGAATCTGATATTTGTGGTGCTGCAAAGCTTCCCCATACTCAACAATACAGGTTTTGTTTCTATTATTTCTTTTCTTTATTTTTTTTTTCTTCTAAAATTAGATTACTTGAAAATTGTTAAAACCATTATTATTAAGGGTAAATTACAACTATCCTGAGGTATGCTCAAATTACGAAACCCCCCTCGTGTTTGGGTAATTACAATCAACCTTCAACTATAAATGTTCTTACACGTTCACCCTTGTGGTTTCAAAATTAGTGGAATCTTCTAGATTATATGGAATATTCTTAATTTTTAACCAAGATGATCATAAGATGTGTTTTTTGGCTTGTATATATTAGATTGTGGTGCATCAGAAACTGTATTTTTGCACAAAACGAGTACAAACTAGAGAACATTCCACGGAATCTAGATGATTATGTTGAATTTGACACCATATGGAGATGTAAGAAGATTCATAGTTGGAGGTAGATGTAATTATCCAAACATGAGGGCATTTTACATAATTTAACTATACATCATGGGTGGTTGTAATTTACCCTATTATTAATTTATTTTTTTAGTTGTAAAGCTAGGGTAGGAATTTGAATTAATTCTAAATTTTTTCGGAGGTGAAAAATTAATTCCAATTACGTCCCCAAAAGACAAAATCAGAAAATTTGGAATTTCGAAAATTGAAATATAAAACATGTTCCGAAGCTGATATATTTCAGATCGAAATCAACTCGTTGGAATTCAGAATTTTCAAATTTTTAGCCATCCGTAATATAAAATACAAATATATAATAACATCGATATTTAAAGTGTAAATTTAGGAAATAAACTAGAATATTTGGAAATATTTTTGTAAAATTAAAATGGGATTTGGAACTTGGAAATCTAACACGCATTTCAATTCCATTCCAAGAAAATCGCAACATTCGAAATTCGAAATTCAAAATGAAAAGAAGAAAAAAAAATTGTTCCAAAATCGAAAATGTTAGGATCGGAATCGTTGGAAATTCAAATTATTTAACAAATTGCAGGTATTTGGATAAAGCAGCCGTGATAATTGAACCGGGCGGCAACACAAAGAACCGGTGGAAAATCTGCACAATCACACAAGTGGAAGAATTCAAATCATTCATAAGAATCCTTCCGGTTTGGGCTGCCACCATCGCCCTCTCCATCTCCTACGCCCAGCTCTCCACTTTCTTCATCGCTCAGGCCAACACCATGGACCGGAATCTCGGACCGGATTTTAAAATCCCGGCCGGTTCAGTCCCGGTTTTCAGCTCCTTCAACGCGCTAATAGTAATCCCCATCTACGAGAAGCTCGCCGTCCCGTTTCTCCGGGCGAGGACCGTCCACCCACGTGGCATCACCTCGTTGCAGCGTATAGGCGCGGGTCTGTTCGTGTCGATCTTCGCCATGGTTTCCGCCGCCGCGGTGGAGAGGACTCGCCGGGGAGAAAGCTCCGGCGGTTCGAGGGTCAGCGTGTTCTGGCTTTTCCCGCAGTGCTTTCTGATCGGGACGGCGGAGGTTTTCTCTTACGTGGGGCAGCTGGAGTTTTTCTACGACGAGGCGACGGAAGGGACGAGGAGCATCAGCAGCGCCGTGTTTTTGAGCGAGATCGGGATCGGGAGCTGGCTGAGCTCCGCCGCCGTGAAGATGGTTGTGAGAGGCAGCGGTGGAGTGAGGAAGGGGTGGCTGAGGGAAGATCTCAACGAGAGCCGGCTCGATTACTTCTACTGGATTTTGACGGGGGTCAACGCGTTGAATTTCTTTGTGTATTTGTGGGTGGCGCGGCGGTATAAGGGTCGGAGAAGTGAACCTGCGGCGGCGGTGGAATTGGCCGCCGGCCAAGTACATGATAACGGCGACGGAATCTTTTGATACTTACAATTTCTTGCGTAAATAACTTGTTAGTTATCTTATTTATTATCTTACCCCTCCAATTTAAAGAAATTTTATTAGGCAACTCTCATCTCTTGATTTATGGTAATTAAATCCATCTGTTTTTCCAATTCTTGAATATAGATAAGTCAATTAGGCATACATGTGAAATGTTTAATTATAATGTATATCAATATCTCATGTAATGTACAAAATACATTGTGTTTCAACATTATTCAAAAAAAAAAAAATTAGAAGCTTCTCAAAAGAAAAATGGATAAAAATGCAGTTCATTAGTTACATATATACGTAGGATGGAGCTCGAGCATCAAATATTATGTTTAATAATTTGTTGCAGATGCCTTTTTTTTTCAAATAATTTGCCCTTTAAAATATATTCTGAATATGGGTATGTATTGATTTATTGGTTCAAAATTTGCAAAAAGATAATATAGGGTGCAAGTTGCCGAGAGATATATAATTCGAGGGTGCATTTTGCTAAATTTAGAATTTGGCGGTGCAAATCATCAATCTATGTTATTTCTAGGGTGCAAAACGCAATTCATTCACCCTATGATGTATTGATGATTTACAAAAGAGAGAGCATAATCGTCACAATTAATAGTGCCCCAAAAATTGTGGTTTACACTTTACATGATTACACTTTACATAAAAAAAAATATCTAGTTCGAAAGTTAAGATGCTTCGTGTTTTCTGCTGCCTGTTCTTTATTTGAGTACATTTAATATAAAAAAAATATCAAGTACATTTAATTTTTCTATTTGAGTACATTAATATAAAAAAAAAAAAAAGAAAAAAACCTCATGTAATATCTACATATTCAAAATTTGTAATTGATGGACCAAGAAAGTGCAACTCGCCCGGTCAAATAACCCGAGTGCAATTTTCATGTCAACGAACGCTTTCTACGTCGAAAGATAGTGTCGTTCTTTCTAGCAAACTTATAATGTTAATAATTTATAAATAATCCCATCATTTTCTTTTATGGATCAAACTGAAAGAAAAATATGTTTTTTTTTTTTTTTTTTGGTTAACTAAGCAAAAACATATTTTAAACTCTATTAGTAGAATGGGAATCGTGCTTAACAGCCATCATTTGATCACACATTTCTAGTGGGGTCTATTTCATTTAATCTCTCTTTTATTTATTTGCTATTTTATATTATGAATTTATTGACAGCATAATTATTTGACAGACATAGAAAAGAAAGAAAGCTTATAAAGGGTTGAGTAGTGACAACCCAATTATGAGTACATGCCATGAGCAACATACCAAAATATCTTTCTATATATATTTTGTGATCATTATATTGCTCCTTTATTTAATATATTTATTTTTTTCATTCCCTTTTCTTATTTTATTTAATTAATTCCTAAGATCTCATAAGTTTTATTAACTAAATAATATGAATTAGTAAGATATTTGGATTGAAAAGATTTATATTTAATCAAGCTCAAAATTATACTTAAAGTTGGCAATTAAATGCTACTATTTTGTTAAATTAGTAGTACCCCTCCCTCATGCAATTAATTTTATAGAGAATGGTTAAAATAGAAAAGATAATTTTATCCTTGAAATAGTATCTTAATTTTGTTAAATGAAAATACTTTTTAGACACTTTCACATTTAATACCATAATTTAATAAATTTGATACAAGATTGAATCTAATAAATTAAACATCCTGATGACTAAATAATTAATTAATCACTATAATATTAATTCAATTTTATATAATCCTATGTAAACAAATGAGGTCTGTCTCACATATACTGCATCTCAAAAAATTAAAATGGTTCATTCCTAGTTAAGCATACAACATTTATGCATTTATAATTTGCGAGTGTGAAATTCGATCTACTCATGATTTAATCAAACACCATTAAAATTAGAAAAAAATTAAACATTATAATTAAAAACCAAAAGGGATGTCCATGCTTAGACCCCATAATACAAGATCATAATCATCTTTTTTTCCACTCGATTTCTTCAATCCACTCTCCTAGCTACCAAATTGGAAATTAAAAATTAAAAATTAAAAAAAAAAAAAAAAAAAAAAAGAAGAAAAAAATACTAATAAATACTAAAACACAACTTTAATACACACTTCAATCCATTTTTCAAAATACAAAATAGCTGAATTAATTAGGACTCGAGATTTCCCTTCTCATTCTTCTTTTTAGCCTTTTCCAGCACTAAAGTTAGGTTTTTTGGCGGTCAAACATTGTGCGTTGACTGAGAGAGGAGTGGCTGAGTGATGGATGACTTGATTTGTGGGGCTGCTCTTTCGATACCGTGGTCCGCGGGGGACTCGATCGCCGCCTGCTGAGCGAATTTCCTCTCCTCGTTCTTCCCCCACAGCACAAAGTACAATCCGCTTATGATCAGCACTGCGCCAATTATCCTGTGCAACGCATCCCCATATTAGTCAATGTTGGACCACATCATTCGAAAGATATACTTTCCAATAAATTATTTAATTTAAACATTATTAAAAAAATAAATTGTAAATTCAATACACGTGCATTTTCTGATTAAAAAAACGTAAATTACAAAAAATCCCGTGAGCTTAGGCTAAATAAGGCAAAACACCTCCACTTGTCCGTAATAACTAAAATCACCTTCTGATTAATTGTTGATCGAGTTTTTTAACAGAAAATGTTTACAGCTTATTATACCTTCTGTTAAATAGGTGAGAAATAAAATAAAATTTCCAATTGTGTAAAGTCTTTGCATGGAATAAAAAAAAAAAAAAATCGTGAAAAATCACACTGTAATAGGGTTGGTATAAGACGAAAACAAATATCAGGGTTTTTTTCGTAATTATCAATAGGTATGGTGTTTTCTCGTTATTTAGCCTAAGTTCAGGGGTTTTTCGTAATTTACCCTTAAAAAAGGATTGGAAAACCATTGACTATTTTTAAATTCAAGAAATAGACAAGAGAAAATATTAGAATAAAATTGCAAATAAAAAATAAATAAAATAAAATAACGGAATATTTCGTAATGAGTTGAAAATTGAAATATTGTGAAATAAAATAAAAATGAAAATAAAGAAATAAAATAATAAAGAAATAAAAAAAAACCCACCCTCCCAAGTAGAATTCCTCTCCCAAAAGAAGGGAAGCCATAATAGCGACAACTAGCGTTTGAACAGGCTGATACACCGCCACGAACACCGGACCCCCTCTATCAATGCACCATATCTGTACAGCGAATGCTATCCCTGATGCCACCACCCCCTGCACCACCACAGATAAAAAAAAAATATATATATATATATTATTAGTTCGATAATTTAATATTTCACTAGAATTTTATTAATCTCGACTCTGCTAGCTAACTGCATTTACTACTACTTACGGCGTAGAAAACACTGAACAGCTCAGAGCCGGAGTGGACGAGCCAAGCCTGTGGGTCCCTCTCGACAAAGGCGGCGATGACAAGGAACTGGATCACGCCGAAGAAGCACTGGTAAGAAGTGAAGCTGAGCCGAGCCGGGTACTTTTTAAGAATCGGCGCCTGCAGCACAAGCCACCCCGACCACGACAGGCAGTGCCCGATCAGGAACAAGCACCCCAGCGTCCAGTTCTTCCCGCTCGCGTCTCCCAGCGCCGCCAGCACCTCCGGCGCCGCCACCGCTGCCTGAAGCCGCGGCGACGGGCTGTAGATTGTGGGCCCCTTGAAGAGAGTGATCACCGACGCTCCCGCCACGCAGAGGAGCGTTCCCGCCAACTTCGAGATCCCGTCTTTTCTGTCAAGCCTCAACTTTTCTATCCTGAATAATCAATTTTATTTATTTTTTTCAGAATTATATTATATTTTTATCTTTTCATAAAAAATAAATTTATTTAAGGCGCGTGGGCTTACCCGAGTACGAGAGCCATGAGGAATGTAATCGCCGGCACTGAATTTTGTATCGCCGACGCAAAAGTTGGCGACGTGTTGTCCAATCCCAGCAAGTAAAACCCTTGATTTGCAGTAATCCTGTAATTAATTAATTTAATTAACTAATTAAATTAGTCTTTTAACTAATTTTCTAATTCATATTGCAACAAAATTCGTACCCAACAATCGCTAGTAGGAAAAACTGGATGAGGAAGTTCAAAGTAATACGTGGCCTCTCTTTCCTGAATATCATTCATCAAATAAATTAAATTTTTAAATCCGAATTAATATATATAAAAAAAAAATATGGGGCAGATATCGAATAATAGATAAATAAAAGGGCATACTTTTCAAGAAAATAGGCGAAGGGCAAGAGGAGAAAGAAGGCAAGAATGTTCCTATAAACAGGGAACACGATCTTGCTAATGCCGGCGTTAAGTGCAGCACGTGACACCACGTGGAAACCGGCGTAACCGAACTGCAACGCCAGCATGGCAATGTGGAGCTGAAACTTCTCCGGGATAGAACATATGCTCCGACCAACAGCACTGGCCGAGCCGCCACCGGAATCCGCCATCGGAGATAATGATCGGTCGGAAAAAAAGAGAGAGTGTGAGTGTGTGTGTTGTTTAATTTGGTTTTGATGAAGTTGTAGTGATTTAATTTTGTAAGTAGGGGGTGATATAAATAGAGTTGAGGCCTGAGGGAAGAAGGAATTAATGTAAATTATAGTAAGGCCCCACTAAAATATAGAAATTAGAGATGGACCCTAGAAAAATTTAGTGTAAAAAGAGTGAGCTCCATGAAATGTTTTTGGCTGTCTCCCACATTCTTTCTTCTTTCTTCTTGATCTCTATTATATTATCTACCACCACCCTTTGATCTTTCTCTCTTTTGCCTTTTGCCCTGACAAGACAACCCCTCATCCCACTACCCAAGCTATTAAATTAAAAATAAAAATAAAAAATAAAAAAAATAATAAAAAAGAAAAGAATCAAATTAAATACATGCACATCTCTAGCTATTTTATGATCAAAAGTAGTTACAAAATTATTAAGACCATGGTTTTTTTTCTTCTTTTCTAATATATAACAATAAATTAACAATTTAACATTTTCAATAATACAAAAATGTTCTTTTTATTATATATTACTTAGAGTCATAGCATTAAATAAATACGAAATGTCAAAATTAGATAAAATACTAATTCGAATTGATCACTTTAATTTGTAACACATTGTTAAGGCAGTACTTGCAAAAACTTTTAAAAACACCTTAATTCCTCCGAGTGTTTTTTTGCTTATCATTTGTTGGAGTTTGTAAAATTAATTCTTATTTTTTTTTTCTTAAAATAAGTTGCTTTAAACTATTTGTTTTACAAACACCTCTATACCTGTTTTTATTTTTATTTAAATTAGTTTTCATGACTATTAGTATTTACAAATCAAATACACAAAATCATAAATAAAAAATAAAAATAAAAACACAAACATTTGAGAGCAATTATTACCCATAAAAGTATTATTTTGTGTACGTACATTATATATACTTGGAATGAAATAATATTATTATTAATAAAACTAGCATTTTTTTCCCGTGCGATGCACGGGATATTATTTCAAAAGTGAAAAAAAAATCAATTTAATACATAATAAGAAAATATAGTACTTTAACATAGTAAAATTTAATAATCTAGTATTATTCATATTTTATATAAAATTAGTTTTTTAAAATTTTACATATTAAGATTTATAATCCAAATATATAGGTTTAGATTTAACAAATCGAATTTTTATCTTTATCTATTAAAATTTGAGATATATTGATGAAAAATAGGAGATTGATAATTGTTGAAAATTATTACAGAAAAATATTTAAAATAAATAATTACATAATTACCATTAGGGTTTTTTAGGGTTGCCCAGCGTTTCTTTATTTTATATATAAGATTACTAAAATATACCTATAAAAATAAAATCATGAAAATAATCAAACTTGACTTACTTCTAAGCAATTGATTTGCCTTGTCTTATGGACCTATGGTAAGACGGTGATATATATGTCTTTTGTGTGGCATCTATTTGGAAGCATGCTATTAATGATGAGGGGGGGTGTGTGGGGGGTGGGGGCGGCGGGTGGTGGCGGAGTGTGGTGGTGATCAGCGGCGGTCGAAAGATGGTGCACACGAGGGGGTGGGTGGGCAACACAATGTGTCCTCATCCATCCATTTAACCCCACCACACACACGACCCCGACTATGTACTCTGTCACCTACTGTATTTTTTATATATATTTATTATAATGAAATATATTATTTAATAAAATTATATATATATATATATATATATATATATGTGTGTGTGTGTGTATTTATGATGATATGAAATATATGATAACGTAGAATATTAAACATGGTGCGCTATTTTTTATTTTAATTAAAAAAAGTATAGTTAAATCCTTATTCTCTAGATAATTTACTTGAGTAGTTAAGTTATATATCACTATTCAAGATTTATTTCTTAGCAGTTAGCAGTTAATAGAATTATAGCAATATTATTTCTAATTTTCTATGCCAGCATGTATTATTTTATTTATTTATATAGACCGTACAAGTACATCGAATATGTTATTATTTTAACTGAAAATTAATAAGATGGCAGATCTTGTAATATTGGGTCAAGTTTGAATATATTTAGATTTTTCTTTTTTTTGCCTACAACTCCTCGTGAAGCGATTTGGTTTTCTCAATCATTTCGTGGGTATCTATGTTAATCCACTCAAATATTTTTATCATTAAAAAAAACAAAGATAAATATCACTTACCTCCTTCTGGTTTGAATTTTGTGCATATAGCCCCTTATACTTTTAATATAACACATGACCCCCTTGTAGTTTAATATGAGTACATAAGCCCTGATACTTTCAAATGAGCATGATTATTTATCAAGTGGAATACCATAGAGGGGTTATGTGCTAATATTAAAAGTATAGGGGGTCATTTGCATAAAGTTCAAACTAAAGGGGGTTACGTGCTTATATTGATACTACAAGGGAGTCATGTGCACAAAATTCAAATGACGGGGGTTCAGTGCAATTTACTCTTGTGTAATAGTTCAAAAACCATGCAGAATACATAAATTATACTTTATAAGCCATGTATAACAGACTCGACTTCAAAAGCGTTAGCAAATGGGAACAAACTAATAATAATTTTAAATTATTATTTTTCGGATCACTAGTGAGAAAAGGAAGAAATAATTTAAATGAGTGAACACGTTACATTAATGAGAAGATAATAAAAATTGAAGGAAAAGGGAGAAAAAAATAATACTCCTGAATTTATGGATACTTTTGAAGACACATAAATCTTTATCCCACCACTCAAAATTAGGCCCTTTTGAACCTTTAATTTGCACGAGGGACGATAATTAATCGTCATTAATTAATTGTTTAAGGTGATATTAATTAATTAATAATTAGTGTTTCCACTAACAGCCCACTCCTAAAATACCTTACTCCAATCCCATAATGGGATATACTCAAAATTATTCACTCCTCTACTTTATACAACACTGTGTCCCCTCTCACTTATGACCATTTTTTTTTAATCAAGAAAATTAATGGTAAGCCTTGTAATTAGCTTAAGAGTTAAGTGGTAATTAATAGGTGATTATGGAATTAGGGAGAATATTATAGAGGAGGGACAAAGCTAAAAGGTTTAGGTGGGAGGAGTGGGCGGGCCGGGTACTGACCCGGCCAGAAAGAACCGGTCGGACACCAGCCTGACCAATACAGCTTCTAATATTTATTGCCATCTGTATATCTTCTTCTCTCTTTTGGGCTCACACTTATATATATATATATATATATATATATATATATATATATATATATATATATATATATATATATATATATATATATATATATATATATATATATATAAAACATGTTCTCCTGGAAAGTTGTAAAATATGTAATTTATATATTGTTCGTAAGCTAGATATAAATTGGAAATCTGAAAAAAATATATGAGTCCAGCTTGAGCGTATAGTATATGAGGCCCGATGGTATTTGAGTTTGAGCCAATTACTCGACTCACACTACCTGGTCGCCAATCCTATATATATGCGTTACAGCTATATTTCGATTTCACTCCAACTACGGAATCTTGTACACATATATATAGTGGCTTCGATATTCTACATATATACGACGTACTACACTCGAATGCCATTAGTTTTATACCACACTTGACGAACTTATCGATTGTATTCTATCGTACATTTATACACACCGATTTGTTGTAAGAAGCATACGTTCGAAATACTAGTCAAATAATTTTGAGCAAACCAAATTTTTTAATATATGATAATTTTTTGTTTAAAAAAATGCAATTTTTTTTTGTTATTTAATTTAGATGTAATAACATTAGCTAATTTTGTCTAAAATATAAAATATAATAATCCATGTAATAACAAACACTACACTACATTTATTGGGATTTATTTTTTACATAAGATCTGAAATGGTAGTTAAATATTTATGTATTTTCATGTTTTGCCCTTCAAAATAGTGGTTGGTATTTACTATTTAGTGGTGTCACATCATTAAATTTAAATTTTAAATAAATTAGAAAAAGAAAATGGTTTGTAGTTACTATTAGCTAGGGATTAAGTGTTTGGCAATTGAGAGTGTTTACTCAGGTGGAAACATTTAGTACAGACATCGGAATTGAAGACTAATTATTTAGAGGCGTGGCTACTTTTATTTATTTTTATTTAATTTTTATTTTTCTAATTTCTTTATTGTACAATATTAATCATAACTAAGATCCTGTAGTAAGAGAAATTAAAGTAAAAAAAAAAAAAAAAAAAAGAAGATTCCATCTGCTGCAACAGGTGAAAAAAACTCATTCGTGTTTCCAATTAAGAGGCGTGATCATTCATCAACAAAGCATGCTCCATTTTGAAAACCCATTATTCCAATTCATCATCAAAATTTAATTTCTAGTTTTAAATTAATAAATAAATAAAGATTTAATTAAACAACATTTGGTCAATTTATTGACTGAATAGTAAGAGCTTGTGAAATGTTTGATTAACATGATTAAACATTATTCAAATCCGCTATTGAAATTGAATTCCGGGTGATTAAATGCTACTACGTCATGAAATTAGAGTGACTAAAACGGAAAATTATAAATTTATCGTTCAAACCATAACTTAATTTTGTTGAACAAAAGATCTTATAGACAGTTCACATGTAAATAATAACAAAATCTAACAAATTTAACACAACATGCAATCTAAAAAAAAAATACTATTAAGTCATTAATTAATTAATCAGTAGAAAATTAATCCCATCTAATCTCAAGTGTCATTTATTGAGATATCATCCACTAAGAATGAGTTTCTTAAAGTTGTAAATTAAATGAAAAGAGATTTAATTTATTTTCCTTATTTTAATGTATTTAATATTTGTATATTTATTACTCTCTCTCTCTCTCTCTCTCTCTCTCTCTCTCTCTCTCTCTCTCTCTCTCTCTCTCTCTCTCTCTCTCTCTCTCTCTCTCTCTCTCTCTCTCTCTCTCTCTCTCTCTCTGATTTTATTAATTACTTTGGTCTATATTGAGAATACATAATTTTGGTACATCCAACACAACATGTGCCAACATATGAGATGTCAACTCCCACAACTGAGTTATGACCCAAATGGGAAGCAATGCAATCTTGATTCTTGCATTTGTTGCTTTCCTCATTTTTCTTGCATTAAATTTCTATTACATTTTTTTTTTTAATTTCTATATGTGTGCGTGTGGGCGTGTGTATGGGTGAAAATCGCAACGTAATTTCTGAAATTCGGAAAGAAAAAAAAACCCATACCAATTTTTCAAACTTTTCTTTTTTTTTTTTTTTTTTTTTACCACCAAAATCAAGAGTGTAAAAAAAACGTCGCGAGAATTTTGAATTTCCGTAAAAGTATATAGTAAATATCACTATTTTATAATATTTATATAGTATATTTTAATGGAAATTCCATTTTTTGTTTTGAAAATCTCCCCAATATTGTTTTTAAAAAATATACAACTAAGATAGTTTGCGAAATTTCAAAAAAGAAATAAAAAATCGAAAAAACCCGAATGAATTTTCGATACAAACCGAAACCACAGCCGAGTGACAGTGCTGCATGCTGCTAGTGAGTGTTGAGACATAATGAAAAAAACATGTGAACAAATTTACAATATTTAGTCAGAAATTAATTAATTTAATCTTATAATTAGTGTTTGTCGAGAAATAAACAGCAAGCCCGACGAGTAGTCGCTCTCACTGTTTGCAGATTCCCCCCTACCCACAGTTTTATTTAAATTTTGCATCATCATTTTTGCCAACATTTTTGAAACTTGTGTTCTAGATTCTTTCTTCCTTAGAATCTTGCAAGATTTTGATATCAAGTTTGAAAACTTTTATTTTTTTTGGCAGTACTATTGAATATTATGTATGGATATGGATTAATTTTTCCAAAGTTTTCATGTATGTTACTGTGAATTGTAAATATGCATCATGCACCACTTGACCACAACCACTACTTGTTTTCGGCCCTTCATCGATTGGGGCCGATATTGAATACGACGTCGTCGGCGTAAATTAATTTCTCTCTTTTTTTCTTTCAAGAGTACAATTATTTATTGTGCATATTTTCAACGATTCGAGTAATAATTTCAAACATGATTCGACTGTTACAAACTACATGGGATTAGCTTATCAAATACCTCGTCTCAAAATTTGTAAGAACAAAAATAATTTATCGCTCGAGCTATTCCCGAAAACGAAATGGATTACTAGCTAGCAAAAAAGGCGATAAACGTTTTTTTTACCACTATTTATTGCTACACGAGTCCCTTAACAAATTGCTACACAAATCATAGCCAATTATCCAAATGATCCCATAATACTCTATAATATATCCATGATCATGACCAATGTAGTGTACATGGATTATGTTGTTGATGTGTCTTCCAAATCGGTAATAATTAAGTTGGAATCAATTGGTATTCTAATTCATTTACGAGTCATGGAAGAAAACTTCCTTGTCTGAGTTTCCTTGTCGAAGAAGCATTCTTTCCTATACAAGATGCCTCTAATAAGACGTGAAAGGGCATACCGCGAGAGGCGAGCAAGATTGTGAGACGTGGAGTCGAGAGAGCGGGACGTCGGAGCGAGATCGTGGGAACGCTATAGAGCCAAAAAAAAAAGGCGGAGCGAGCTAGATTGGAGAGCAAATTTCAAAGAGAGATCGAGATTTGAGAGAGAGAGAAAAAAACAAATGAGAACTAATATAAAGATAAAATAGAAAAGGCTAGATCATAACAAAAGAGAGATACACTAGAGATGAATATAATGTAGGATCACCTTGCACCTAGAACCATTTGGTAATCGGTTCGAGACATCAGGAGGGGAATTGGGGAACCAGTAAATTTCCTCCTTTAAAATAGAAAAAAAGAATGTATGATCAATCTTTCTTTCGTGTTTTGTAAATTCTTTGATATTGTTGGTGTTTGATTAATAAAAACAGTGCTGCATTTCCTAGTGTATGCAGGCCTTGTTCTTGGCCGAACCACCTTAAATTCCGTATTCTTTATTTTGTTATTTATTAGTGTTTATCGTACAAATGTAATTAGGTTTACAAGTATTATTTACAAACTTTTTTTTTTTTTTTTTACCATACACCCACAATATTACAAACACATTTTTCACTTGCAATTATTGTCACTCGTCATGAAAAATACGACAACTAGAAAAAAATAAAAAATCAACATATAGGCCACAAACTATTACAACTTAGGCATGATGCTATTAATTAACAAATAACAATGACATTTCCTTACCTCAATCCATATCAACCAACATTAAAAAAAAAAATTAATAATAATAATAATAATAATAATAATAATAATATAATAATAATCTTTTCAATGGTAATATATTACTTGATCTCTCTTTTTGGGACTTTCTTCTTGACTTAATTGATGCAATCTAGTCACTTTTTTTTTTCTCCAACATAAACCTACCAACAAGATAGAAGCAAACCATGCACCATTCTTTTATTATTAGCTTTTGTTTGGCACTTTTTTGGCACAAAAGTGATTATTTCCTTTTCACTTTTTCCCCCCCTTGTAAAAATCAATTCAACTTGATTAACATATATAACTTTATATCTCTTCATGTTTAAAGTGTATATATACCATGGTGCAGTCATATTCATACACACACAAACAAATAACCTTTAACAACCCCACTAAATATATGATCTCTCACCTCCATCTCGTTTTTTTCGAAAACGATAAAAAAAACTATATATTATATATATATGATATATATCGACGTCGTTGTCTCTATCTCCGCACGAAAGAACTTCGTTTTCTTGTAATGATCATTCTTGCATTGTTATTTAGTTTTGCAAGTCTCATAAAACAATAAACCTAATTATCAAATGTAATAAAAACCAAGGGAATGTGTATATATATATATATGTATAAAGAGAGATGATGAAGAAGAAGATGAAGAAGTAGTTTCTCTCTCTTCTTTTTTATTTGTTTACCCTATTTTTGACATCCGTGTTCATGGGAGTGAGAAAGTATGATAATCCTTTCGGAATATAATGCACCATTATAGAAGAAAAAAGTGGGTCCCATGCATGCATGTATGTATATATATATATCTGCCACGCTGGGACCCACCATTATTACCACTTAATAAATTAGTTCTAGTCAATTCCACTATAATATCCTACTGGACAAGTTTCTATATCTCCCTCTAATCTAAATCAATCTAAATCAGGTGGAAATTGGAACGGGAATTTTGATTTTTGCTGATTTCAATCCGATTCTTTTCGATTTGGAAACAATATTTGAATTCCAAAAATTTCAATTCCAATTTTTTTTCGGATTTGTATCATATGAAGTACGTTATAATTTCCAGTCCGATTATTTTATTTCGGAAAACTCCATCTTTTCCCCAAAAAAATTTATATTATCATATTATTATGCATAGGTGACTAAAAATCGGATTTTCTAATTCGGATAAACAAAAAAAATCAACTTTAGAATGAGTTTTTCATTCTAATTTTCGAAATTTCAATTTCTTATTTTTTTTCAATTTCCTTTAGAACGGAATTTGGATTAGATTTTCTCTTCCGACAAAATTGATTACTTTTATTTGTTCTAAAATGTTAATTTCGATCTGATTTGTCCGATTCCCAGTACTCCTAGGTAATACACCGAATGCAACAAGTAATTTCATATGCACGTAATCACACGTATACGTACATGAATGTATAAATATCCCGGAATTATTAATATACATGTATAAAAAGTTTGTACTCAATAAAATTCACAACCTTTATAATAACACAGAACAAATTAAAGCGAATCTCAATTGTCCAAAAAAGATGCTATAAAGATCTTGTCAAGGGAGACAAGAAGATTCCTAGTTGGTCGTTTATTCGTGATCCATAATATAACCCGACCCGCGCGTGCATCCGATCCGACAATTCTTAACTCAGTGGGTTACGCATTCGTTTGTGGCCATTCGCATGCAACAAGGGCTCAAAATTTTTGAATTTTGGCACTGTTTTTTTCAAACTTGGAATCATTATTTTAAAGAGACGTGACCTTAATTAATAACAGATTTATGTAATAATGACATCTATCATGCCATAACCCATATTTATATAGTAGTTTGATTATAAACAAATATGCTCTTAATGATTGTATTTCAAATGAAAAAATCTACCTAGGATGTGTTCTAGATTGTCTTTTTCTGACATTAAAAATCTACCTTGGCTTCTCAAAGAGGTTTCTATAGAATATAGGTCTAAGGTCTTCTAAATTCTACACTTGGTGAAATACACTGTCAAATTTACACACAATCGATCTGTACATAGGGGCGAAACCCGAAACCTGGTTCACGTTTCCTGGAAAAGAAAAAAGAAAAAAAAGAAACGCTGTCCTCTCGCATAGTCGTCAGCGGTCTACAATTGTTGCTTGCCATAAATTGCCACCCACCAGCGATCGAACACGCACCTACCATCGATTAAGGTTTAACTTGGCGTCTTCTCTCTCATCTTAATTTTAATTTTCAGAATGAAGATAAATTAGAACTCAATTTGTAATTTTGATAATCGACCTGATATTCCTGGTTTTCTTGGATTTTCATAGCAATTTTGCTTTTGCGATTCGTTTTGGTATTATCTTCTCGTGAAGGAAAAGAAATTTTCATAGCAAATTTTTTTTTTCCCGGGGACGCTATCCACGATATGCACCCTCACAAAAAATTCTGGCATCGCCAGTGTCTGTACACGTGTACAATATGATATCATGACTGTTAGAATAAAGAGGGTGGTTTTTGTCGCTTCAATGGTTATCTCAAGAAATTGCACAATAAATATTTTCAAATGCTGAGTCAGCCACTAATTTTCTTACCAACTGCACACTAGACTGTATACTTCCATATATCTTTAATTAACCCTAATTCAAACAATGTTAATTAAAATAGCAAGACCACACGCATAATTAGCCAATAAATCTATCTCTAATTAGTATTATATCTAAATAAATGGTTTTCTGGAATCTGATCCAAAAAACACATATGATCAACTATGCACTACTATGTTCCTTTTATCGAGTTTGATAAACATCGTAAAGAAACGGTGTGCAACATTAAAACAAGGGGCCTCGTTTATTACTCTAGCTGTAACCTAATATTAGTTAGGGCAAAGATACGATTACTCGGCAGCTGTTTCCTCGGCCGATTTCTTGTACTCTGGTTTGAGCTCGTATGTTCCTTGGTTTGCTCCTCGTTTATTGTACACGCACAGCTCGTTCAATATCTCTTTCAAAAATTGCTGCATAAGGAGATACAAGATGTTATAGGTATATTTTTCCAAAAAAAGTCGGTTATGATTTGTGTAATAGAATGATATGTAATAACATACGGCGGGTTGGTCGGTTTCTTGAACGAGCTGCTTGAGTGACCAATTAGTTTGCTTTTCGAAAAGTTTAAACATTATATCTTCTAGCTCCCCTCGGTCCCTTCTAGTTCTTTTCACATCGGGTCCCTTGATCGGAGCTGCTGCTTTCTTCTTGTCCTGTAGGATATATATACATGTAAGAAGTTTTGTGCAAACTATATCATGGTACTAATGCAAGAAAACGATGTTGCGATCTTGATTGCTACCATCGAGAAAAACTTTATATATATATATATATATATATATATATATATATATATATATATATATATATAAAAAGGGCTCGTTGCATTGAATGATTACAAATGATTTGCTATTTTTTACAATTATGTTTTGTTTTTGGAAATATATTTGGATTTTAACAATTCTGTATTTTGATCACAATTGGGATAAAATTCGGCTAGAATTTGGTTAGAAAGTCGACCATTTTCAGCAGTCCAATTAAGATTTTCTTCCATTCAAGTGACACAATTAATTATGAAATTTGAAGTAGCACAAACAACTACCAACGACGACTAGTAATATTTACGTTGGAAGGCATTTAATACACGACGAGACATGTAATATCTCGCACGGTTTTTTAATTTGGAAGATATGTAAAATCCTACGATTTTACGTTCTAATGTTACAATCATGGTTTTGATTTGGCATGCTATTTAAATCTACAAGATATGTAAAATTCTATGATTGTACGATCCAATATCACAATTACGATTTCACAGTGCCCTTCCGATTATACTAAAATCCCGATTTTGATTACCACGAATTTATAGCACTTATCCGATTTTGACTAAATCATGCTTAGGGTTCACTAAACTTCTAGCAATTTTGACAACCTTAATTAGGCCTCTAAATGCTCTTACAATCACACTCCACACATTAACATGACCAACGATATTTAAAAAAAAAAAAAAAAAAAAAAAAAAAAAAAAAAAACTACTAGAAAAACGATACTGAATTAAAAAAGCTAAGCAGAGAAACAAAATCGGAGAAAAATATTACCTTCGAAGTGGATGAAATCATGCCCATCATTCCAGGCATGGGCCTCATGTGCACGCCGCGATCATTATCGAGCACCTGATAAACACCAAATAAAATCCAAGATGGAAGATAATTTAGCATAAGATTTGCTTCAGACAAGAACCACGATTCATCAAAAGGGAAAGCATAAGTTAATTACACGACCTGAATTTGTCTGTTTTTGACCATGGATTTATTCGTCCTTTCCCGGCACATTCTTCTGTACTCTTCAATGTTCTGATGATGGGGCTTCATATCAAATTTGTGTTCCACTTTCCCTTCGAGCGCAACACTTCCTGTTAAAAAACAACACCCTATTGTAATAACTAGATAACATTTAAAAACACAACAATGACAGCTGTTCACTAACAATTTAATTTTTTTATAAACCGATAGCAAAAGTTAAGCAGAGATCGTCTGTCTATTTTTCCCAGTAACTTAATCTAATCTCTCACTATTTTAGGGTATCGATTTGATCTCAAGCTTTAGTTCATTTAGGTTTAAATCTTAGTAGCATTGAAGACAAATAATGAAAACGAAGATAAATCATCCATATCAATATCATCCTTACTGTGATAAGAATCCCGAAAAAAAAAAAAAAAAATCTTTCATAGTTTTCTTTACTGCATCGGCAATACATACTTCAACGAAAGCTCCTTATTACAGCACCAAAAGACAACTTCTTAGCAGGGGCGAGTCCACCCTCAATTCATAATTTATCCCCTATTATTATACCTATAAATATATTTAGCCCATTCAATTTTTATTAATTAGCCTACCCAAAATTCAAATTAATGCCAAAAAAAAACTCTAATTTTTTTTTCCTATTTTCTGATTTTGTCACGAAAAAGTCCTAAATAAATTTCGAGGCGCTGCCCCCGAACCCCGTAAAATTTAAGCCCACCTTTACCATGTAACAAATTCGTGGACTCGCCACTGCTTCTTAGGTTTTCTATTATCAACAGCGAATCAAAATTTAAACCAAATGCAATAGCTCAATGATGCAATAATAAAACGAGGATGTAAGAGCAAAAAATAAGGCACTACTAAAATTCGGACATGAGAAACAGCAAAATCGAGAAAATTAACCGTGATTGGTCTCGGAGAAAACAGTCATGGGAACGAAATCCTTAAACATGTTGAGAGAGAAACTCTTCGGCATCTGCACAACCTCACTCCCACCCATCTCCATCGTAAACTAAAAAATTCACCAATTAATTCAATTTTCAAAATTCTACAACATATTAAATAATAAATAAAAAATTAACACTTAGAGAGAGAAAGAGAATGATGATTACCTAGAGAGAGAGAGAGAGAGAGAGAGAGAGATGATTACCTGGAGAGAGGACGGGTCTTCAGGACGGAGGGGATCAAGTGAGACGACAACTTTAGCCACGGGTGGCGACTCGGCGGCGGCGGAGGAGGAGGAGGCGGCGGCGGACTTCCACGCCTTCGAAACAACGGGGGGGCACTTCATAAGCCAAATAGATCGATCGGATTTAGCTGTGTCGAGGGTGATTTTATCGTTGTTACTGAGTTCATCCGCCATGAATGGGGGGAGTACAAGTAGAACCTTCTATTCTCAACCAGAGTCGCGTGTTGTGTGTGTTTTCCGTTCCGTTTATTTCTTTTGTCCTAAAAAAAACAAGGGGTAAAGTGGTAAATGACCGACTCAAATAGACCCAGGTCTTTTCTGTGGTACGGTCGGGCCGGGTTGAAATTAGTTCAAATGGGCCCAAGTGGGCTGAAAATTTTGGGCTTTTGGGCTAAGGCCTATAACAAATATCTAACCATTCTAATTATTATAGAATAAAACCCTATTAGCTCAGAAGATAAAATATAATTAATTAAGCTAATATCTTATCTTATAACATATGAATTGATGGGCAAAGGAAATGAGGAATTTTAATTGAAGACCGAATGCTACTACCCTTATTTCACACTCAGGTCATGTATTTATACATGAATATTACAAAGCCTTAGTCATACTATCATATGATATCTATAATTGAGAGAAAGACACGTAGCAATCATATACTTAGTCCACAAGTAATAATAAAATATTACAATACTCCCCTTGGACTAAGTATTATTAGTAGCGGCTATAAATTGGATGAGTAAAATGTATGTATGCCTCGTTAAAAACCTCAAGTCGGAAAACCCAGTGGGATAAAACCGATCAAAAGGGAAAAAGAGTGCATAACTCAAATCCAAGCCGCGTGCATAAGCTGCCTCATTAAAAACCTTTGCTGGAAAACCCAAGGGGACAAAACCAGTCAAAAGGGAAAAAGAGTGCAGCGCACTATTGCTCCCCTTGAAATGAGCAGTGTAAACCTTCTCCATATTGGCTCTTCTCATTCCAATGCCGTATTACAATTTCTCATATGTAGAAGTCAACAAGGACTTTGTACACAAATCAGCAAGATTGCCACATGAGCGAATTTGTCGAATTTTGATCTCTCCATTATTCTGAAGCTCATGTGTGTGGAATAACTCTGGTGATATAAGCTTGGTCCTATCACATTTTATGTGTCTGCCCATTTCCTGTGCTATATAATCAATATTATCATGTTAATTGGGCATGCTTGTTTGATAAATCAACAAGATGTACCTGCAACATTACAAAACATTGTTCATTATTATAATCATCGTAGACAGTCTATTGAGCAATTGAGAATGTAAAAATATTATCGATGATTATCTCATTTATATCCCATATTTCATTGAAATAGCTTATGTGATTCTCGGTATTCTCAAGATTTGATATCACGTTTTCGGTCGATATCGGGCTCAACAGATTCATTTGGAGCATTCTCACTAGGAATCGCCTCATTTTGAGGGTTCATTGATTCTCCCCTTTCTTTTTATAGGAACAACGTCATTTGATCCAATAAGTCTACCCTGTTTTTGTCGTGGGGGATCATCATTTATTTTCGCATGTTCTTCAGGAGCAGCGATCCTAGCTGAAACATTCACAGCTGGAATATAAGACTTTGTAACTATACTGGCATCATTAAATGCATCACGAAGTCTATTGGCAATATTTTGTAAATGAATGATTCTATGGATCTCATTTTCACATTCAGAAGTACGTGGGTCTAGATGAGATAAATGTTGCTCACACCATATGCGATTCTCGATTGGTTTTTGTTTGTCATTATTACAGATATTCTGAATATCCTCACCAATCGGTATAAATAATGTCTCATCAAAGTGACAATCCGCAAATTTAGCGGTAAATAAATCATCCGTCATTGGTTCCAAGAACCTAATAATTGACGGTGAATCAAATCCAACGTATATGCTAAGTTGGCGTTAGGGACCCATTTTAGTCCTCTGAGGAGGAGGTATTGGCACTTGCACAGCGCAACCAAGTGTGCGAATGTGCGAAATATCGGGCTCAAAGCCTAATGCCAATTGCATTGGGGAATGCATATGATAAGCAGTGGGGCGTAATTTAATCTGATGCATGCAATACTGCATGGCCCCATGCTGCACTAGTGAGTTTAGAACTCATCAGCAAAGTACGAGCAATTAATTGGACGCGTTTAATTAGAGATTCCGCCAGTCCATTTTGAGTGTGAACGTATGCTACTGGGTGCTCGACATTTATTTCCAGAGCTGCACAATAATATATGACAGCAAACGCGCAAATACTATATTTCGCGTAAATAATAAGCATACGTGGTATCATTAGGCAACATAATTGTTGCATTCCCGGAGTCATCTATTATCTCTACGGGATCTGATATGATTTTAACTTGTGCCTTGCACAATGTCACACTCGAGAAATATATTTATTATTGAATATTGAGTGTGTAGTTGCACTATCGAGTAGGCAATAATCATATTTGTCCATATTTTACATGTACGTGTATCAAAATCAACTCGACCTCGTGTACTATCCTCCAAGGGAGATATGTACATGTGGGTTTATTTAAAACAACTCAATCTTGGGAATCACTCCTTCCAAGAGAGATTTATATACAATGGGTACAAAATAACCCAAAACCCTTTAAATTTGGACTTGTGATCAATAGCCTCTAAGTTGGCTCTTGACGGATTTTACCTCGTCTAATAACTCTACGAGCTTCAGGCTCGGAGATATTTTCAAATATTTGGCCTTTAAATCGGCTTTTGACGGAAATTATCACGTCTTGACTCAACGAGCTTCAGACTAGGAGATATATTCAGATATTTGGCCTATAAATCGGCTTTCTTGTCTCAACAAGTTTAGACTCGGAGTTGTATTAGATATTTAGCCTCTAAATCGGCTTTCTTGCTTTAACGAGTTTAGACTCTGAGTTATATTAAAGATTTAGCCTCTAAATCGACTTTCCTGCTTCAACAAGTTTAGACTCGGAAAGACCCCTTTTGGTTGGATTTGATCCATCCCTTCGATTTATTGTATAGTATCTGAAAATACAAATTTGATTTCTCAATAGAAAAGTGACAGAAGTTTGTAGCATTGTGTATTTTCAGTCGAAAAATTCGAACCATTAACTATTGACTGTCTCCTTTCAAATTCATGAACGATTTTGGGATTCGAATCTCAAAATATTTAGCCTCTAAATCGGCTTTCTTGCTTCAACGAGTTTAGACTCGGAGCTATATTAAAGATTTAGCCTCTAAATCGACTTTCTTGCTTCAACGAGTTTAGACTCGCAGCTATATGAAATATTTAGCCTCTAAATCGGCTTTAAACGGAGATTATTATTTCTCCAACCCCACGAGTATCAGGCTCGGAGTTAATCTCATAGTCTCTAAATCGATTTTCAACTGAGATTATTATATCTTTTACTCAACGAGTATCATGCTCGGAGTTAATATATTGGCCTCTAAGTCGGCCCACAGATCTGTTAAAACTAGCACGTGCTTATAACACTGCTTGGGATCCACAAGCTTGCAAATATAAATTTCAGCAGCAATTCAACAAATATATAAACAATATACTAATATACATATATAACGTGTTATAGAATAAACTATAATAACTCAAGTATGTTTATATACGTATATTATATATTACACAAAGGAAATAATATATATTGTAAGTAGTATTGAACTACTACATAATATAAATTTGAAGGATACAAAATGTGCTGATGGAAGTTCAATCTGTATATTTCTCATTTCGGATGTATCTATATATACAAGAAAGCATTGATGCTTTGTCATGCTAAGTATATAGAAATGTGACACGTAGCTTGTCTTTGAATACTTAGTGCATAAGAAAAAGACTAGATATATATTACAATACTCCCCCTTGAACTAAGTATTATGAGTAGCTGCTATAAATTTGATGAGTAAAATGTATGTATGCCTCGTTAAAAATCTCAAGTCGGAAAACCCAGTGGGATAAAACCGATCAAAAGGGAAAAAGAGTGCATAACTCAATCCAAGCTATGTGCATAAGCTGCCTCGTTAAAAACCTTTGCTGGAAAACCCAATGGGACAAAACCAGTCAAAAGGGAAAAAAAGTGCAGCGCACTATTGCTCCCCCTGAAATGAGCAGTGTAAACCTCCGGGGTGAGCTATCAATCTTGCTCCATATTGACTCTTCTCATTCCAATGCCATATACCAATTTCTCAAATGTAGAAGCCTGGAAGGACATGGTTCAATCGCCTTTTATGTATCTGTGCTATATAATCAACATTATCATGTTAGTGGGCATGTTTTTTTGGTAAATCAACAAGATGTACCTGCACCATTACAAAACATTGTTCACTATTATAATTATCGTAGATAATCTATTGAGAAATTGAGAATGTAAAAATATTAGCGATGATTATCTCATTTATATCACATATTTCATGGAAATAACTTATGGGATTCTCGATATTCTCGAGATTTGATATCGACTTTTCGATATCAGGCTCAACAGATTTATCTGGAGCATTCTCACTAGGAACCACCTTATTTGAGGGTTCATTGATTTTCCCCTTTCTTTTTCTAGGAACAACGTCCTTTGATCCAATAGGTCTACCCTGTTTTTGTCGTGGGGGATCATCATTCATTTTCGCATGTTCTTCAGAAACAGCGATCCTAGCTGGAACATTCACAGCTGGAATATAAGACTTCGTGACTTTACTTGCATCATTAAATGCATCAGGAAGTCTATTGGCAATATTTTGTAAATGAATGATTCTATGGATCTCATTTTCACATTCAGATGTACGTGGGTCTAGATGAGATAAATGTTGCTCACACCATGTGAGATTTTCGATTGGTTTTTATTTATCATTATCACGGATATTCTGAATATCCTTACCAATCGGTATAAATAATGTCTCATCAAAATGACAATCCGCAAATCTAACGTTAAATAAATCACCCGTCATTGGTTCCAAGAACCTGATAATTGACGGTGAATCAAACCCAACGTATATGCCAAGTCGGTGTTGGGGACCCATTTTAGTCCTCTGGGGATGAGGAATTGACACTTGCACAGCGCAACCAAATGTGCGAATGTGCGAAATATCGGGCTCAAAGCCTAATGCCAATTGCATTGGAGAATGCAAATGATAAGCAGTGGGGCGTAATTTAATCAGTGCTGATGCATGCAATACTGCATGGCCCCATGCTGCATTAGTGAGTTTAGATCTCATCAGCAAAGTACGAGCAATTATTTGGACGCTTTTAATCAAAGATTCCGCCAGTCCATGTTGAGTGTGAACGTATACTAATGGGTGCTCGAAATTCATTCCCAGAGCTGCACAATAATATGTGCCAGCAAACGCGCAAATGCTGCATTTCGCGTATATAATAAGCATACGTAGTATCATTAGGCAACATAATTGTTGCATTCCCGGAGTCATCTATTATCTCCACGGGATTTGATATGATTTTAACTTGTGCCTTGCACAATGTCACACTCGAGAAATATATTTATTATTGAATATTGAGTGTGTAACTGCACTATCTCAGTAGGCAATAGTCATCAATGTTGTTCATGTACGTGTATCAGCTCGACCTCGGGTATTTATCCTCCAAGGGAGATATGTACATGTGGGTTTATTCAAAACAACTCAATCTTGGGAATCACACATTCCAAGAGAGGTTAAACATGGATACACACAAAATAACTCAATCTCGGGAATCACATATTCCGAGAGAGATATATATACACTGGATACAAGATAACCCAAACCTTTTAAATTTGGGCTTGTGATTAATAGCCTTTAAGTTGGCTCTTGACGGGTTTTACCTCGTCTAATGACTCTACGAGCTTCAGGCTCGGAGATTTATTCAGATATTTGGTCTTCAAATCGGCTTTTGACGGATATTATCACATCTTAACTCGACGAGCTTCAGGCTCTGAGATATTTTCAGATATTTGGCCTTTTGAATTGGCTTTTGACGGATATTATCACGTCTTAACTCAACGAGCTTCAGGCTCGGAGATATCTTCAGATATTTGGCCTTTAAATCGGCTTTTGACGGATATTATCACGTCTTAACTCAACGAGCTTCAGGCTCGGAGATATTTTCAGATATTTGACCTTTAAATCGGCTTTTGACGGATATTATCACGTCTTAACTCAACGAGCTTCAGGCTTGGAGATATCTTCAGATATTTGGCCTTTAAATCGGCTTTTGACGGATACTATCACATCTTAACTCAACGAGCTTCAGGCTCGGAGGTGCTTTCAGATATTTGGCCTTTAAATCGGCTTTTGACGGATATTATCACGTCTTAACTCAACGAGCTTCAGTCTCGGAGTTATATTTGTGATTTAGCCTCTAAATCGGCTTTCTTGTCTCAACGAGTTTAGACTCGGAGTTGTATTAAATATTTAGCCTCTAAATCGGCTTTCTTGCTTCAACGAGTTTAGACTCGGAGCTATATTAAATATTTAGCCTCTAAATCGGCTTTCTTGCTTCAACGAGTTTAGACTCGGAGCTATATTAAATATTTAGCCTCTAAATCGGCTTTCTTGCTTCAACGAGTTTAGACTCGGAGCTGTATTTTATTTATTTGACTGGAATTCCAACGTCTTGGCTCAACGAGTTTTTCACTCGGAGTTATAGTAGACCTCTATACGGCCTCTGTTAAGCTATACGGGTACTATGCCCGAAGTTAAAAGGATAGCCTCTATATCGGCTTTAAAGGGAGATTATTATTTCCCCAACTCCACGAGCTTTGTGCTCGGAGTTAATCTCATAGTCTCTAAATCGACTTTCAACTGAGATTATTATATCTTTTACTCGACGAGCATCATGCTCGGAATTAATATCTTGGCCTCTAAGTCGGCCCACACATCTGTTAAACTTAGCACGTGCTTATAGCACTACTTGGGATCCACAAACTTGCAAATATAAATTTCAGCAGCAATTCAACAAATTAATAAGCTATAGATTAATATACACGAATCCATCATATCCTTTGAGAAATGATAGCGTATAAAATACCGAAGTATTCGCTAATCATTCTCGTTTGTCATTTCGACAATAGATTGAGGATCTGGATTTTCGTAAAATAAAATAGAAAGAAGAGTACGAAAATAGCAAATCCCTATCGAGCAAAAACTCGTGCCGATAACATATTATAGAATAAAACCCTATTAGCTCAGAAGATAAAATATAATTAATTAAGCTAATATCTTATCTTATAACATATGAATTGATGGGCAAAGGAAATGAGGAATTTTAATTGAAGACCGAATGCTACTACCCTTATTTCACACTCAGGTCATGTATTTATACATGAATATTACAAAGCCTTAGTCATACTATCATATGATATCTATAATTGAGAGAAAGACACGTAGCAATCATATACTTAGTCCACAAGTAATAATAAAATATTACAATACTAATTAATTAATTGGTTAGTCAGAATAATTCTGAAGCCATAATAAATAAATAAATGTACCGAAAAATCTTTAGCACCAATTTTAGGCTGTCACTTTCACCTAGCTTTCACATATTTGTAATTTATATATAGCTCCATATCTATAAGGCATTAAAAAATCAAAAGTTGACGTCATTCATGAAGTGTCATTGGAGATATTTAAGATGTTATTTCCATGACTTAATTGCACATAACCCCCCATATGTTTAATTGTTAAATACACCATCGTGTTTAAAAAAATTACCAAAAACCCCCATGTTGCATATATATATATATCTATCTCACGGCCCCTAATCAAATATACATTAAAAACAAATCAAAATCACAAATAAATCATTAATTAAGAAAAATACAATTCATCCGTGAATAACTTTGTAATTCACTATTGAACCAAGCTGATACAAATTGAATTAGAAAGCTAAATCAAATAACTGCGGTTTTCATATTTTAAATTTTGCAAAAATCAAACTACAAAGGAGTTAAAATCACGTTCAAATCCACTAATTTGTATGGCTTCAAATTTCTTCCATCTAAATATAATTGAATTTAACATAATTGGCATATAACCGGAACCAAATAACAATAACTAATGTTTATGACATGTTACACCTAGTGAAACTATCGAGTGATTTTATACCATAAATCTATATAAATAATTATCCATTGAGCACACATAAACATATATATCAATGGTGCACTACATTTCCCCGATTGTAGTATCTACAAAACCCGAGAACTAATATCTGACATACCTCAACAAATTAATTTGAACAAGTCTATCTACCATGGATCATGCATTATATTGTCTCATTTGTCTTACTCTACTATAAGATCAATTTTCCCCAACTTGTAATTATTCTTGTTAAAGTACAAATCAAAGTGATTTTAATTAATTAATTTTGAATAAATTAAACATTTGAACTTTTATTAGTGTGATTACGCATCTATTAATTACTAATATTTTTTTTCTTGACAAAAAGAACCAACTTTAGACGTTATCATAAATCATAATCAACTATGCTAGTGGCAAAGAAAAGTAATTAACAAAGTCTTAAACTCTAGCAATAATTGCAAACCCCGTCAAAATTACTCATTTACCCCTACCTTTCTTGGCGAGCAACAGCACACGTCATTTGTATTAACGGATAAGCAACAATCAACCATAGCAAATGCGCCACGTGTCCTTATCTCATTAGCCAGTACCCACCCACTATCACCTCTCCCTAGCCAATATAAACACAACTCCCACTCCACTGGAAAAAAAATATCTTTCTTTCTCTCTCTCTCTACAATGGCTTCTTCTTCGCTCCTTTTCCTTCTCTCTCTAACCCTCCTATCCTCTGTGCTCGCGTCCACCGAGAGTATCCTGGACACGGTCACCGACGATCCCCTGATCCGGCAGGTCGTATCCGACGGCGCCGATGCCGTCGATCAGCTCCTCCACGCCGACCACCACTTCTCGCTGTTCAAAACCAAGTACGGGAAGTCGTACGCCACCCAGGAGGAGCACGACTACAGATTCTCGGTCTTCAAGGCTAACCTGCGCCGATCTAAGCGCCACCAGATCCTCGACCCCTCCGCCGTCCACGGCGTCACCAAGTTCTCAGATTTGACCCCCGAGGAGTTCGAGAAGAGCTACCTGGGCCTCCGCCAGAAGAAACTCAAGCTTCCGGTCGACGAGAACAAGGCGGCCGTTCTGCCGACTGAAGATCTACCCACGGACTTCGACTGGAGAGATCACGGCGCCGTTACCGCCGTTAAAGATCAGGTATTTTTTTTTCTCAGTTGACTTTATTATTTCTTCTTGTGTCACTAGTAGATATGTTGATCGAACATATACAAGCTTAATTGTTAATTAGAATCATAATTTTGTTAATTAATTCTTCAAATGACTTGTTAATCGATTTTTACATATTGAACGTGTTAGACCCTAATTCAAATTAGGGCTCTGTATTTCATATTTTCAATTGAAGGATTAGATATAGGTGAACATATATAATCCTGAAATGAAATATTGTACTTGGAAAACTATTATTGCTATGATATATATATGTGTGTGTATGTATATGTGTGTAGGTATAGATGATGAATTTCTTTGTTTGGTGTGTTGTGATTAGGGTTCTTGCGGGTCGTGTTGGTCGTTCAGCACAACCGGTGCGCTGGAAGGAGCTCACTATCTGGCAACTGGGGAGCTAGCCAGCCTCAGTGAGCAGCAGCTTGTGGATTGTGATCATGAGGTTTTGATTATATTTAATTTTAATTTTAATTTTTAAAAGTTTATTTATATACTCGAAGAGAACGTATGTTTGAAGCCTATTAATATGGAAACTAATTGAGGAATCATCCATGTAGCAAGAACTCGTTAGATTCGTATGATTCGTATTTTTCACACTGAGATTATTATTAATGCTTCTATTATCGGCCACTGCCAAAACATATTTTGCTCAAATTCAATGTTATTTGCAGTGCGATCCAGATGAAGCTAACTCGTGTGATGCGGGGTGCAACGGTGGACTAATGAACAACGCCTTCGAGTACACTCTGAAAGCCGGTGGACTTCAGAGAGAGAAAGACTATCCCTACACTGGAAAAGACGGTGTCTGCAAGTTCGACAAAACCAAGGTCGTCGCATCAGTATCGAACTTCAGCGTTGTGTCACTAGACGATAGCCAAATCGCAGCAAATCTTGTTAAGTACGGCCCTCTTGCAGGTATGAGCCGATTTTTCAAATAAACAAGAGCTTCGATTTCATTATAAGTTATAATATTATAAAAAAAACAAATTCCAATATCCGTGGGTTTTTTTTATCTGACAGTGGGGATTAATGCTGCTTGGATGCAAACATATATCGGCGGAGTTTCTTGCCCATACGTTTGTGGGAAACGCAATTTGGACCACGGGGTTCTCCTAGTTGGATATGGTGCTGCTGGATATTCGACTATTCGACTAAAGAACAAGCCTTACTGGATTGTGAAGAACTCTTGGGGAGAAAGCTGGGGAGAGGAAGGGTATTACAAGATTTGCAAGGGTCACAATGTGTGTGGGGTGGAGTCCATGGTTTCTAGTGTGAATGCTATCCACACGACTTCAGCGTAACTCGTCTAAAATTGAGTTACCGATTAAATTGTGTACTAAGTTGCAATATGTGTATTGTGTATGCGTAGGCTCGTGTAAATAAGAAACGCTTTCCGATTGTACTTTACTACTTTCAGTGCCCGATAGCAGCTCCTTGAAGCTCTTTGGGATTTTATAAACATTCCCGAATTATGTAATCTTTAATTTCGATGGATATAATTATGCGTATTTAATTGTTGCATCGTATGCATTTGTAGAAATTGAACTGAAAAGTGTTTGTGCTCGAAGCAGAACACCTCTCGTGCCCACAACAAATAGGACTATGCACATGAAAATAATAAACTCAGATTCAACATACATTACAAAGATGTATTTTTCGTATATCTGTTATTCAAAGATGAGAGAACCACCCTAAATTTAAATTAAGGCTTAAATTCCAATGTACTCGAAACTTTTTAGCACTTATAGACATCTGAATTTCCATTTACCACTTGGAGGTAACTTTCTTAACACTTGTATATTGATTCTGAAATATACATAAGCTTTCACACCCTAAACGGCGAAAAGTCGTAGAAGGTGAATTTTTAACATAGTCCTATTTGTGGCACTATCCACCCTTGTTTTGTTGTACAAATTCTTAGAAAAATTCCAAAGTTAGATAAAAATATGTAGAAGATTCCTGAAAATTAGAGAAATTACTAGGAAGTTTAATTGCATAAATATTTCATATTATACTTTTAGAATATTCTGGCAGAGCTCTAGGGATATATTCAGAGTCTATGTATCATATCAATTTATAATGTTCGTTAAGCACATGAAGTAGTATAAATAGGTATAGTTGTTTAATTTGTGTCTATCGAAGAGTTCAAATTATAATCAAATGCATGTGTGAAAAAAATAACTATTAAAGTTTACTTTATCAAATATTTTTTGTTAGAAAATATGCAAACATTGGTGCCGAATGACATCTAGAACCGTAAGATATTAGTGTGACAAAAATGTCTAATACCAAATCACAAAGAAATCTAGAATAGTTAGGAAAATATTATGTAGTGAATTCCGAGTGGACAGATTAGATGATTTTATTTTGAGTATGAGTTGCATGTTATCTTGTTATGTTTCCCAGGTCGTTTGCAATTTCACTCCATAATGCTGGAAAGCAAAGCAATAAATTTCACTCTATAAAAGCAATAAATGAGCTGCCTGCTCAGTCTGCTTCGACATAGGGAATGACGCGATGGATATTAACAGTAGAAAATATTAACAGTAGAAGAAGAATTGATAGAGGTGAAATAAATTCGATGGATACTAACAGTAGAAGAATTGATAGAGGTGAAAAAAAGAATTGATAGAGTTCGATGGATATTAACAGTAGAAAATATTAACAGTAGAAGAAGAATTGATAGAGGTGAAATAAATTCGATGGATACTAACAGTAGAAGAATTGATAGAGGTGAAAAAAAGAATTGATAGAGTTCGATGGATACTAACAGTAGAAGAATTGATAGAGGTGAAAAAAAGAATTGATAGAGGTGAAAAAAGTGGTGAAAAAAGTGGGTCGTTGTTGTTTACTGTCGGGACGCCCATTTTGGATTTGGTTCAGCGAAAAGGTGGAAAGTCGAGTGCTATGCGGTCTATTTTAGCTACGCGATATAGGAAAGTTTTTGTTTCCCATGTCGTTTACAATTTCTATAAAAGCAATAAATTTCACTCTATAATGCTGCAAACAAAGTTACTGAGACCAATTCTTTATCGATTTTTTTTTTTTTACTTTGATTTTATTCTGTTTTTTTTAAGTTGCGCATCTAGTTTATCAATTAAAAATACTAATGCTATTAATCAATTATTATTATCTTCAGGATTTTCAAGCTTCAATTTTCAATTTTCTTATAATGTTGTGGCATGCTTCGTGCTCTATTGTTGGCTACCACTCTCATTATCTTGAGGATTTTCAAGCTTCAATTTTCTTATAATCTTGTGGCATGCTTCATACGCTGCTCTATTGTTGGCTACCACTCTCTTGGCTCTATACTTTGCTCTTCCAACGAATTCACCATCCACCATAAATTCGACTTCTCCTGTTTCTTTCCACAAGTCTCTACTTTCGAGTTTCACTTTGTTTTTCTGGCAAATCTCGTATAGCAACGTCACTGGATGTGTGTGTAGAGTTGATGGAGTGATCATAGGCTGCAATAGATTCTTGACGATCTACACAAACGAACACATAAATAAGCCACATAGCATCTTGATCTCATTGTACAACTATAAAAATCATTAATGACTAAACTAATATAATTGCCCCAAGATTTGACAAAATGCTTTTAAAGAAAGATTTTCATAAACTTCGAATTGAAGCAGATTTCGAACTTATTCAGATTCGACAAAAGGCTTTTAGGGAAATATTTTCAAAATTTCGGATTTAAGTAGATTTCAAAGTTAGTCCAAATCGAGAGTTTGAACTGTTTTTGGACCCCGTAAACATTTAACTCCGTCTTTTAGCACGTGTCATGTGTATCTTCAACAAAGTCCTCGACTAAAAAACGGACTATAAACTATAAGATTCTCTCTATTCAAGGACAGTCGATACGAATAAAAAATGGACTGATCAATATAATAGATGCATACATTTATTTAATTTATGAGAACTAAGTGAATGAATGACACATAAATTCAAAAGGGTATAAAAGGAAAAACCTTGCAAGTTGTCTCCATGGAGTTGGAATCAATATAAATAGCACCCACCAAAGATTCAACAATATCTGCAAGTGCTTTTGGTGCATTAAGCAGTCCTGACGAATGTATTGGATAATTCACAATTGCCTCCTCGAATTCTTTAATCTGTTTTATAATAAACAAAAAATATTTAAATTAATTAATTCTACAAAAAGAAAAAAATAATTAAAAAAAGGGCAAATTACGGTCACTCAGTTATGGTCAAATTACGAAAACCTCCTCCTCTTCTCAACTATGTAAATTTAGGGATTTTAAATTGGTAAAATCGAACCGAAATTTTGGTACGCCAATATTTCGTACTGTTTACCGAATTGAATATACGGTAAATAACCGAATTACCTAAATTTTATATAAAAATATTTAAAGTGAGATGATGTAATTACCCAAACAAAAGGTGTTTTTTCTTAATTCTAATTGGCCCTTAAAAAAATAATAATTCAGATAATTACTTGTCCAGCGAGAAGGGGTTTCTTGTGGCGCAGAAACGTGTGGAGCTTGTACTTGAAAGCCACACGTGCGAGCTTCTCGGTGTCAACGTTTGCGGCTCGGAGCTTGGTGAGTTGACCCGGCGGCAAATCTGGGTACAGCCTGAAATGCTCCTCCGCCATGAAAAAACTGAGAATTGAGTCTCCGATGTACTCGAGCCTCTCGTACGACGTCGTAGAGGTCTTGTCCTGGTCCAAGTACGAGTAGTGTGTGAACGCCTGTTGCAGCAAATTAGGGTTTATGAATTCGTATCCGATTATATCCTTGATTTTATCCACCAGATTATCATCCGATGATTGTTTACCCCCAGCTTCATCTTCTTCTCCGTGATTCTCGCTGGCTTTATCCACCAGATTATCCCGTGATTTATCTGCTGCTGCTGCTGCTTCTTCTTCTTCTTCGTGATTTTCAAGACGAAGGTCTTCCATGGTTAATGACGATATTTTTTGACTTTTTGTGTGTATTACGGGTGTTGTTATATATATATATATATATATATATATATATATATATATATATATATATATATATATATATATATATATATTATATATGTGACGCGAGTGAATCGAGACAAGCAATTTGTTTCCTAGTACAACAAGATACGGCGGTGAATGAGTGTGTGGAATATTAAATAGGGTTTCAACATTGATATGGTTAATAATTTATTTAAGAAAAATATAAAAATAAATAAACGTAAGGACCAAGTTATGTAAATTGCGAAAAAAACCCTCTTATTTGGGTAATTACAGTTACCCCTCATTTTAAATATTTTAACATATAATTTATGTAATTCGGTTATTTACCGAACCAAATCGTATATTCAGTTCGGTAAACGGTATAAAATGTTGGCGTACCGAAATTTCGGTTTAGTTCTACCGATTTAACACCCCTAATTTTACCTCTGGAGTGTTTTTTCCGTACAATAATAAATAGTTATTGGTGGGGGTGGCTGTAATTACCCAAACATAAGTCAGGTTTTCGTAATTTGATCATAACTCAGGGGTGACCGTAATTTGCCATAAAATAAAAAAGTTTCATATTCGAGTAAATTGGCAAACAAGTTCTAATTTAACGAATAATATGGTCTTTTCAATGTATGTAAGAAAAATGTATGCTGATTCTCAATCTAACCACTATGTCAATTTCTTTTCTTATGTTCTTCGTTTTGAATTGGCACGAAATTAGGGTTTACTGTTGCATAGATATGATCCGAGCTACGGTTTCATGATTGAGCAGCGGTTCGATTGATCAACAATTCAATTGGTTACAACAATAACTAATTAATTTAGCAAATTATTATTTATATTATTAAAAATAACGTTTTTCAATTTATAATGTATACATAATTCATTTAGTGTACAGTACTTTGTTATTTAAGAAGGAAAAAAAAACAATTCACACTGTAAATCATATATTTTGCAAGTGTGTTGAAAATAATTAACCACACCAAACATCTCACACACTAATTAATTATCAAAACTCCATAGAAGAAATTATAAGTTAAAAAAATCCAAATTATTCCCAAAAAAAACAACCAGCAAAAACAAAATCCAAAAACCAAAGCAACAAAAACCAAGTCTTTAAAAACTCAGAGCTTATCCTCAAAATCAGAGAGTGGAGTCATCTGCTCCTTCAAACCCTTCCTCTTCCTAATATCCGCAACAAGTGTAGCCGCCTGCGAACCGGCTTCCAACGGATCCGAACTCATCGTATCCCAATGGTCGAACACGCACTGAGGGAACGCTTGACCGGAAGTCGCGGCTCTCAGCGTAGCCGAGAAACCAAACGACTCAACCACCGGCAAGTACGCCTTGATGTTGTAAAGCGGCGTACCGGGCCTCTGCATTTCCTCGAACACGTGTCCGCGCTTCTGATTCAGCACGCTGTAGATGCCGCCGAGCGCCTGCTCGGGCGCTTGAATTTCCACGAGATAAACCGGCTCCAAAAGCCTCGGCTTTGCCGTAATCTGCGACGCGTAGATAACCCTCCGGGCGGTCGGGATAACCTGTCCCCCGCCCCTGTGGATGGCGTCAGTGTGTAGAACAACGTCGCAAACCTCGAAGCAGATGCCACGCATGTTCTCTTCGGCCAACGGGCCCTCCTTCGAAGCCCACTGAAAACCGGCAACGACCGAGTCCTTAATCTCGTTCAAGTACTGAACTCCCTTACACATATCGACAACCATATTCGGGCCGGTTGTTTCGGGCCCGAAAGCCCAAATCTTCTTCGCCAGCTCCTTGTCCCAGCCGAACTCCTCCGCGAGGATCTTGGATCGGATCTTCGGGTCGTCTCTCGGGCCGATTCTCCCCTCGTCGATGGCTTCGGCTAGCCCATCCTCCAGAGGCCTCGCCTCCATGTAGAGACGGTTGTGCTTGTTGGGCGACTTACTCATAACCGTACGGCACGACCTGTCGATGACCGTCTCGCGGAAGGAGACGACCGGATCGGATTTTATAATCTCAGCCCCACCCATGTAGTCGTCCACCAAGTCTTTCAGGCAGATCTCGAGGTGCAACTCCCCTGCACCGGCTATAATATGCTCACCGGATTCCTCGATAGTACAAACAACCATGGGATCGGATTTCGATAAACGCTTCAAACCCTCCACAAGCTTCGGCAGGTCCGAAGCCACCTTGCACTGCACGGCCACACGCACGACCGGGGAGACCGAAAACTTCATTGCTCTAATCGGATGCGCGTCCACTTCCTTCTCGTTTGTTAAAGTTGCGTTTTTCGTAATGAACTGATCGAGCCCCACCATAGCTACCGTGTTCCCGCACGGTACGTCTTCGACGGTTTCCTGCCTCTTGCCCATCCAAATAACGGTTCTTTGAACACTCTTGACATATAGGTCCTTCTTTTCGCCGGGGACGTAGTTCGGGCCCATGATTCTGACCTTCTGACCGGTCGAAACCTTCCCGGAGAAAACCCTACCGAAGGCAAAGAACCTTCCCTTGTCGGAAGCCGGAATCATCTTCGACACGTAGAGCATAAGAGGGCCCTCTGGATCGCAGCTCCGGATCGCGCTAGCGTAAACGTCGTCGAGCGGGCCCTCGTAAAGATTCTCGACACGGTACTTTTGAGCCGTGGCGGGAGAAGGGAGGTGGAATATCATCATTTCGAGAAGCGCGCTGCTGGCGGGGAGCCACGTCTGCATGACGCGCTTCATCAGGGGCTTGCCCAACAACTCCTTCTCGTCCGACTTCATCGTGACGCCGAGTTTCTGGAGCATCGGCCACAGCTTGTCCTTCTGCTCGTTCATGCACGTGTTGATGATCATCTTGATCGGCTCGTAGCAGAACTGGACGAATCCACGCTTACAGGTGGCGGTTCCCGTGTTCTTGGTGGTCCACTTCTTAGTCGTCGGATCGAAGAAATTCTCGCCCCAAAGTCTCTCCATCATCTTGCTCTCAACCACGCCGAATTTCGAGGCGTACATTTTCGCGAAATTCGTTAGAGTGAACGCCCAGCCGTGCAAGCCGGCGGAGAAGGCAACGGTGCCCTTCTCGGGGTAAACCTGCACATCTCCGAGAAGAGGGTCCTCGTACGTAGCCATGATCACGTTCGCATTCTCGATAACCCTCGAGAACGTCTGGTACGCTTCCTCCCCGTCGACTTGAAGCTCAAGGAAACACCTGTCCATTTTATTAACCGTAAGGACAGGCCGAATTCTTTCTCCGAGAGCTTGTCTCAACACGGTCTCTGTCTGAACACAGACACCTTCGACACAGTCAACAACCACAAGGGCGCCGTCGGTAATACGAAGAGCGGCAGTCACTTCGGACGAAAAGTCAACGTGTCCGGGCGAGTCGATCAGATTGATGAGGTACTCGTTGCCGTCTCTCTGCCCCGCGTAGCCCTTCAGGGACTCGTCGGTCATTTCGTAGTAGAGAGAGATACCGGTCGACTTGATGGTGATGCCGCGCTCGGCTTCGTCTGCTCGCGTGTCGGTCATCCTCACGTCGCCGGCAACTTCTTGCGCAATGATTCCGGCAGCAGCGACGAGTGAATCGGTGAGAGTTGACTTTCCTGTTAAGAGCGGTTACAAGATTAGATTCGTACAAGAAAGTCGATCACGAAACAAAATCGTTGTAATAGAATTAAATAAATAGTATTTACCGTGATCGACATGGGCAATGACGGACATGTTACGAATGTTGTGCTTGTTGTCCATAATCACACGGAGCCGATCAGCTGTGAATTTCACCTACAAATATTGATATAATAAATAACATGTTTTAGATCCAAGAAAATAATCGAAACCGAAAACAAAACCGAGGGTCGATCGATAAACTTACCATCTTGACTGGTTTTTTTGGTCGCTAAAGTGAATCAAATTTTTCCTCCACCAATTACCTGCAATTGACAACATAAAAAAAAAATTAAAATCATAATCATAATATTAGGAAAAACAAATTAAAAAAAACCCTAGATATTCTCATCACCTAATTAGTACTGACAAAGTTGACAGAGTGCACAAAATCAAAATCAAAATCCAAATCAAACGAATTAGGGTTTATACGATTTTGTGATGAATAACTAAAATCACCAAATATTTACTGGATAGCACGTATAATTCTCCTAAAAAATTAAAATCATAATCATTTTTTTAGGAAAAACGAATAAACAAAACCCTAGATATTCTTATCACCTAATTAGTACTCACAAAGTTGACAGAGTGCAGAAAATCAAAATCAAAATCAAAATGAAACGATTAGGGTTTATACGATTTTATGATAAATAAATAAAAAATCAACAAATATTTAACTAGTTTGCATGTATAATTCTCTTAAAGATCAAAACTTTTTTTATGCAGGTGACAATAATAAACTATAAATATCTGCAGATCTTAGGTTTTCAGATTCCATAGCAAATCAATCACGGATTGGGGAACACGAACAGAAAAATCCATAATCAATAGAAGCCATAACAACGTTAAATAAATCAAAAAAACATAACTTGATTATTAAATTAATATATGATGATGTATTTACGCTTCAATTTTATATATATTAATATAAAATTGAATAAAATAATACAAACCAGAAGATTATAAGATCAGAGAATCGAAGGGTTGAATAAGCAGAAAATACTAACCAGCCACAAACTAGAGTGAGAGAGAGAGACTAAAATAAAGAGGCGGCAGGCTTTATATATATTTATAAAGTCAAGCGTTCCTCCAAACCCTATAAAAGAGAGAATTTGCAGATACATCCCCAGAATATGTACTATTTGTAGAACCTAATCAAACTTTTAAAAGTTTCAAAAAGAATACCCCCTCCATGAGTATAAACTAAAATTGGACTGCCGAATTCGGGTTTAATTAACTTTTCTTTTTAGGAATAGTCGTAGATTTTATTAGACAAATCTTGACAACAATAAAGAAAGGGTAAAACCCTCGTTACAGGTGAGATCATTAGTCTTTGCGAGGGCATTAGCTAAACAATTCCCAGAACGTTTTACAAAAGAGAAATCACAAGATTGAAAACAAGGAAACAAGTGAAAGCAATCTTCTAGAAAAACACCAAACGGGGCAGCAGACTTTCTTCCTTCTCGGAGTGATTCCATTACCTGCAAACAGTCACCCTCTACAGTAATTGACGTCCACTCCCCCCACCTCAATCGCATAGTGCATCGCAAGCATTGTAGCGTGAGCCTCTCCCGTCACCGCCGGTGGTCGACCCAGGTGATGTTCGCGTCTCCACCACATGCATGATCCAGTATGGTCCCGAGCTATCATGGCAGTCACATAGTAATCTTGGTTCGGAGGGAAAGCTGCATCAATATTTATTTTTATAGAATCAGCAGCTGGAGGTTTCCACTTTGTTGGATGATCATTTAGCTTGGAAGAGACGGGTAGAAATTTCGCTAGGTTATACACGTCAAGGTAGCTTTTGCTCCATACCACCAGTTCCTTGAAGTCCACTCCCTCTTCACCCTGCATTTCCTTGTTTCGATTATACCAACCTTTCCACATAAACAACAATGGCCAATCCAAGAAGATCTATATCAAGAGACCCTTGCAGCTGTTGCAGCCGCCGGAAAGATAGACGCCTCGAGTCCAGTTAACTGGTTGAACGGTGTCGAATGCCACACCTCATTCATCCTCCCACAATCCCTAACAATATGGAGCAGGGTTTCGGGCTCTGAGCAACGGGGGTAGAAAGGCGGCAGGGGGATTTACGGCGGAAGAGAGCTACCCTCGTCGGCACAATATCCATGCATGCTCTCCATAGGAAATGACAAATCTTTGGTGGAAGGGGAACACTCCATATTTTCTTCCAATTAATGGAAGAAACACCCCTGGTCCCGCAAAATTGGCCCTCACCCTCCCTTGCGTGATAATATTCACTTGACCGAGAATTGGTCATTAGGCGTAAATTGCCAAATCATTAAGTTCTTTGCGTGCATGCTGCCAATGGGTGCATTGAGAATTCGTTGATGGTCAATAGGCCAGAACACTTCCTTAATAAGGCCATGGTTCCATGAACGAGTAATTGGGTTGATAATATCCGAGACACGATATGGGAAAGACGTGTGTATGTGGCGTCTCGTAAACAAGCGTGGTTGACTCCCATCAACACACCAGGGATCTCCCCAAATAGATGTATCTCGCCTATCCCCGATGCGAATTCTAATGCCCTCTTGGAGGTGATGTCGAACCGCCAAAATGCTCATCACGGTCTATAGCCCAAACTTGCCAAAAAGAAAGAGCACGTCGGATAATACCTAGCCTTCATGACCCTAGCCAAGAGCGTGTCTTGTAGCGTAATCAATCGCCAAGCTTATTGAAACAGCTCATATCTCGGAATCCAAGTCCGCCGTCTTTTTTCGACAAACACAGTTTTTGCCAACTCACCCACACCAGTTTCCTCTTCGCCTCAGAACCCCAACAAAACATCTGTATAGCCGATGCAATTTCTTCAAGAAGATTCCGCGGGAGTAAGAAGCAGCTCATCACATATGTAGGAATCGCTTGAAGCACCGCCTTGATCAAAACCTCTTTGCCCGCTCTCGATAGGTGTTTTTTGCCCCACCCTCTAATTTTCTTCCATATCCGGTCTCGCAAATAAATGAAAACCTCATTCCTAGTACGACCCAAATTTGCCGGCATACCCAAATATTTCTCATGTCTATCAACCAATGTAAATCCCAGCACCTGACTCAGCTCCTCCTTAGTATTATTCGGCGTTTTAGGGCTAAATGTCATGGTTGATTTATCAACATTAACCACTTGTCCAGAGGTGCGAGCATACAAATCAAGAATCTGCTTCAATGCCGAGGCGTCTGAGCTGGTAGTTTTGCAGAAGAAAAGAGTGTCATCGGCGAAGCATAAATTCAAGATAATTGGGGCCGAGGGGGCCAACCATATCCCGTGTAACTCATCATTTTCCACAGGTCTTTGCACCCTGCGATCAACGCCTCCGCGCAACAGATAAATAAGTAAGGAGATAGGGGATCCCCTTGTCGAAGTCCTCTCATCAGGGTCACTGATCCAAACTGAAAACCATTAAATAGAAATGCATATGAGACCGTAGATGTGCACACCAAAATAAGATCAACAAACTCAGTAGGAATCCCGAGTTTAATAAGTATTTTTCTCAAAAAAGTCCATTCAATCCGATCATATGCTTTACTAATGTCAAGTTTAATGGCCATATAGTTTTTACGATTATTAGAAAGGGTCTTAATATAATGATTAATTTCATATGCAACTAGAAAATTATCAGTGATGAGACGATTACAGACAAAGGCCGATTGAGTGGGAGAAATAAGGTCAGGCAAAATGGGTTTAAGACGATTCCCAATAACTTTCGACCCAAACTTATAGATCACATTGCACAAACTTATGGGTCGATAATCAGAAATTTTATCGGGATTCTTAACTTTAGGAATTAAAACAAGAGTAAAAAGCAGTTTGCCCCCTAAACTATGGGCCGATTTGCACTTTACCCCCAAACAAAAAAAAATTGCACGTTTTTACCTAAACTCGTTAATTCGTTGCACGGTGCCCCCTGAACTCCATTTTCCGGCAATTTTGTCTGAAAAGTTGAAACATGTGCCTTGCACGTGACATTTGCAGGGTATATTCGTCTATTCACTTACATCTTGTATATTAAATATAAATTAATCTTTAAAAAAACAAAAAAAGAAATAAAAACAAAAAAAAACAAAAAACTAAAAAAGAGAAAAATATATTGAGTCTTCTTCTTCCCTTCGCCCTTCGGAAGAGACGACCCAATCTCCAAAACCTCGTCTTTGTTATTCACCTTGTTTTTAATATCCAGATGCATCGGCTTCTTTCGCCCTAGGTTTCGTCTCGAATTTGTGAGAAGGTCGATCGGAATTTGTGGAATAAACCCCATTCCTTGGATTATCGAAGGGCGAATTCTTCGGATGATGATTTCTCCGGGGCTCAATTGTGGAAGCTTTACCCTTGCCTGAAGGCTCCGGCGGCGAAGCGAAATCAGGGCTGGGGAAGTGCCGTACACGATTACCGCCAGCACCAATTGGCGAGGATTTCAAAAACCCTCCGACTTGATACGATTTGGATGATTCTCCGCCGGTTGGAGACTTCTTTCTCAACTGATCCGAAGACTTGCGCGGCGGCGGCGGCGACGCCGCAGCAGTCGAATCTCGCAGCGGAGAATGATACCGAGGTTGTGTCGACGAGACGGAGTCCCGGAAAGGAGACTGGCGAACAGGAGAAGCGCAAGGATGGGTTAGGTCTCCTCGACGGAGATTTGACGGAGCGGGGGCGGCGGTGGGGGTGGCCGCCGCTGGATTGACCGTCCTTGTTCCACCGGAGATGCTGCAGGGTAAAATTGTGCAGCGTTTGAGATTTTGCAGGAAAGGGGGACGCCATAGCAGTAAAACCAACCAAAACGGCACCGATCGATTTCAGATAAAACCGTCACCGGTTAATTCCACCGGATTCACAAAGTTATAGCCTCTGCAACAATTACAAACCCTTCTTCCCCGACAAGTGTTTTGTGCTCGATTTTGGCTATTCCGCGACCCAAGCAATTGCCGAAGTAATTCCATCGGAGAATTTTGGAATTTTTTTAAATTAGTGTTTGAGATTTTTTTTGCAGGCATGAATTGGATTTTTGGGAAGAAGATGGGTGATGGTGTGATGGGTTTTTGGGAAGAAGGTCGGTGATGGTCTGATGGATTTTTGGGGAGGAGCCTGGGTGATGGTCGGATGGATGACAGCTTTTTTTTCTCTTTTTTTTTTCTTTTTTCTTTTTTTTTTTTTAATATTTATTTGCATTTATTATTAAAAATACAAGTGAATGGACGAATTTACCCCTCAAAATCTCACGTGCAAAGCACATGTTTTAACATTCCGGTCAAAATTGCCGGAAAATTGAGTTTAGGGGGCACCGTGCAACGAATTAACGAGTTCAGGTAAAAACGTGCAAATTTTTTTTGTTTGGGGGGTAAAGTGCAAATCGGCCCATAGTTTAGGGGGCAAACTGCTTTTTACTCTTAAAACAATATAGGTGAAGTTCATAGACGATGGCAAAGTTTTATGATTAAGGAATTCCAGCTCACAAGATAACACGCTAGTACCAAGAATATGCCAATACTTGGAATAAAAAATGACAGGTAACCCATCACGACCGAGAGATTTAAGGGATGCCATTTGAGTGATGGCATTGGTTACCTCGGATTCAGAAAATGGAAGAGTTAACCTATGAGCGGCCTCAGCGGAGATCCGGGGATCAATACCTTGCAACATCTCATCTATCTTATTATCGTTTGGATCAGTAGTCTTGAAAATGTGCTCAAAATAATTCGAAATAACATGCTCAATCTCCTCTGGTCGATCTCTCCATATACCGGCACTATCTTTGATTTTATGGATGATTTTATGGACCATGTTAATCTTCTTCCGAATCGTAGCTTTAGCATGAAAGAAGCTTGTATTCCTATCTCCCTCGCGAATCCATTGAACTCTACTCCGTTGACGCCAATATATATCATTCTCCACGTAAAGCTTTTCCAATTCACCATGCAGCTCCTTCATTTTAATTTTGCTATCCTCAGTAATCGTGCCGGAGCGAATGGTTTTAAGTTGTTTCGTAAGCTCTGCGATGCGCCTTTGGGGCTGTTTCACGGTTGCGTTACTCCAAGATATGAGTGCCAACTTGCACTCCTCAGTTTTGGTGATAATATCATCGACGGGGTTGATTGCTGCCTGGCCCGCCCAATGCTGGTCAATAAGGGCTTCGCAGTCATCTCACTGTATCCATGAAGCTTCAAAGCGGAGAGGCCTTCGCCGTCTGCCTCTCAAAGGGTCTGGGGTAGGACAATGCAATAACATGATCGGGCAGTGATCGGATCCTAGGTAGTCGAGGTGGGAGACTTGTGCATGGGGTTACATAGTAATCCAATCCAGAGTGGCGCACACTCTATCAAGGCGACATCGAATAGTGTCAGGATATTGCCTATTGTTCGACCAAGTAAAATGATCTCTCGTAAAACCGATATCACTAAGAGCACACTCTTTCATAGCCTCCCTAAACGCTCGGATGCTTGATGGCAGTTGTGGAGGACCGCCCTCATTCTCCGTATTGTCAAGAATTTCGTTAAAATCACCCCCGACCATCCACGGTAAATCATTGTGGTCCCGGGGTGTCAGAGGAGATTCCATGACTTGTGCCTTTGGGATTGGTCCGCAAAACTGTCAAATTCGGTAAACCGCCATTTCGCCTCCTTCTCCTTTGCATGAACTTTAACGTCAATATGATTAGGAGAAAAACTAAGAAGATCAACATTCATATCTTTCTTCCACAATAATGTTAGGCCTCCCGATTGTCCAATACTATCCACCGCCATACCGAACAAATTCCATTTCCGTTTTAAGTGTTCAATTCTTTGGGCTGAAGCTTTGGTTTCAGAATGAAACACAAGATCGGGGTGAAATTTTCGGAGGATTTCTCCAAGGACGTGAATTGTCAAAGGCTCCGCATATTAGAGTAGGTGACCAATAAGCCAACATGTGGCTGTGGTCTTTCGTATTTATTATGGTAATAAACGAACCTTTATTCGTATTAATGATAAACACCTTGGCATTCTATATCTTTGTCCCTTTGTCATAAGCATAGATATAGTCCTTACAGTTATTACAAGTACTAGTAATTGATCGTTAGGATCGTGAGATATTTACTTAAGTATTATAACTGTTAAACGTGTTCCTAGTCGAAGGGTTACGCCACCAATGAGGATATCAGCCTTTCCCATTAAGAGACTAGCACTTAGTGTATGTGTACTGCATCTCATCAGTAAACGGTATTGTGATATCGGCATGCATAAGTGGGTGCTCGTAAGTTGACGAGTTCACTGAACTCCCTCACCCTAGAAATCTCTAAGTAGCTCCCAATAATCGAGTAGAGATATCTATGGTATAGTTGTACACCATTAGTCCTTATGACCTAGACATCACCGTGACTTCACTAGAGGACCAGTTGTATCGTGACCTGTCCTTGAGTTCCACCGAGGACCATCCCAAGGGTCAGTGTTCGTGCAGTCTGAAATCTAGTGGGAGGTATGTGCATTGTAGTCGGGGATTCGATCGCTAGAATAGTCTTGGATGTCCTGTGTGTTCTGATAGTTTGTAATCATCTAAGTCTCTGGCCAGAGCTGACTAAGTGATGATTAGAGAATTCGATTCTCTAAGTCATGCACGTAACGATTACAACACTTAGAACAATTGCACCGTCATTGAACAAATAAAAAGGTCTCGACGAACCAATGCCGCTAGTTCAATCGGGACATATGTATCGAAGGGACCGTACTGTACGTTAACTATATCTGAAGGTTCTTGCAGGCACTTCATTTGTATCTAGGGAATCATGACGCGTAGTTGCTAGACGCCAATCTTGATTCGTTGGGTAATTAAGGTGAAACGAGCTTCGCCTTAATCGTAACTCTAAGGGACGATTTTTTACCATAAAGGGTTGTGGGCCCACGGCTAGCTTACACCTGAACCATCGAGGGTCACACTGCTCGTGCACATGAGATCTTTGAATAAACGGTCAGAGATAAAATGGTTTATCTCTGCATGATTGCAAGTCAATATGATTGGGTCCAACATTCGTAATTTGGAATTATGAATGAGAATAAGAAAAGGAAAAGAACATGCAAACGTATTAGTGAACTTTCTAAATCGGAAAGTTTCCAAATTTAGAAAGTGCACTGAATTAGGGTTTCCACTTTTGGAAAGTTGGAAATCGAGAGTTGGCACTCATAATGACGAGGACATTATAATGATTCCGAAAATGTAATCGTTACAATTTTCCGATCCGATCATTGAATTGAGAGAGACGAGCATGTAAAAGAACTAACGAACTTAAGTTGTTGGGCCCGGTCCAACTTAAGTCCGTTAGGGTTTTATGCAAGAGACTATAAATACTTGATTTATAGGTCTTGCACACAACACAACACACGAACTAAACCCTAGCCGCTCTCACCTCTCTCGGCCGATCTCAACCCGCGGCCACCACCGCCGCTGTCGCCACCATCTCGCCGGAATCGGCCATCCGTTGGCCGATCCTTTTGGTATTTCTTTTCTTGTTTCTGTTCTTCCATTTTTCTAACTATTACGTATCTAGTGCCATGTATTTAGTAGATCGAAGTATACGGGATGAAATCCGAGAGGAGGAAGATCGAAGAATCGAAGATGCGAGAAGGCAATTCTGAAAAACTGCTCTCGGATTTTCTGTGCTGTCCAGCGAGAAAATTCTCCATAAATCAACCAGTAATCGGATGGACGTGAAATTTTGATAGAAGTTTCATGACTCATACATCTACAATCGACCAGAAGGAATTGTCCATACAGTAAATAAGCATGGAGATATTGAAGTCGGAGCAAGGCTGTAATTTCAGATCAGCAAGTAGGTTGGATCAATAGGAGTGGGAAGAGCAGCTGGCCATCTTCTCGAGTCTTCGTTCGATTCACGCTTCAAGGACAACACGTGAGTCACACGCGCCGCCGCAGCTCGTCTTGCCGCTGCTGCCGTTCCGCCGCTGCTGCCCCGGGTTGCACGGATTGGTTTCCGTGGCAACCTAGCTTTGCTTAGTGCGCCTACCTCACGCTTCAAGAGGTAAATTCACGAATCTTTTGTAGTTAGATTCGGTTACGTTTAAATTGAATACATATGTTCGTTCTTGTATGATTTTGTGTGATTACATGAAATGTTGCAAGCATGATTATTTGATTTAAACGCGAGCATGCTAGTTGATTTAATTTCGAATAAGTAATTAAGCATGTATGTTGTTTTTAATTTCGCTGGAATCGCAAATGTACGCAATTAATTGATTTTGATTATCGGGCATGTGTTTATGTGTTTTAAATTTGTTTAAATCGCATAAAAATTTTGTTTTCCGCTGCGTACACGTGTCCGATTCCCAACACCGCAGTCTCCGCCGTTGAACTATATTCTTCATCCTGAAGTATGAGCTGTTGTTTTTTGCCACTCCGCTGATTTTCTGTCATCGTGGTGTCATCTCTCTTCTTTTTCCTGTTTGCATTTGGTACAAACACCATCTTCCTCTGTGTAGTGCCCTTAATGTCCTCAGACGCCAAAAGACTTCATTGATAACTAGATTGGTTTCGTCAACAAAAGCCATACTCATATTTTCCTTCCCTCCTCTACCGCTGCGTTGAGCTTGGTCGTTGTTCGAATATGAGCGAAAATAAAAAACATTCCCTCCTCTAACCGAGTTCCTAACCCCGCCTCCGCCACTCTCCATAGATCGAGGGTTCATTGCCTGCAAGGGTAATTTAGGATGTCCAACCTCATTACCCAATGATGCTCGAAGCCACACTCCATGTGGAAGATCCTCCCCAGGGTCCGCAAAACCATCATCATAGCGAAGAGGGCATTTATTTTTTCCATGTCCAATAATACTGTAGAGAAAGCGAAAATTTGGGAGACGTTCGTAGGTAAAATACACCCATTGCTTGGATCCGTCGGCCTTGTGAATGTAAATACCTCTTTTAAGATGGTGCGATACATCCATAACCACCTTAACTCTCGCAAATTGAGCCATCAGAAATTGTTTTTGGTTCAATACTTCAAATGCCTCCCCAACCTTATTCCCGATCTGCATAGCCATGTCAGTGCTCTTCTGGCGGTGTGGGATCTGGTGGATGCTAAGAATCATCATTATTTTGTTAACCTCCATGGTAGTTGGGTCATCGTCAGATGGGATTTCTTGGAACAAGAGGGCTTGTTTGTCGAGTAGCCCAGGGCAGCTCCCTAAAGCGTGTTTATAGTCCAACACCTGATTGAATATGATAGTAAACCTATTTATCCCAATGGACTGAATCTCACCCCCTTTCACCGGCTGAAGGAGCCTGATAGTGTTGGCCTTAAGGGTGTGTTGAGAGTACTCTTTAATTGCCGCCACTCATCCCACCAATCTCAGATCATGGACTCGATCTACGGGATGGTCATGTGCAACCTGGATAGTGATGCCTTCTTCTTACTCCAATGTCAAACAAAACTTCTTAACCAGAGATGCGGTGATATTTTCCATAAGATGAGCATCAGTGAAATAGATGAGATGAGCAACGTAGTGTATGGGATTCCAGTGAGCTGCTCAAGTTAGGGACGAGAAAAGAGGATCTGAAAAACAAAAGAAGAGATGCAAGAAAGAAAATAGGGAAAAAACTAGGCAAGTAACGTAAAAACTAAACCAGTATTTAAGAAACCCTGGTTAGCCGTCAAAACCTACAACCACAAACAACCCTAGTAAATGATGCGATCGGAGATTCTGGATAATAATGGAGAAAAACAAAACAGTAATGCCGAGAATCGAAGAACTTGATCTTGGAACGAAGAATCCTCTCATGACTAGAGAAAAACGCCTCTCATAGGGAGAGAAAAAAAATCTATTTTTTTGTGTATAAAATTGTTAGAGAATTAGTTAAGAAACTAATTAATTCCGGGTTTAATTAACTTAAGACGTATGATTTTCAATATTTTAATTCCATAAAAAAAATTATTTTATATGTAAGGTAATTCGTATTATTTTCAAATAAGTCCTCAATTAATTTGTACAATTCACGTTTGGACATTATTTAGCTGTTATGCCTCGTTTGGTTGGAGAGTTAGTCGTAGGGGTGTAAACGAGCCGAGCCGACTTGTGAGCTCGAAGAGCCGGCTCGTAAAAAGCTCGAACTCGGACTCGAGATTTTCGAGCTCGAGCTCGAGCTCGCGAGCTCGAGCTTTCTGACAAGCCGAGCTCGAGCCGGTTTTCAGTTGTTCATGAGCTCGCGAGCCGGCTCGCGAGCCGGATTTATTATTATTTTTTTATTTTTTATATGTTATTTTTATTTAAATAATGTATAATAATGTAAAATATTATAGAAATAAATACAAATATTAAAAATATATATAATTACAATTTAGTTTTTATTTTTTATTTTTTAAAATAATTTTTAATAATAAAATTTATAATTAAAAAAATATTTATAAAAAAAAAAAAAGACAATGGGCTCGAGCTCGACAAAATTGACACGAGCTCGAGCTCGAGCCAAAAAAAGAGGAGCTCGACGAGCTCGAGCTCGAGCTCGAGCCAGTCAAAAGAGGCGAGCTCGGCTCGAGCTCGGCTCATTTACACCCCTAGTTAGTCGTGATTAATTAAGCAATTGAACTTTGTTCGATATTTGGCAAACTAAATAATTTTTCAATCCGATCCGCATATATTATTTTATAATGTATATTTTGCCTTTTAGATCGTGATTTATAAAGTGATTTGACTTTGTTCAATACAATTGAGTTCTCATAAGATTATTTAATTTTGTATTAGTTGCTCTTTTCTTATTAGTTGCTCTTATTTTATTCAAACTTTTTGCTCAAATATCTTTTTATAAAATATAATTGAAATATTTTTTCTCAAATAGCCAAAAGTTTACAAATGATTCAATCCGCTTGAATTCAAAGTTTTCAATTAATCTTATTCATATTCGCTACATCTGTGTTGTAACGAATTGCTAAAAAAAACTCGTAATATCGACAATATTAGCATAAATACCTCTATTGTGTAATTTTTTTAAGCTCATAATCCCATGAATGATGATTTTTTATTGGACGGTTAACTAAAAAGTCAATTAGAAGAATGCTTGCTAATAAAAATTATATGGGGGGTACTTTTAATAATTATAATTAATATAAGGTGTTGAATGCAATAAACACCAAACTGAGAGTCAACATCTGAGAGAGTCCTCTTTGCTTTTACTATGTTGGAATTGTCCCACGTTCAATAGAATTTAATACTGTTATATTAATACAAATCAAATATTTTTTTCGTAATACAAATTTAATATTAAAAGCAGGGTATTTGTAGATTTTGGTTGTAACGCGGTGAATACCATATTTTCGATAGTACAGGCGTGCAAACTGTAATTCACCTAATTTATTTAAAAAAATCAAACTTTAACACTCACCTTGTTTTTTCCTCTCAAAAATCTCTTTTCACAATATTATTTTGTTCGAATATCGCATCATTAATACGGTGAGAATTGTTTTTCAGGTTCGGTGCCAAAATTTGTTCCCTTTTCGTCAGTTTTATATATGAACCTAAGACGTACGTGGGTATTTCACCGATATTTTTATTTTAATCCAACAAAATTCATTACAGAACGATTCGCTTTAAGTAATAATAGCTTCTATTTTTTTTGTTTTTCCTATTTCACTACAATTTTTGAATATAGATGTTTTGCCAAATTTAATTTTAGGAATTAAATATTATAATTTAAATTTCGAATTTCAACAACACAACATGTAATAAGGCTAGATTTTTTTTTTTTTTTTTTTTTTGAAAGGGTAGAATATTTGATTTAGATTAATACTAAATAACCCATTAAAAACCACTGTATAAGTAAATAAATGAATTTCGTCTGATTTTTTGTTATTTTCGGCCCAAACTATAAGCAGATTAGACTAATGCTGAAGGACTATAAGTCTATAACCCTTAAATCACATGGGTTTCTGCAGAGGCCCAAAAGCTAAAATTAATTTTATTATTTTGTTTTATATAAAATCAAAAATACATAGACCCCTGTATTTATAAGAAATTACATCTACGACACCTAATATATTTTACATGGCAACAAAATATGAAAAATAAAAATTACCAAAAGGAAAAAGTCCAATACAACTATTACTTTTATTAGTGCAAATTACGGTCAACCCTCTGCGTTAAGGTCAAATTACGAAAAAATCCCTCATGTTTTAGGTAATTACAACTAACTACCCTTTAACATTCTTATGAAAAAATCCCTAGTTCAATTGGTAAAATATATAATACAATATATAGTTGATGGGTGGTTGTAATTACACAAACAATAAGAGTATTTTTGTAATTTGACATTAATTATAATAAATACATTAATTATAACAAACAATAAGGGTATTTTTGTAATTACAATAAGGGTAGTTATAATACAATATTAGGAGGTGACCGCAATTTGCACTTATTATTATAATAAATTATTGGTGACAAAGTGAAATTTTGAACCAAAATATAAATTAGAGCTCAATAATACGTATATATATTAAAACAACCGCAGAATGGAAGCACGCGCCTCGCAGCTTGGCCCTCATCCTATATTTTCCATCAAATCTCCACACCCTATAATAGCCCTAGCCTTCCAATTGGTTTGACCTTTTCATTGCTACTATAACATTTTAATATATATATATATATATATATATATATATATATATATATATATATATATATATATATATATATGGTAAATTACAAATACCCCTGAGGTATGTTCAATTTACAAAAAAATCTCTATTGTTTGGATAATAACATATACCCCCTTTAACTAAGTTTTTTTTTTCTTACACCTCCACCCTTATGAAGTCAAATTCAACATAATCATCTAGATTTCGTGGAATGTGCTCTTGTTTGTACTCCGTTTTGATTAAAAATACAGTTTCTGATGCACCACAATCTGATATATACAAGCCAAAAAACACACATATTATGATCATCTTGCTTCAAAATGTAGAGTTCGAATGGGATAAAACGGGTACAAAAGTGATAATATTCCATATAATCGCGAAGATTCCACTAAATTTGAGGAGTTAAGGGGATGGTTGTAATTATCCAAACAAGATGGGGGTTTTCGTAATTTGACCATACCAAAGGGGTACGTGGTTGTAATTTACCATATAAATATATATATATATATATATATACCATTAATCACATAGATAGATACATATATACTTGTAGAAACATTAAACATCAACATTTAGGAACCACTGATTCTAGTAATTCTTTCAATGAGTCACATCTCCATATATATGTACATGTCAATTTTCAACCACTATTTATTTATAACAGTTCCCTTCTTCCTCGGGCTGCTGTTTTGAGTTATATATATATATACTGTGTCTTGTTTCTGCGAATAAATTAATATTAAATATATAATCCATAATAATTATATATTTATATATAGAGGTTTGTGCGGGCGGCGTTTTCTCTCTCTCTCTCTCTCTGTACTGTTTTCAGGAACATGAATGCATGCAAGTTTTGCAAGGTCGAACAGACAAATTAGAAAGTTTCACTTTATTAATTAGTTAATATACTAATAGAAAATAGAATTCTTAATACTCCAACTTCCATTATCATCTCATTTAAATAACTGTAAAAAATATTTATTTTTTTGTTATATATATACTTCTACGAGTGTAAAAAACCTGAAAATGGAGCAAATAACCATTTGGTGGATTTAAAATAGGGTAAATTACGATGACCCCTGAGGTGAGGTCAAACTACGAATTAAAGAACCCCGCATGTTTGAGTAATTACAACAGTTCCCTCAACTATGAATAATCGTACACGTCTAACTTTGCGGCGTTAAATTTAATGAAATTTTCTAAATTATGTGGAAAATTCTCCAGTTTGTACCCGTTTTACCCCATTAGAGCTCCAGATTTTGAAACAAGATGATTATAACATGTGTCTCTTGCCTTCAAAAAAAACATGTGTCTCTTGACTTGTAAATATACATCAGAAACTGCAATTTTGCACAACGAATACAAACTAGAAATCATTCCACGTAGTCTAGAAGATTCTATTGAATTTGACACCACAGAAACAAGGGTATACGTTGTAATTACTCAAATAGGAGGATTTTTGTTCGTAATTTAACATTATTTCAGGGGTGACCGTAATTTACCATTTGAAATAATCATAAACCAAACCTAATAGTCATATATCAGTCCATAGTCTTTTTTCCAGCAAAAGTGAACGGAAAATAGGGGAATTTTATTTGAAACAAATTTAGACAGCCAATAAGAAAACATGCAAGAAACAAAGCACACATTATTCATATATATGTTGCACAAAACAAGATCAACACCATTAATTAATTAATTAGTACTATTTTAAATTAATCATATATAATCGGAATTCGAACAAATTAAAATCGTAATCGGAAATCGAACGACCACAAAATTAAAAATCGTAAACATCAATATAACCAATGTGTGTTTAAATATACCACGAACAAGTTAATTTCTCAGACAAAGAACCTTTCATTTATAACTACTGTCTTGGTGGTGGGAAGAATTGCGTACCCGCCATGAAAGCGCAAAGAGGAGTCGGATAATTAATCGAAGGATCGGTCGTATTCTGGTTGCTAGTGGTGGCGGAGATGAGATCGAGCGGTAGCTGCTGAGATCCGCCGTAGCCGGAGGAGCTCTCCCCGGCGGCACCGCTAGGGTAGCGGCTCTCGGGGCCTTGATCGTAGAGTATTCCCTTGAAAAGATGGCCTCCGATGTTGACAGCTGTCTGGTAAGCCAAATGCTCCTCCGCATCGTCCACTCCACTCACTCTCACGCATCGGAACTCCGCCGGAGAACTCACTTCCGGCGGGAAGTGTCGCCCCAACTCAAACCCTAATTCACCACCACCCAAAAAAAAATCAGAAAAATAAAAAAAAAAAAAAAAAAAAAAAAAAAAAAAAACAAAACAAAAAAACAATTTCCTTAATTCACGAACTAAATTTGACTTTAATTTTGCGTCAGTTTTACCCTGTAACAGTACGGAGAAACAAGTAAGATATGGCGATCTTGTTGGACTTCATTTATTACACGCAATTGATTTTCTTAAATTTATTTTCAAGAATTCAACTATATTTTTTTTTCACATCACCTGAAGTAGTAGTGCAAGCAAGAGCAGAACCACCAGCTCCACCGCCGGCGGCGGCGGCGGCGGAAGGATCCTCCCTGAGCCGTTTAGGGTTTTCCACTTGCAGTTGATTCAGCTGCTGCCGCTCACGGCGTTTGGCAGCCGGAACCCACGTGCTCTTCACGTGGGTCTGGCAGTGGTAGCCGCGGCTCTTGCAGCAAGTACGGCAGCGCATGTGGGGACAGTCTTTCTTGGCCTGGTTCCCACAATCCTGACAGTTCATACCGTCGCCGCCGCCACCTCTCCCTTGCCTCGTCGTCGTCGTCGTCGTCGTAACCCTAAACCCTGATGCTGATCTGTAACCGTAATCCAAACAATCATCCCCACCGCCACCACCGCCGCCGCCGGACGACGATCTTCTGCTACTGGGGCCGACGGAAAAGTCGAAATCTTGAAGAGTGAGGTTGCGGTGGTTTGATTTTTGGTGGTGCAACTGGTAGTACTGCTGCCATAGCTCGAAACCCTTGTTGTAGATCTCTTCGTTGTTCTTGAACAAGAATTGCAAGCTACTGTTATTGTTGTTGTTGTTGTTGTCTGTAATAATTCCCTGATTATGATGATCTTCTTGTTCTTGCAATTGTAATTGTTTAGCAGCTAGTGATGAGAAAAACCCAGACATCTTTCAACCCTACTACAACCTATGTCTAACCTCAATTTCAAGATCACATTACAATTATTATCCATATCAAATTATTAAACAATTTTATTCAATTTAATAAATAAAAAAAAAAAAAGAAAAAAAAAAGTAGTAGTAGTAGTGTTTCCAAGATCCGGGCCAGTGTGTGTATCTGTGTGTGGCTAATTTGTAATTAAGGTGGTGTTTGAAGAAGCTTTTTGAAAGTGATTATGAGCTTTTTTTTGCTCTCTATCTATTTCAAGGTGTTTGCAAAATCAACTTTTGCTGTTGCTTCTCTTAAAATAATCTGCTTTAAGCTATTTTTTTTAAAGTATCCCCAACCCTGCTTTTTCTATTTTAAGTTCATTTTCCAGAATATTTGTAAACACCCCAAACTTTTAGAAATAAACCCTTAAAACTAACTTAACTCGTAATTACTAACTTCTGCTTTTAAATAATATATCATTTGTAAACACCATCTAAATATTAGTATATTAATTAATTAATTAATAATGGGAGTAGTGTGAGAGAGAATAGAGACTGGAGAATGGTGAGGGTTTCTTTTTGCTCCTAATTCTGGTCACTGACACTGTTTGTTGTTGGGGTATTTTCGTGATTTTCTGGGGTTTTGTGTTTTTTCTAATTAATTTGCAGCTTTTATTCATTTAATTTATTTATATTTTCAGAAACAAAAATCAAGAATTCTTGGGTTTTAGTATTTGTTTGGGATGCATTAAAGTGACAGCCCTGCAAACGCCGCCAACGGCCGTCACTGATGCCAACCACCACCACCTCAATTTAAGTCATCATCGTAATAGTAATAGTACCCTCTTTCTCTCTCACACACACACACTCTCTCTCTCTCTCTAAAAGAGTTGAGTTTTTTTGTAGGGTAGGGTGGGGTGGGGGTGGGGGGGGGGGGGGCTGGTTTATGTAGCAGAAAATCAAAACCCTGCCATTACTAATTCTACAGTTCTCTCACAGTTTTTTTGCAATAAAAAAACCTCATCGAGAAATATTAAATCCCAGCCCTTGCATGTTGATCCAACGTCCACAATTCATCCACGTGGCGAAACGTCAGCTTTTGCTTATTCGTCCTTGCACCGGAAAACACGCTCTACTTTTTTTTTTTTTCTCTTCACAGTCTGACCATTCCCATGATAATTTAGTGCCCTCTTGATTTTTTTGTTTTTTTTTTTTTGAAATTAGTCAAATTACTTTGAAATGCAATTTAAGCAAATAGTGAGATTTGAGATTGCCTCACTGACAAATCAGAAACGATAATAGTGGCTGTTATGATTATGAGCGTCACGGTCGAGTTAGATTAGCGAATGATTTAATTTGTTAAACCCGCCTCGTAATCCTGCCCTAATTCTTTCACTAATCATTATTACTTTGACTTTATCTTTTACATTGAGTCCCGTCATAAAATGACGTATGGTATACGTATTTATAAGATCTCAATATGTTATATTTTGATGAAATACATATTATTATTACTTTTTATTTTTTATGTACACGTATACAATTTATACACACTAGCATTTTTTTCCCGTGGGCAGCACCGGAAATGATTTCAAAAGTGACAAAAAAATCAACTTAATACATAATAAGAAACTATAGTACATTAATATAGTAAAATTTAATAATGTAGTATTACACATATTTTATACAACATTAGTTTTTTTAAATCTTATATATTAAGATTTATAAGCAAATATATAGGTTTAGATTTAACAAATCGAATTTCTATCTTTATATATTAGATTTAGATTTAACAAATCGAATTTCTATCTTTATATATGAGATATATTGATCAAAAATAGGAGATTGGTAATTGTTGAAAATTAGTACAGAAAAATATTAAAAATAAATAATTACAGAAATATCATAAGAGTTTTAATTTTAGGGTTGTCCAACGTTTCTTTATTTTATATATAAGATAAATATACGTGTATTCGTATAGATATATATATATAGTTTTTTTACGAATCTATGTACATATTTAAGTGATATATATAGTGACACTAGTGAACCAGAATTTTAAGTTCAAGGAAATTAAATGCATTAAAAGAATTTTGTACACAATATTTTTTTTAATATAAATTAAATTAAATTTAAGAAATGTTGCGGGCATGCCCCTCCTCCGACCCTATGCTGGTTACGACATTGCAAAATTAGAATAAAAAAAACAGATGTGTATACGCAATTGCTTTCAAAGAATCTCATACTACATGATATGATTATAGAAAAAAATACTATTATTATACGAAAATATAGGTTTACCTAGTACATTTAAATAGTTAACTGCCAGTTCGTCTTTATAAAAAAAAATCACCAAATATATACGATTGAAACATATCTATCTATTTTTTGGCGGTAGAAACAAAATAAATCTCTATTTAGAGGTCAACCCCCTGTGATAGTAACTCGAGAAGTGATGTATCGATGAACAAAAGTCCCAACTCCAGTTCGAAATTTTTCTTTTTATGTTGATTCATTTGTGATTTAATATTTACATATATATTTAATTAATTTATTATTTTGTTGGAATGTTAAAGTGTAAATAAATTGCTTGACCTTGTGCATGAAAAAAATCAAAAATAATTGCCAATGGATTCCCACTAAAAAGAATGAGATTGAGACAGGCGCATTAATTCCCAAGAAATGAAATCTTGTGATTAAGAGATTAAAAAAAAAAAATTGGATTTAGAAGAAAAAAAAAATACTCAATTGGCACACGTGAGACCTCCCTAATTAGTGGCCATAAATAATGCATTATCTAGAATTAACAAACGAAAAAAGGTGATTAATACACTAAGCCGTTTGCCTAGCCTAATAATCAAATGGCCATCAAATTATTTAACCGCAGACAATTTCTGCAAAATTCCAATAATTTTCGTGGCCGATTTCAATTTAAATGAATTGTTTATTTGTTTTTTAGGGGCCCGATGATATTCTTTTTTACTAGTTGACCCTTTTGTCACCCCTGCCATCATTTTCATAAATTCCTTGCCCTTTCTAATCATTATCAATTTTCAATTATAATTGATAATTAATTAATGACGGCATTTTTTCAAATTAATATAATAATAAATAATCGATAAATTAATATTACATGTTTTTTTAGTTTTCGTAATGAATGGATAGTGTTTCTTTGGGAGAAAAAAATTCCCATAAGATATAGGATAAATTACAACCATCTTCCTAAGATATGGTCAAATTACGAAAAAACCCCTTCTGTTTGGGTAATTACTATCATCCCTCAACTATAAATCTTCTTACACGTTCATCCTTGCGTTTTCAAATTTAGTAGAATCTTTTAGATTATGTGGAATATCCTCAATTGTGTACCCGTTTTATCACATTCGAACTCCACATTTTGAAGCAAGATGATCATAAGATGTGTTTTTTGGCTTGTATATATCAGATTGTGCTGCATCAGAAACTGTATGTTTGCACAAAATGAGTACAAATTAGAGAACATTCTTTGAAATCTAGATAATTATGTTAAATTTTACACTATAAGGTGTAAGCAGATTCATAATTGAGAGAGATAAATATAATTATTCAAAGATGAGGGGATTTTCCGTAATTTGACCATATATACCTCAGGGAGATGGTTGTATTTACCCTTAAATATATGTTACTTTAGATTTTTCAATGACGCATTAAATTTAATTTTTAATATTGTCCTTTTATCACTCTTAATTAATTAAAAAATAAATAATTGGAAAGCAATTAATGACAGTGGTATTTTAGTGACACGGAAACACAAATCCCATGTGTGGAAGTACTTTCTTAGACTTATTTTTATGGATAACGGTTGTTTTGTGGGGTAGAATTTGAAAATGAAATTAGAAAAAACATAATGTAACGGATCAAATCAGAATTAAAGATGTTGAAAAAAAAAACATTTAGAAGGAGAATTTAAAAAATAAAATAATAGTCATTTGTTTATTTAAAAAGTTTTAATTATAGTTATGTTATAATTTGTTGTTGTTGTTTTTTTTTTTAATCTTGAAAAATAGTATGTGCCAAAATATTAGAAATTAAAATAGTCAACAAAAACATTAGGAATGGTTGTATGTGTGTGTTTTTTAGGGGGACCCAAATAGAAATAGAGTAAAATGTAGAAGAAGTGATCTGAACCCATCTCGAGCCCAAAGTCGGGTCAACTTTAAACGGGCGTTGACCCTCCGAATGCGCTTTTTGCCTATTCACGGGATGACAAAACCTAAAAACGTCTTTTCACCTTGCCCATTTTCTCAAGTTGCTTAAATATAGTTTTAATAATAATATTTTCATTTAACTTTTTTTTTTTGTCTGAATTTAGCAAAAGTAGAAATATGAAATTTGTAATTTTTGAGTTAGCTATTTACTTCAACCTGAATTATTAATATTGAATGCCGATTGAGAAAAATATGCATGAATACATGAACATTGTCTACAATTTTAATGTTTTTCATTTATCTAAAATTCAAAATGTATTTCATTCGTGCATAAGTTTGTCACCTGACATCCAATCTAGTTGATTCAAGTTGCATTAGAAGAAACTAAATCAAATGATCAGTGGCGAAGCCACGATTTTATCACTAGAGGCCGAATATGCACGGAAAAATATTAATGACAACAATAATTGTTCTAAGAGTCCTAATGAGTCTACAATTTTGTTACATAACGACTTTAAATATTCGGGGCGACGCCCCTGAAAAGAGTTTAGGACCTTTTTATTTTCGACAACCACAATCCGTAACTTCTTTATCCACCTTGTTAGACTCGTGTATTAGTTTTTCTATGTTCTCTTCAACCATTTCATTAGTCACTATCGCACGGAGATTAGCACCCAACTTATTTCAGTTATTACTTATTATTGTTGCAATTATTTAGCATTAAGCATCGAAAGGAAACAATTAATGGTCCTAATCCTAGTAATCACATGGTGGGTCCCACCTCAAATTTTGTAGGGGTCCCCTTGACCCACCATGTGCTATATAAACATCATCATCATAAAGTCCATAAAACAAAAAATACATATTTACAGGACCTATATTAAAGGTTTGGTTTTATTGATTATTATTATTAATTTTTTTTTTTTATTTTTTTTTTTCCTTTTGTGAGGAAGTTTTATGGATAAATTGGAGACTATTGCTCGGACAATTCACGTGGAATCTTAAGACACTTTAAATAACCCTAGGACAAATTTAATGGAGGGTTAGGGATCAAAGGAATTTTCGTCGGTGGGACCATCACCATTTAAAAGGCAAAAGCATTATTAGTGTTTCCCAAAGCAATCTATCATAATTCATAATTAATTATAATACTAATAATAATAAATTTAAATTATAAAAAAAAAAAGAAAAAAAAAAAAAAAGCAATCCGTGAATATTGATATTACCTATCAGAAACAGCCAACAGCCAAACATGAGATTGTGGGTGTAAGAATAGGGGTGGTAAACGAGTTGAGTCGACTCGTGAACTCGATGAGCTCGAAAAAAGCTCGAATTTGAAGTCGAACCCGAGTTTTTCGAACTCGAGTTTTTTGACAAATCGAGCTCGAGCTTTTTTCAGTTGTTCGTAAGCTCACGAGCCTTATTTTTTTTATTTGTTTTATTTTTTATTTAAATAATGTATAGTGATATAAAATATTATAGAAATGATATAAAAAGAACATATAAATATTAAAAATATATATATAAGTACATTATATTGTTTATTTTGTAAATTTTTTTAATATAATCTAAATATTTTTTAATAATAAATAATTAATAATTATTATTTAAGAAGAAAAAAACTCCAAAATAAAATTGGGCTCGAGCTCGAGCCTGCCAAAACAGGCAAGCTCGGCTCGTTCACACACCAATGTAAGAATGTTAAAGAAACTAAGTAGTAATAAAAAAAATACAAAAAAATCAGAAAGGCAGTTATACATTAAGTAAAATTGAGTAGGAAAAATGTCTATTACATCTGCAAAAAAGAACATAGAAGAGAACCAAACATATTCTAGACAGACAAACTAATAAATTTTCCCCAAAACAGGCACAAGAATGGTTGAACTGAAAAATCTTACACATATTTATTACAAAGAAAACTGTAATTATAAAAACCAAAAAAAAAAAAGTATAGTAAAGGGGTGAGACATTTGACCGTAAACATTGCAAAAAGTAAAAAACGAAAACGAAATATAGAACAAATATAATCCGAAATGAAACCCTCTTCTCATGAAAGTCACTACCTCTTTCTTTGTCCACTTAGGGAAATAATTACCTGACCTGTGAAGGAGAACAGAGCAAGCCAGACGCATCGGATCCAACAACCGAAAGGTCACAAACAGTACAGATCTGCCCTTGCTGAGCTGGCACGAAATGCGTGCTGCAGTAAGGGCAGATGACGTCTTTCTGCCCTCTGTAAATCGGCACGTAAGTGGCCCCACACACCACGAACGGGTTTCTAAAATCATAGTTCAACTGAGTCGCATCTTTCATATTCTTCTCAGCAGCCTGCAAGACCTGACGCGCCGTTTTCGACTGGCTCTCGTTGCTCGGGTTGGTCTCTAAGAGCCTCCTTGCAAAATTGGCGGCAGTGCTCAGATTCTGCGCCTTGTAGCAGACAGTCATAGCGTTTAATAGAGCAAGCCTAGTGTGCGGCAGCTGCAGATTGCAGTGCGTGAAATATGCTGCCAGTTCTTGCTGGCGGATTGGGTTGTCCTTCAATTCCCTCCTCTTTAGCTCAATCTGCAAACCTAGCACATATTCCTTCGCCACGAGAATTAACTCTTTGACTTCATCGACCTCTCTTCGTGTTTCGACCACAATGAGTGGAATTGTGTGGAGAATGGCGGAAAAGTGGCGGAGAGCTTCCGAGAACTTTCCGGAAGTTGTGGCCTTGTAGCCAGCCTTGAGTTTCTCGTCGAGGTGAGAGAAGTCAAATACGAGGGCAGGGGGCCCACGTACGTTAGGGCTGGCTTGCTCGCTCCACCCTCTCTCCACAGCAATGGATAAAACGGGGGCTGAGGTGAAGGCACGTAAGTAAGTTTGGCTGCCCATGTGGAGATCGGTGAACTGGGACTTCAGAGGGGTGAAATTCTTGATTCCCAACTGACGGCTGAGCAAGCGCATGGCGGTGTCAAAGTTTCCGGCAGCCGCGTGTTCGGCGGCAAGAGAAGACCGCTGGACCCAGATCTGGCTCACGGGCATACCCGGTGTGGGGGCCACAAACACCGAAGAACGGGCATTAGAGTTGGCTGTTTTCGGGGTTTCGGAATCTGGCGGCAACTCGAGGTCCTCGAGGTCCCACCCTCCCTCCTCGTCGTTCTCTTCGTGGGCCCCATCTTCATCTCCGTCCAGCACCGCACGAATGTCTCCATTCGGTAAACTGTCCACGTCACCGATATCCAAACCCTCGCCCCAATCAGCATCCGCCACCTCATCATAATCTTCTTCGGCTGCACCACCACCTCTGCCTGCATCGTCAAGTCCGCCCTCGAATATGCCTTTACTGACCATCAACAAAGGCCAGTCTCCAGCACGTAAAACGGGGTTCGGGGGTATCAACAGAGATGCTTTTTTACCTCCCTTCGGAAGTGAAGGAATATTCTCCCCCAATTCACCGGCCAGACGCTCGGTAACATCGTGCAGCCCATGAACCGAGGCAGTGATATACGCGAGAGGCAAATGGCCCACGTTCTCAAGAATCTTAACGCGCTCACGAACATCACCTAGGTACAATGCGTCGTGGAACTGGCCCATTACATCGTTCTTCACTTCAGCAATTTTCATCATTTTCGACAGTTTATCGAGATTACCAGTTATCAGATAATGGAAAGATAGTCTCTCGAAGTTCTTGGTTTTCTGATATGCATATTCAACAATGCCAGCATTCCCCTGCCTAAGAGCCTCCACACCCAGCCTATACCAGTGATCTTTCTCGTCGATCTTTTTAGCAGATTCAAGTGCTTTCTCAATATTACCGCTCTCGAGGGCTAAGTTGAAGCGAGTTCTCTCATCCTTCACAAAATACAGAGCAACTTGTGGGAAGCCCTTCTGCTGCAAATAAGCAATCATGGCCTGTCCACATAGCTCCGAATTTTTTATCATGCTCATAACCTGGTCGTATCTCTTCCTCAGCAAGCACAGCTTGAAAACGTACTCCGTTGAATCGATGATGATTGGGCGGTTTTTTCCGTCTCGTTCCAAGCAAAAGATGGTGCTGCCGTATATCTTAGTAATGTACACGGGTACATCGAGAGTCTTGATGATTCCACTGTCACCGTTTGGAAGGCAGTACTTGATGTGCGTCAGTGTGGTGTAGATGAAAACTCCGTTATCATCCCACGCTCCACTCTTCACACGAATGGTCTCGTGCAGAGTGCAGCGGTGCGCGAGCTTTTTGTCAGCAATTACAATCGAGTGTTTGCTCAGTAAAGCGACACTCTCCATATCGGGTGACCAAACCACGTACCGAACGAATGATGTTTGGAGTTCTCCAAGAACAATCCTTTGCTGGAGATCGAAGATTGATACCCTGTCCTCAGACCTGCACAGCAAGTTCCCAGTTCCTGCGTAGAATATAGCATCGGTAGGAATAGGAAGAACGCTCTTTTTCACGATTTCATTTTTCAGGTTCTTCACCAAGACCTGGTTTGTGCTCTTCTCAAGCACAGCAAACCTATTCCGAGCGACAAAGACCGCCGACCCGCCGACACCTCTCTTTGCATCTTGTACCGTGTCGCCTCTGCCATAGCTATCTTTGGGAATAATGTAGAGTTCGTACGACCCTCCATCTACATCCGAGCAAACCAGAAGAGCACTTTCAGTAGGGCTGTAAGAAAGCGTACGAGGGCCTTGGTTCAAAGTATTAGAACCAGGGCGGCGGATAGGTATCAGCTGAGTGTCTTTCTGAGTCGAATACTCAAAAGTACGTAGAAACCTGTCCTTTACATAGAAGAGCGATTCGCCACTGACGGAAAAGGCGGGACGCTCTCTCTCCAGCTTAAAGACAATCATGCCGCTATCGTGGCCAGCGGCTAAAAGATTCATCTCGGGATGGGCTGAAAGAATCCAGAACCTGTCGTGCTCCCTACGAAAAGTCTGCAGGCCTGTTCTTTTGGTAGCATCCCAAACTCGGATGCTCTTGTCTTCTGAATTCGAGACAATGATGTCCTGCCTTGAGTGGAATAACACACATGACACATTGTTCATGTGGCCTCTCAGTGTGTCCACCTCCCACGCCTTTGTATCTGATACAAAATAAATTAAGAATCAGCTCTTTAATTTAACAGCCTTTAAGTTTTTGTGCAACTAGAAAAAGCATAAGGCGTTGCATAAACCAGTAATATCATATGTATCTAATAGAAGGAATTGGTAGGTAGTTCCCGAATACATGATATCAATCGATCAATCTAGTATCTGACATAGAATTTGATATAGTGTATGATATTTCTAGATGCCAGTTCTTAATTCAAAATAGTATTAGGAGGGTGTTTGACTAAGCTTATAAGCTGTTAAAAACAGCTTATAAGATGTTTAAGAGCTCATAAGCTCTTCAAAAGTGTTTGGTAATATTTTTTTTAAGAAAGATCTTCAAATTCAAAAAATATGTTGGTGGAGAGCTTTTAAGATCTTTTTCAATAAGAACCTATGCCCCACCTTTTATACTTAAGATCTTACAATGAATAAAAGTAGTTTATACGGTCATTACCAAACACTTTAAAAATCAGACGTAACAGCTTATCAACTCTTAAAGCAAGCTCTTGAAACAATTTATCAGATGTAAGAACTTATAAAATAAGTTTAGTCAAAGACCCTCTAATCCTCAAACAAGAGGCTAAACAAATCAAGATCGTGCAAACGTACCATTCATGCGCCAGATTTTAACTTGACGGTCATCTGCTCCAGAAACAATCAAAGGGAGAGTTGGATGGAAAGAAGCCCAGTTAACCCCACGATCGTGGCCTTCCAACACATATTTCACAACAGCATCAACCCCACCAAAGAAGTCAGTATTCATCTGAGACAATCTGAGAATGTCATCGGCCGGAGATACTGTCTTCTTCCTCAAGGCACCAATATCCCAAACACGGACCGTCTGATCCAAAGAGGCTGAAACAACAAGATCGTCTTTCGGGTGAAACGAGGCACACATGACATAATGGTTGTGCCCAGTCAGCACGGAAATGCAAGTTCGAGACTGCCAGTTCCATATTCTGATTGTCTGGTCATCACTTGCACTTACGATCCATGGATACTCGTGATGAAACTGAACTGTTCGGATGTAATCAAGATGACCGAGAAGAGTAAATAGACATCTGTGCAATTTGTAATTCCAAACCTTGATTTTGTAATCATCACCTGCAAAGTATCAGTGGTGAAATTGAACATCACCTATCTAAATTGATAAAAGATAATCTAAAGACAAATAAACGTATATGCATACATGTGTGTGCACATATAGAGAGAAAATGTAGGTTTAATCAATACACAATGATATAAAATGTCGACTAGCAATCAAACGAAAGGTATTCTTTACCTCTACAACAAGTCAATTTTTTTACAACTCACAACATCTGTAGATTCACTAACTCCACAACTAAAATCCAGGCAAAATAATGAGTTAAAAAAAGCCAATCCGCAAACTCTTCAAAATGAAAAATGGAACTTGTGTGCATTTAAACACGCACACGTCTTGAAATATGAGATTTAAAGGCCAAATCACCGCTACTTAAATTCTATGATCCCTAAAGTCAAGGATCAAGATTCAATCTTTACATGTTACAAGTTTGATAGCAGCACATTTATAATCGAGATACTGTTAAATGACATGTCGGGATGACAACAAATTCAAAATAAAACAGAAAAACAACAGAAATGCTAATTGATCACAACATCAATCAACGATTAACACAAAAGCAGCAGATCCATGGTCCAAAACACTATAAATTACGCCAAAGTACCAACAATCAACCAAAAACAAACAGAGATCACAATGCAATAAGTAAAAAGCCTATAAAAAAAAGAGCACCATCAGAAAAAAACAAATGCTAATTTCACACCATCAACGATTAACACAAAACAAGCAGATCCAGGGTCCCAAAAACTAAAAATAATACCCCAAATAACCAATAATTAACTAAAATCAAACAGAGATCACAATGCAATAAGTAAAATTCTCGACAAAAAAATAAAAAAAAATACCTCCAGAAACGAAAAGCGGCTGCGATTTATGGAAATGGACGCCGCGAACGGGGCCATCATGCTCGTCGAAGCGATCAATGAGAGTGCCCATGCGATAATCCCAGAGCTGGATCACGCCACTGTGGAGACTCGCCAAGATCCATGGCCTCTTGCTATGGAAACTCAAACCTTTCACTCTATTACTCTTCGTCTCAAACTTCGTCAACATTTCCCCACAAATTCTCCTTCTCCCCCAAAAAAATTCACGCACACTGAAAAAAAAATCAAACGAATCAATCAATCAATCAAACAAAATAAAAACTGAGATCTGCATTCAATTGACACAAAATCGAAGCCTAATTGATACATTCCATCCAAACCTGATTTAGATCTGCGAAGCAATTGGAATTTACAGTGTACGAAGATCGCACATGTTAAGAGAGTGAGGGGGCGGGGTGGGGGCGGGGTGGGGGGGTGGGGGGTGGGAATTGTAATGAAGAATTAAAAAAGTGCGTTAATTTCTTCGTTGCTGCTGGTGGATCTACTCTACCTCGGGGGAAAATTGTCTGGATCCGAAAGTTGAAAACTTGATCCAATTTATAGGGGTGGGGTTCTTTTGTAATTATTTTTTTGTTTTTTACTTTTGTTAAATTAAAAAAATTCACCTTACTTTATGTAATTTGATTGGAGGGGTGACATTTATATGACAAAATTGTTTAGTGTTGTGTATTAAGATATGAATAAGTCAACCTTTTGATGAGAGTTTAGTACCCAATGTGAGAATTGTACGTAATGGTGGGGTTGAATTGCAAAATGAGCTATTCAAGTATCATGTCCGGTTTTTTTCAATTCATTTTGAGATTAAAAAAATCTATAATTTAATAGTAAATTATTGTAATATAATGATATCATTCACCGAACTATGTATTTTACGATCGATTCATTTTTTTTCTCTCATGTTTCGACTTCTCCTATTCCTTTTTCCTTCAAACAACCAATCCGCGCCCATGCCTACCGCCACCTCCTCCGACTCAATCACCTCTATTTTCGCGCTTCCACCGCATACACTGATGCTAGATTGTTCTGTTTCGGCGAGATTGCATCGACTTTTCTGGATTATAGGCCACCACATCTCGACAAGGACGATCCATTGATGGCTTCGAATCGGGTTTTGGCTAAAGTCGATCGAATTTGTGGTGTAAACGGTGTTTCGAATTTCACTTGGAGTCGTTGTCGCCAACAAATATGGTCAATGCAATTACTTTCATAATTATTTTTGTTTTGAAATTTTACTTAATATTATAAACTTTCACATCGTTTTATGTATTTTGATTGGAGGGGTGACATTTATATGACATTAATGTTAGTCTTGTGCATTAAAATATGAATAAGTCAAAGTTTGATAAGAATTTAGTACCCAATGTGACAATTGTATGTAATGGTGGGGTTGAATTGCAGAATGAGCTATTCCACAAAGAAAAAAGTATGAAGTATAGGGAAAATTTGCTAAACTCCATCGTATCGATCACATTTACAATTACACGAGGTCCATTTTTTTCTCCCATTTTGAAGTAAATTCATAATTTAATAAAATTATAATAATACAATTATATAATCCACCAAACCATATATCCCACGATCGATTCATCTTTTTTTCTCACGCTTCAATTTCTTCTATTTTTTTTTCCTTCAAACCACCGCTCCGCCCTCGCCTCTATCCATACCACTGCGCATTCGAGAATTTTTTTTAATATTTTTTTTTATAAATTGTAAATTTCAACAAGAGGTATTGTTGTACTTTATTGTATTAACGTAGGTAAAAATTGGAAATAAAGTGATAAAATAATTTATTCAACTAATAAGTATTGAACTGAGAAAGTTTCGATATTTAAAATAGCCGCCCCCTTTTAAGTGTTTGGGTGTCTAAAATTTTATTGGTCCATTAATCAGAATATCCAACCAAATCGAAGTTATATCCAGCCCATCAAAGTAGTTAAGATTTAGCCCAATGGTAAGGGCTTAAAAACCAAAAAATAATAATAATAAATAAATACAATAATAATAATAAAAAATAATAATAATCAACCCAATAAATCTTTGTGGATATAAAAAAATGTTTGGATGACTAATGAAACTCATACCTAATATCTACATTTAGAATAAGCATGGAGCTAAGGATAAAACAGATAAACTTCACTTTTATAGGAAGAAATCCATTGAAAGCAGATTTCATTCTTTACTTTAATTTAAATTTGTGTGCAACTTGGTACCAAGCTTTTAAGTTATACCCATCTTTAATTAGGAACGGTAATCAAATAGGTAAACGGCTTATCCATGAAATTTAAGCTATATGTTGTACGGAAGGTTTTAATTTTAGTGCCCGTTTGGCTAAACTTATTCTAAACAGCTGATAAGCTCTTGCATCTCATTAGTTGTTTTAAAAACTGATAAGTTGTTACATTTTATTTTTAGAATTAGTTATTAAAATGTTTGTTTGATGATCTTATAAACTATTTTTAACAACTTATAGGTTTAGCCAAAAAATCATTTTAGAAAGTCGTTAAAAAGAGCTTACAAGAAGTTTAAGAGCTTATACACTCTTTCGAAATGTGTGGTAATTTTTTTTAGAAAAGATCTTAAAAATTCACAAAATAAGCTGCAAAGAGATTTAAAAATCTTTTTAAAAATATAACTTTACCCCATATTTTTGTTTCTCATAATGAGTAAAATAACTTATTCGCCGATTATACAGACACTTTAAATTTTAGTTCTAAAAATAAAAGTATAAAACATAGCAGTTTATCAACTCTTAAAATAGTATATCAGACGTAAGAACTTATCAGTTGTTTAAAATAATCTTTACCAAACGTGCTCGTAATAATCTATATAAGAAATATTAGTATTAACGTGAAAAAGTGCATTAAAAATAAAAAAATAAAAAATAAAAAAAGCCTTTTAGTGAATATAGTGATATCCAACTAGATCAAGAAGGAAACCATGTAATCCTTACCTAATTTCCCCAAGCACTAAAATTTATCATTTTTTTCAGTTCAAACTCATTTTTAATCAATTTACCAAACATATGATGTACTTTTTTACTATATAGTTTATAAATATATTATTAAAACTTTTTGTCTCTTTTCACTTCCCTCACACTATATATAGACCCCAAACGATCAACTTACAGAAATCACAACCCAATCCCTCAAAATTAATGTATTCACATTTCCCACCCAATGGAAATCCAAACTTCTCCATCCGAAATAACAATCCACGAGACCTCGTTCTCAATTAAGCCCACGGTAGCAAAAAATAGTTGCAAAGAATTGGTCCTTTTAGTCCTTACAAGAATCCATGCGGGCTATTTCAGAATTACCCTTTCTTTGGGGTGGCAATCGCTATTATGGAAAATCCTCCTCCACCCCGACAAGGATTCAGTAATTTCATTTCAAGTCCCTAAACTTTTCTATATCACCGTTTTGACCATAATATGGTCGTTTTCGTTCTTTATCCTCCTCCTCCTCTCCCTCCTCTACCTCCTGAAATGCGCGCTCCGCTTCCACATGGTGAAAGCGGAGTTCGTGCACCAGGTGGGGGTAAATTACCTTTTTGCCCCCTGGATTTCGTGGCTGCTGATACTCGAATCCGCCCCCTTCGTCACCCCCAAGCACGCTTCGTTCGTCGTACTGTGGTGGGTCTTCGCAGCTCCGGTCGTAATCCTGGACGTGAAAATCTACGGCCAGTGGTTCACAAAGGGGAAGAAGTTCCTCACCGCCGTGGCTAACCCGACGAGCCAGCTCTCCGTCGTCGGAAACCTCGTCGGAGCACGCGCCGCCGCCAAGATGGGGTGGCGGGAGGTTTCCATCTTTCTCTTCTCTCTAGGGATGGTGCATTACCTCGTCCTGTTCGTGACACTCTACCAGCGGCTCTCCGGCGGAGACCGGATTCCGGCGAATCTCCGGCCGGTTTTCTTCCTGTTCTTCGCGGCGCCGAGCGTGGCGAGCCTGGCTTGGTACTCCATTGCCGGAAGATTCGATACCGCTTCGAAGATGCTGTTCTTTCTCTCTCTATTTCTGTTTGCTTCACTGGTGAGTGCTATTACATATTTTTTCTTGTCGGGAAATTTTAATAATGTTTTTTTTTTTGGAAATTTGACTTTCTTTTTTGTTTTTTTTGGGAATATTTTAAAATAGAATTAATATTTTATTTTCGGAATATTTGACATTTTTTAAAAGAAGACGTAACAAATCTGGTCACTTAATTTAATTTTCAACGGTGTGGGTTTTTAAGTGGTGCTTTCAACGTCTGCATGCGCAGTTGATTTGAGACGTTATTTATATATTTCCTAGATATTTAAATATCTTTCAAGATGAATTAATTTATAAGAGATTTGAGTTAATTACTTATGCTTATAAATTAATTACTCGTGAAGGAGTGACAACTTTTGTTTGTTTTTACTCTAATTTATCTAGGGGTGAAAGGTGGAACGGAATTTTTCCAATTTAAAAACTTTCGATTCTGGAACAACTTTTTTCATAGATTTTTTAAATTCCGATTTCCGATATTTTTCGATTCTTTTGGTTGAATTTGGAATTTTCAATTCCCAATTCGATTAAAAAATTCCGATTTCATTTTCCGAAAAGTATACCAATAATATCTTATTTATTTTACCTATGGAATATTTACATACTTTTACCTTATCCTAGCTCCATGTTGAAGAGGCAAAGTATTTAATTTGCTATTTTTCTGATCTTTCATAGTTTTGACTTTTATCATTTCGAAAGTTTTGAATTTTTATATGGTATTTGAAAATAAGTGTCTACAAACAAAAAGAAAAAAAAATAGGTGCCTAGTGCAATATTTGGAATCATTATAGTAATTTCTAAAATATTCGTATTTATCATATGACTAGTTTTAGTTTTATGAGTTTTATGATTTTATGAAAGTGTGTTTTCTTATTTTTAAAAGTGAAAAAAAATAATTAATTTAATGTATAATAAGAAAATATAGTATACTAATATAGTAAAATTTAATAATGTAGTATTATTCATATTTTATGTAACATTAGTTTCATTAGTTTTTTTTTAAATCTGACATATTAATATTTATAATCCAAATATATAGATCGAATTTCTATCTTTATCTCTTAAGATTTGAGATATATTGGAGATTGATAATTGTTGAAAATTATAGTTAAAAAATTAGTAGACAAAAAATATTAAAAATATTTAATTACAGAAATACCATTAGGGTTTTGTAGGGTTGCTCAACGTTTCTTTCTTTTATATATAAAATATTAAAGTTTTTGAATTTAAAAATGAAGAAGTTAATTTCCAAAATTCCAAATTATCCATAGCTTTTGGAATTCAAATTGTAATCAGTTTTGTGCTTCCGAAAAAATTGAAAAAATTCCAAAAAAAATTAATTCCGACCCTAAATTGTTTCAACTCTGGTCCAAATTGAAATTTCTTAACTAATGTTAAATAATTAGAAATTTCCTTTCCCTTTTCTTAGCTATAAATAGTTAATTAATTCGCCTAATTCTTGACAATTGCTAATATACATATACATATAAAATGTATGTATGTATAGATATGCAGGCCAGCACTATTCAAGAAAGCAATGAGAAAATACAACATAGCATGGTGGGCATATTCTTACCCAATAACAATGTTGGCATTGGCTTCATTAAGATACGAGGAAGAGGTCAAAGGTTGTTTCCCTCATGCAATTAAGCTAATCCTATCTGTTTTATCTGTTCTTGTTCTCTTTCTTCTCCTCATTTTCACTGCCTCCAATCCCAAATTGCTTTTGCCAGATCACGATCCCTTAATCACTAGTCATACCCCTCATCTCCCCACCCATTCTACTTCAAACACTACCTCCACTACCCCTTAATATATATATATAAATTTTGTTAATTGATTTTGCGGCGATTTAATTTATCTACGTGGCGATTTAATTTATCTTACTTTAGATACTTTATAGATGTATCTATTTTAGATATTTCATTTTGCTATATTTATGTACTTGTATAAAATAATATATTTGTCATATTCAAGATATGCATCAACAATTAAACTGTACGGATTAAAGTCAAGAATTTGCTAAAAAAATAAAAAATTGCTAAAAGCAAGAATTGGGACCAATTAATAAATTAAAGAAGTCAATAATTATGGCTACAAGCCTACAACTTATAATTAAACAAATGGGATTTAACATGGTTGTACAGTTACTTGGTGGAGTTGAACTCTTTTACATGACATACACCAAATTCACAGCTGTAAAATCAAATTAAATGGTTTTTTTTTTTTTTTAATTAATACTAATAATCAGCGAGCACTAGGGAAAAACGAAAAAGAAAAAAAAATTACCTGGAATTTGGAGCATGGGTGAACTATTTTGTGGAGTACCGGTCTAGTATATTATTATTGTTTTTTTCGTTTCAAGTGTTAATAGAAACATTTCTTTTAATTTGATTTCATGTGATATGGGCTCGATTGCTCAAAAAGCCCAAATAATAATAATTCTATAACAAACGATTACTAGGCCCACGTGAGGTAGACAGACGATTGATGTGACTATATTCAGGTTTTAGAAAAAGATGGAAACTGACATTGACCAGTAAGCAACCTAATTACGGCATAACCACAAGCGTCCCATTGAACTGATTGGAGTCGCAGGAAAACATGACAACTCGTCCTCAGCTGACGGAATACAGCTCGTAGGGATCACATCAGCCCCACGTATGATCTGACCAAAGACATACCAAGGGATCCACCACCCTATCCCGACGACATATATAAATACAACCTTCAGGCACAAGGGAAGGACAATTTTTTCTTTGGTAGTCCTAATACACATTTACTCTCATTATATCTTTAAAAATAAACCTATCTTGTTTTATTTCTTCACGATTTCGACTCACTTGACCGTTGGAGTTCTAACTCCGAAAAATCTTTCTCCGACACTTCTTTTTTCAGGTTTTCTAGAATGTGTGGGCTTCCTCTTGTTTGGACTTTCTCCACTCTAGACCCATTTCATTATAATACTTTAATTTGTGATTGAGCCATTTAGGCTTCATCAATATATTTTAACATAGTAGAAATAATGTCGAACCAAAAGTATATATAGATATAGTTGCACAAGCTTGTATAATTTGTACCGAGTTTTTGACGTTGCGTTTGAGCTCAAACATTTTTCTTTCACACATTTGATCGATTTATAGTTTAGCTTAAATCGAAACAAATTTGATAGGCATACATAAAAAATGTATTCAAGTAGTTTAATTCATTATAATTTCTCGACAAAAAAAAAAAATTGTTAATATTAATGAACAGAGCTCAAACGAACTTTTAGCAAAGTAGAACAACAAATAATTGAACTTGATTTTCAACCATACATGTTATGAAGTTAGGTCAATAGCATTACTCTAAATTAGGTGAATGCAAAGCCATAATAAATTAAAGGGTAGCTTGTAATCATTACAAACTCATAAAACACATAGTGCTTGTACAGTTAATTAATTCTTGTACCAAATATTCTATAAAATTCACATTTTTATTTATTAAATAAAAAAAATATAATAAATATAGGCCAAAGATTCTCGAGGATCTTTTAACCAAACCAAGGCTTAAATTTACCAGCTGATTTTGCCCAACTAATCAATCCTTTCAATCACAAGTAATTAAAATTTCTTTTTTTAAATTTAATTAATTAAAGAGGAATAATAATATAATGCATCATCATTCATCAGCATCAATGGAATTTCACACACTTTCGAGGGTGAAAAAAATGTTTTTTTGTTATAAATAAAAAAAAACGTGGGGGGTCCCGGCCCCCAATGACTGTGGTGGTGGTGACCGATAACAAGAAATGACTGATTCTTAAATTACTTTATCAACTTCTGCAACCCATTTACACGGATTTGGTAAGTCCTTTCCGTCCTTGGAAACATACACGGGTCCCTCAAAACCCCTTTATTTATGATCCAACCCCTCTCTTCTTCTCTTATTTATGATCTCGTCCCTCCTCTCTCTTGCTACTATTTATGGTCTTTTGCATAGTCTTATCTCCATTTTTTCAGACAAGAGGAGAGAGAGAGAGAGAGAGAGAGAGAGAGAGAGAGAGAGAGAGAGAGAGAGAGAGAGAGAGAGAGAGAGAGAGAGAGAGAGATGGCGCGTGGGAAGATCCAGATCAAGAAAATAGAGAACCAAACAAACAGGCAGGTGACCTACTCGAAGAGAAGAAACGGGCTTTTCAAGAAAGCCCACGAGCTTTCTGTTCTCTGTGATGCCAAAGTTTCCATTGTCATGATTTCCAGTACTCAGAAACTCCATGAATACATCAGCCCCTCCATCACGTAGCTCACCTCTCTCTCTCTCTCTCTCTCTCTCTCTCTCTCTCTCTCTCTCTCTCTCTCTCTCTCTCTCTCTCTCTCTCTCTCTCTCTCTCTCTCTCTCTCTCTCTCTCTCCCTCCTCAAAGTTTCTTGATCTCTGCAGGACAAAACAGGTATTTGATCAGTATCAGAAAGCAGTGGGCGTTGATCTTTGGAACACACATTACCAGGTTTTTTTTTTTCCCAGATTATTACAGTGTGTGTGTGCGCGTGTATGTGCGCGTGTGCGTGTTAGCACTTGAGATTTTGTGGTTAAATTTTTTATTGCAGAAAATGCAAGACCACCTGCAGAAACTAAAGGAGGTTAACAGAAACCTCAGGAAGGAAATTAGGTCTATATATATATATATATATATATATATATATACATACATATAGGTTGATGTAAAAGTTAAAGAACTGATTTTTATAATTAAATTTTAATTTTTTTTAATAATTAAATTATGCAGGCAGAGAATGGGAGAAAGCTTGAACGATCTAGGCTACGATCAAATGGTTAATCTTATTGAAGAAGTTGATAATTCTCTTGGACTCATTCGTGAAAAAAAGGTTTTTTTTTTTAATTTATTTATTTGCTGAAAATTATAGTATAGAAAAATTAGGGTTTGTCACATATTCAATTATTGTTTGTTCTTGAAATTTTGTTGGGGGGGGGGGGGGGGGGGGGGGGGGGGGGGGGGGGGGGGGGGGGTTAGATCTGGTTTTTATATATTGAAGGGGTGATAAATTAAATAAAATAAAAGATTTAATTAATAAATAAATAGTGTCAGTTACTAGGAAGGTAACAAGATTTTGTCCTGAGGGAAATAAGATAAACCTGCACAATTCTGCAACCTAGGAGTACTATATTTAGCTTCACTAATGCTTTTTTTAAGTACTATTTGGCAGGAAAATTCATTAATTTTTTTATTTTGATTTCATTAAAAAATATATAATAGTATCAATTAAATTGAACATTTTAATTTACATTATTTCTGTAATTGAAATGTTGTGTGATGATATAAATCATATTTTTTTATGCAAACGCAGTATAAAGTCATCGGCAACCGAATCGAAACTAGCAAGAAGAAGGTGCGATTATCGATTATATGTCGATCGATATCTCGTGATTAATTAATTAACCTTTTTTTATATATCAATTTTTCACAAGTTAATTATATTTGCAGCTGAGGAATGTTGAAGAAATACACAGAAGCCTTGTGCTTGAATTTGTAAGAATTTTTATCTTAATCAAAATTCATAAATATTCACAAATAAAATAGGTGGAAAATATTAATTAAAATTAAAATGTTATAATTTATATATAATAATTTATATTTATGGTGGTAGGATGCAAGACAAGAGGATCCACAGTATGGATTAGTAGAGAATGAAGGTGATTATAATTCCGTTCTTGGTTTTCCGCACGGTGGGCCCCGCATAATCGCTCTCCGCCTGCCGCCTAATCACCACCAGCAGCAACACCACCACCACCACCACCACCCTGGGCTCCACAGCGGCGGAGCTGGCTCAGACCTCACCACATTTGCTTTGCTCGAGTAGAGTTTTCTGTCCCAATAATAATGTTTTATATAAATATTTCTCCAATGTTCTTTTGTGTGGAATTTGAAGTACTAATTAATAATTAAACTATTTAAGTATTTTCTTGAAGGGAAATTATGTATGCCTAAATATGTTAGTGGTTATATTTTGATTTTCGATTTTTTTTTGAATTTGGAACAATATTTTTATATTCAGCGTACCAACTAGGTTTCAGCCTGGCCGTAACAGCCTCCATATCAATAAGAAAAACTCGCGTTCCCTAGATACCCCACAATTATCTGTGTGCGGATCTTGTTGGTCTTTGCATTATCTCTTTCTCTTCGTATTTGTTATTTATGTTATATTCTACAACATCAAACCAAAGAACTAAATTAATTAGACTATTTCCATCAATAAATAAAATAATAAGACTATATAAAATAGAATAACAAAAGAATAAAAAGAAATTGTCTACCTCACAAAAGTGTGTGCTATATTGGGCCTAATGGGTTTTAGAATTTCCATTAACCCACCATAATTGGGTTTGGCCTTCGGGCCATCCACAAATAAATGGTTTAATCTCACTTTGGACCCTTGAGATAGAGCATTTTGTAATTTGCACCCTTGAAAAAAATTAATAGCACTTCTATACCCTAAAAAATAATAAATTACAACGCATCTTGAATTAAATATTCAAAACTTAATACGGGCAAATATTTTTTTATTTTTATTTTTATTTTTTGTTCTTTTCCACTATGGAAAATAAAAAAACTAAATTGTAATTTTCTTCAAAATTCAATCGAATTTCGAGTACACAAAAGAAAAAAAAGTATATTTTCTTATAAAATAGACTTTTGTAACTAAATTATTCAATTAATGCATCATTTATTTTAATTCGTGAAAATATTTAATAGAAATCTTTAAAAGAAAATATAATTTTTAAATAACTTGATAATAAAATAGGTGAAGCAATTTCTTTTTGTGAAATATTTTTTTTAAGGTAGGTAATAATTTATAGGGTGGATTTTGTCCCCAAAGAATTCCAGGTCAGAATTGGGTCCATCCGACAGTGATGCTATGTAATCAGCTGTGATAATAGATTTCAATAATTCCTGCAGTGGAATTCCAGACAGCTTACTATATTGCCTCATTTCATTAATCTATTCTAACAGTCAAACCTAAGACACAAAATCAATATTATATTATATTATATTATATTTTTTTTTTTTCAGAAAAAGAGAAAAGAAACCTTCATTAATTCAACATTTACTAAATCTTGAATTATTGTTATTATTATTATTATCATAATTTTGATTTTCTTAAATTGTATTTCAGAAATCTTATATTTTTGTAATATTATTGTATTACATACTTTATTCAAGCTCATTTGTAAATTGTAACAAATTTTTTTTTATTTAATTTATTATTGACAAAAGAATTCGCAGCATCTCAGAATTTGGAAATTCTGCCCTTGTATATTAATTGTAAATTGTACGAAAGATACATTATATTAGTGTGACGAATTAGACCATTGACAAGAGAGTCCAAACTCAAGTCCTCGTTCTTTTGCTTCATTAACTAACCACCCGTATAAGGCGGTTATTTATATTTATATATATATATATATATATATATATATATATATATATATATATATATATATATATATATTTATATATATATATATATTTATATATATATATATATATATATATATATATCACATGAATAAAAAAAAATTGACTTCTCCATTAAAGAAAACGACAAAATACTAAATTTGACGCTATAAGATCTCGTATATTATTACTATTTATCCTAAAATTAATCAGTGATAAAAATGTACCTATATGGCTTTATATATCCATGCACGTTAATTTATTGCGTCCCGCCCAAATTAAATTGGAGTATTTTTTACGTAGACAATATTTGTCAAAGATGTAACAATTTTTCACTCCGACAACTGCCGCCAAAATCAAACCAACATACACTCGTACAATCGTACCACGACATTCGATTACGAACAACATTTTATTATTTTCTTTAAAGACAGTGTATGTTTTGAAAATTGAGTTTGTTTTGCTAGTCCCGGAAAAAATAGAAACAACCTAGCCAAATAAATGAGTCCAATTGTAGTATTAAGTCTCTGATAATAGAAGTCAATCATCCTCAAAACAATAACTTATTTCGTAAGGAATAAAATAAATAAATAAATAAATAAATAAATCTATACTTGCAAATATTATAAAGATTTTCAAGAAACTATTTGTGGGTGAGTGTGTTCAAGAAAATATAATCTTTGCAATTGTAGCCAATCAAATCTCATTAATTATAATTAATCCCATAAAAATCTTGTAGTTTCTATCAAGAAAGGAAAACATGTGGTATTTTTTTCCATTTATATAAATAAAAAGAAATAAAATAATAATAAATAAAAATTAAATAGAAGCGAATCTCCTGTGTTCCCCTGTATCGCGCACACAAAGGTCTTTTTCTCAAATATATATATATATATATATATATATTTATTCGGCCCCCCTCATGTCTCACTCTCCCATATTCTAGAGAGAGAAACAAAAATCTAGAGAGAGAGTGGTTTTAAAATACAAGAAATACAGAAAAGCAGAAGCGGCGCACAGAAAAAAAAAAGCAGTTGCAGAAGACACAGAAACAACCATGGGAGCTATGGCTCCGCCTCCTCGTTGGTCTCCCGTAGACGACCTTGTGCTTAAAAACGCCGTCGAGGTACAACTCATTGAAACTCCATTTTTTTTTTTTTTTCTGATTTTCCCCCATTTTTTGAATTCATTTTTTCTTGTTAATTCACTGACCAATGGCTGCGTTGTTTTGATTTCTGGGTTCAATTCATGGAAAATCGTGTTGGTTTTGTTATTTTATTTTTTTGATTGTTTTTTGAAAATTGATTTTGTGTTTCTTTTTGTGGAAGCAACGGAATAAGGGCTGTTTAAATTGAGTTATGCCCTTGAGAATTTAATTATTTTTTTTTAATTGAATGTTGATGGTGTTTAAAAATTAGGTTTAAATTTTTTAATGCATGTCTATTTAATCACATGTTTTAACAACTCTAAATTTTGATTCCTGATGGGGCTTTCGCCCGTCGAAGCTTCGATTTTCTGTTGTTGCATGGTGTATTAGAAGTTTGGGGTTTGTGTTTTTATTGTCTGATTTTTATTTTTTTTTTCTTGAAGAAAAAAAAATTGTGTGAAAATGTGTGAAGAATAATGCTCGGAGATTTGTATAAAATGTCCGAAGAAAAATGGAATTGGAATCACGATGAAAGAAAATTTCCATCGTAAAATTGAATTTCTGTTGTGGATTTATGTGTAATCGGGCATGTAAGAGATCACGTAGACTGTCGTTTATTGCGTTTCCATGCAATGCTACGTGATTGGAGTTTAATTTTATGTTATACGCCACGTGTTGAATGCCGTTAGGTGATTTTTTGGTAATCCTCGATATCGGCATTTATTTAGATGTTAGATGCCCGAGGTAAAAAGCTGGGCATTGAAATTGAAATAAACGAGGCATATCTATAATTGATAAGCCCTTTAATTCCTGTGAAATGGTAAGTTTGGACTTAATAGTAAACAAATTACGCCTTTTCTTATGAATTTTATTAATGGGGGGTGGGGGTTTTGGTGCTAAATTCGTCAATCTAACCTATTTTTGAAATGAAGGGAAACTTTGAGCGAAAACTGAAATAAAGATGAAAATTGTTGATTGCCGTTTTATACCTTGACAGGTATTAGTTGCTGCTTGATGTGATAATAGTTCATTAAAGAAATCCAAGGATAAAAAAATCATGTGAATGTTGGTGTAATTTTTTTACCGAAAATTTTGCTCGAAATATTCTTTATTATCAACTTTTTATGGAGGGCTTTAAATAGTTTCGAGTTTCCCTTTTAATTCTCTTGTTATTTAGAACTGATTATTACTAAAGGGTTAATGTAAATAAAATTCATGGAATTTGACTTGAGTTGACTAGGGTTTACTATATAAGAGACTTGAATTTTCTCGATTGAATGAAAGACGAATCATCTGATATCAGCTTATCCTAAGCTATCTGCTGCAACTCAGCTCGTTCAAACTCAAAGATTCATCAGCTTTTTTGTATTTCTTGTGGGCTATTTCTTTTTTTTTTTTGTGTGTGTGTTTCTATGAAGACACAAAATGATTGCTCCTATATTTGTGTCGCTTATTTCTCATGTAGCACACGTTTCAATTGCAAAAAGAAATATAACAATTGCTTTCGTTTGTTACTTTTCACCTTTTTAGTCGAATTTCCTTTTGTACTTAATGACCCAATTTTTTTATTTTTTTTCCTTTCCCGACTAGGGTGGTGCTTCTTTGGAATCTCTTGCTAAAGGGGCTGTCCAATTCACTCGGCAGTACGCAATTCATGAAATACAGGAGCGCTGGTTCTCTCTCCTCTACGATCCAGTGGTTTCTAGCGAAGCATCATCTAACATGACCGAGCTCGAACTTTCCGGCTTCACAAACCAACCAAAACCTCCCAACAAGTTCGAACCTGCAAAAGAGATGATGACATCATCATCAGCACCGTGCACTTCTTCAAAGAGAAGATCCGAAACAATCCGTAAGTGCTACTACTCAATGCGTAAGAGAATATGCAACGAACCCTTCGACTTGACGGGCCTCAATCTTTTCTCAGACCCCACAAACTCCAATCTCGTCGGCCCAATTTCTGACGAATTGGGAATTCAAGAACCGGTCTTTGATATCCCCGACCCAATTCCCAACGGATTGGAAATTCAAGAAACCGACTTTGTTATGCGCGAACCGATTTCCAACGAATTCGGAATTCAAGAACCCGACTTTGATACCAATTACTTCTCCGATCTCGTCGGGCTCCACCCTTACCCTTACGAGGAGAATATTCCTCTCGGCGGCCCCCACATCGAGGCGCATGGAGGGTTCGACCAATCGAACGAGCTCCCTCTCCCTGGCCTGTACAATGACTTGGCGAATGCGGAGTTTGTGGGCAATAATTTCGAGCCACAAATCCCGATTTGGAATGACTCCCGAGTAATACATATCGGAGAGGAAGAAAATCCAGACCCCGAATTGCGAAATGTATTTTACGCTAATATCACAAATACTCTGTTTGAAGACTTTACTACCGATGCAAATAACGCAATAGACGATTCCTACATAGATCATTTTAGTGCAGTTCTATTGAGTTCTCCCATTCAAAATGAGGTGTCTAGTGCCGATCCAGGTGAATCTGTGGTGGCAGCTGATGTGGCAGCTGCTCCTGTGGGGCCGGACGACTGTGGCTCCCACCAGTTCAAAGTTCCAGAAGCTGAGGTGGCGTGCCATGTGTTAGAGGTGAAGAATTTGGGTCCGGAATATCGCAATGGTGTTATTTGTTGCACGTTGAACACGGAGGATATGGAAGTGCCGAGCAATGATGATGTTTTTCTTCCATTTCGATTCCCTTCTTCTCCAACCGGTTCGTGTGGGGCCCACTGGAGATTGGAGGACCCTAGTTATTTCGTGTCCACGTCATCGGTTGCTCCTCGAAAAATAAAAAACCACCAAAAGAAATCGAAAAATCCGAGCAGTCAGCAGGGAGTTAAGTTCGAGTTGCCGAAGAGTAATGTGCAGAGTGCAGCGTTGAGAAATTCAAGAAACGGTGAGCCGTCTGCGAAAAATATTTGTTCGGGAAATGTGAGTGGGAACAATTTTGTTATGAAAATGGACGGGGCGCAGCAGAATCTTAATTATGGCCCATGTGTGGATAAGCCTGGCAATATGGATATTCTTGAAAACTTTCAACCGAATGCAAAAATTGGATTTGATGATGTGAAAGCGGAGATTCTAAACGATGGTTTGCCGAATGTTGACTTGACCTGCCAAACAGCAATTGCCCCTCATCAGACAAATGAGAACCCTATGCTATCGGATGAGGAAGAACGGTCCGAAAATGAATTTCATGTTCCTTATTTTTCCGATGTTGAAGCAATGGTAAAAAAAAAAAAAAATCGATAAGGGTTCCTTTTTTATTATTAATTTTAAATTTGGATTAATTAGCATCCTCTGTTTGATCAGGTCGTAGATATGGACTTGACTCCCGATGAATTCAACATAAACGCCCATCCCGAAGGTAGTTTTCTGTATATATATATATATATATATATATATTGAATAATTGGAAACTGTTATGCTAGAAATTAATTATAAACTATAATGAAAAAAAATGTTTTACAGTATGTCGATATAATCACGAAGAAAGTAGGAGGACAATCATAAGGCTGGAGCAGACGGCCAATGCTTGCACGCAAAGAGCAATTTCTGCTCAGGGTGCATTTGCTGTTTTATACGGCCGCTGCTCTAAATATTATATAAAGACACCCGAGGTATGTTGAAATACCTTATCTGCTCCTGTACCGAGTTTCTTGAAAATTTTATCATAAAAAATCATAATCTCGTTTTTAGGCACCTGTAGAGATTCCGCGGGGGCAATTTTAAATTAAATAAACTTAATGTTGATTATTACGAAAGTTATGATGGTGTATAAATTCAATAAATACAATTGAGCTTTGACTTTTGGCCCTTCAGATTATATTTATTCCATGTGATGGAGTTTATATTTATTTTACAAAACTCGATAATTTTTTTTCCTATGTATTCGATGATCGATTGTCTTAGTGGTCAGTGATAGTACGAACAGTAAATATGGAACATCTGCTCGTATTATTTTGTGATACGAAAAAAAACTGATTCTTTTATTTTGTATATTTTTATTTTCTTATTTTTGTAATGTTGTGCTTAATGTTAGTTATTATTGGCTTTTCAGGTTTTAATTGGCAGGGCAACTGAAGATAGTAGAGTTGACATTGACTTGGGAAGAGAAAAGAACGGTGGTAAAATTTCTCGACGACAGGTAAAATTATATATTCACCCACATCAATAAATTGTTACCCTTTTTTTTTTTTTGGGTAATGCGAGATCAAGATTTAATTGTACGATTTTCTCGGATCCGATTAGGCTATTATGAAGATGGATATGTATGGAACATTCCAGATGAAGAATCTTGGAAGATACCCGATATTCGTTAACGGGATAGAAGTAGCAGCTGAACAAAGCATACCCCTTATTTCTGGCTGTATTATCGAGGTACTATTTATTACAATTTTAGCTCCAAAATATCGTATTTTTTTTAAATATTTTTTTACGCCATATTTTATACAATAATGTAATATTATTGTCTGAATTTCAGATCAGGGGATTGTGTTTCTTATTTGAGACGAACCATAGTCGTATAAAGCAGCATGTGGATAGCGTTATGGACGGAAGATTTCTCGTGAACCCGTAAACCTTCGAACGTAAGCTGAAAAAAGATCAATTTTCTTGGGGTGCTATTTATACCCTTTTTAAATTGGTCATACATAGTTTAGCTTAGTCGATGTATAAGCAACGGCTCGGGATTTTTAGGAACCACATTTTTTTTTCTTGTCGTTTGCTCGTTACCGCAATACTACATGTGTTTTTCACCTTAGCTATACTTTTTTTTTTCTTCTTTCTTTTAATTGGAAGACAATTAACTTAGTTTGTTTATGAAATAGAGACCACATTTTGTTATCTTGGAAAGTTTATCATATTTATTTCTCATGAAATTAGCACATGTTTTGTAATGGCATGGAATGCAAATATGTGAATGGTGTGAGGAGAAAATAGTGCGATTTTGGGGGTGGATTTTGAACGTGGTTAAGTTTATGGGGCCAAAAATGAAATTGGCTCAATTTGTGGGGGTTAGACATACAAAATGAAAGTGACTCAAATAGTGAAGGTTAGAAATACAAAATACAGAAATCGACTCAAATAGTGAAGGTTAGAGATAAATCCTGTGAAAATAAAAGATGCAATTTTTATAAGGCACCACAATTTATTTATTTATTTTTTTATTAATAATTTTATCATTATAAACTAATAAAAAAATATAAGATAAAAACACAGTTTTTTGTTTGATTTTTTTATGCATGCATCATCATCCATCAGTATTACTATTATTATTTATTATTTTTATTATAATTTATTTGTTATATTTTTATATATAATAAAAATTAAAAAACGGCTCAAGGAATAAGAAAAAAATAAATAAAAATACTTGTTTGGGCCGATTTCGGTCCAATTTATTGTTCTATTAACTTGGGCTTGATGGATAATTGGCTGCACCTTTTTGGTGTATTATGGTTCGAGATATGAACGGCTATTCATTTGTCCGGTTTATTATTAAAAACGAACCGGTTAGCTAATTCAGTATGTGTCGAATACCAAATTGTAAATTTGTATTCGACAAAGAATAAATTCTTCTCAAATTCGGCATCGAGCACGATATTCACTAAGCAGAACCGGTGTGCCGAATTGTAGTGTACCATATCATTTTAGAGGAAATTAGCAGATAGATTTTATTGTTTTTCTTAGAACTGACGCTGCTCAAGTATACTCACGAATCTTCAAGCTCAAGTAAATCAGGAAAGCGGAGTCCCTATTGTGTGCCCAGAATGAACGTTGGGTTACTATCCGAATGCCAAGCGATAGTCCCGTGCAGAGTAGAATTCTTCGCTCGAGCCTAAAAAATCGAGGTAAACACTAGGCGATTCACCGGAGTTGGCCCGACTATTAACCTCCGACAATCAAATAAGCGGGGATATTCTTCATATAGTAGAAAGCTCTCTAAATCGTCAAGAAAATAGAATCTACCTTAAATGAATCATAAACATAAGTTACCCTAGTAAATATTTGTACATATGAATATAGCATGGAATTAACCAGAATAGAAGAAGATAGTCTTGCATTGGTTGAATTTTTTTTTTTTCTTTGAAAGAGTAGAATTAATAATATATGAGCTGTATCTTCGCTTTAAAAATAAATTACAATAAAAATAAAAAAACAATTGCAATTTAATAAATAGTGAATTAATTTGTTGCAGAAAAATAAATAAAGTTATAGGGCAGGTGCATGTAAATGCACGCGAATCAGATCTGAAGAATGATATGCTGGAATAGTGGAATCAATCTCATGTGAAATCTTATACTTATCTTCTTCAATTATTAAATTAAATTAAATTATTATATTATCTTATCATCTGTATTTTACGTCATTTAAATATTGTCTCAGAAAAAAAGTGTTATTTGTCGTCTTCTGCTTAGCTGGCCCGCTGCCGACCTTAATCACAATTAACTAATTAAGCTATAATCGGATTTTCTCTTAGATATATTTTAGTAATTAATTAGACTATTTTTTTTTTCTTTTGAATAATATATTTGTAAATTATTAGTGCCGACTTACGGAACAACTAATAATTTTCCTTTATCAATTATTCATACGTAGCACGGAACCTTCAACTTATTCACGTTTCAAAAAAAATTTGTGTCGAAAACTCAAAAACACCTGCTAGACACCTTATGGGTCATTTTGCAATTTTTAAAAAATTAGAAATATGTTTGACTGGCAGATTTTTAAATATTTTTGTTGTTTTCCCAAATTATTTACAGGATATAATGATCAAGTGCAACTTGATAGTTGATTGTAAAATTTATTTTGAATATGTTTGTATAAAAATATTTAAAAAGAATTTATATATATAAATAAAAACTTATATATGTTGATATAGAATATTTGTAAATATACCTCTATACTTTTAATATTTACATGTTTCCCCCAAATTTATGTACCACATTTCCGTTTCCCCATATATTCATTTCCGTTTCTGTGCTACATAGATTTTTTTTTTATACAATATTTTTAATTATGAAGTGATTATAGGGCAATAAATCAATAATTACTCAATGGTTCACATGGGTACTAATTTGCACATTTTTTATGAAAAGGAAGTTGAAAATAATTATGACAGCAATTAAAGACAACATTAATCTTTTTGAGATCCGGCCTAATTATCAAATCTTACCTACTGAAATGACTTTGTTTCGTGCCAAATAATCAATTTAAGCTTGCCGTAATCTGAAATCAAACCAATTTAATTTTCGTATTACTAATCCGTTGACAATTTTGATGTTGTAAAAGTGCTTTTAATATTGTTCCATTAAAAGATTTAATCATCATTCATACTTTTAAGGTGGTGTACGTTTGCAAAAGTTTATTTAAAACCAGAAATTATAGATTTTGAGTTAAGTTGGTTATAAGTGTTTATTTCTAAAAGTTGAGAATGTTTGAAAATTTACTGGAAAATGAACTTAAATAGTAAAAACATGGTCATGTGTGCTTAACAAATTATAGTCTAAAGCTGCTATTTTACGAGAAGAGAAAGCACGAGAAGAGAAAGCAAAAATATATTTTGCAAATACTTAAAAAATAGATTATGAGCAGCTCATAATCTATTCGTAAAAGTTTTTGCAAACACCACAATCTAACTTATTATCATAATTTATCTTGTAAAGTATTTAGTCCCCAATCTCAATCAAAATTCACGATAAAATAATTTTAATATAAAACAAGATTTTTTTTGTTTTTATTTCTTAAATTACATTTCTGAATTTTTTTGGAGTTTTCAATCTATCAAATTTCTATCCATTATAAGAATTTTATTGTATAAATAATTTTAACTCACTCAACTAATCTCTTGCTCATTATAACTTATTTTATTAATTAATATCTTAATTCTTAAATATTTGCTTTTTTGTGTTAGTGCTGTTTTTTCTTCAATAAATATCCCTAAAAGGTCAATGTCCCGAACCTCCGATAGATTTTACTTTAATACACCCACTCAGATTTTCCCGATCGAAAAATCCTGGTTCCGCTCCACTTCACAAACGTGTCATTTTTGTTTTTGAAGGACAACTAAGGAAGCACTCTCACTTTCTTAGTCATGGGAATAAATTAATTGAATGATGTAACTTAAAAAGCCAATTATTCTAATAATCCATTTGCAAAATTATGTCATGCATGATGTAATAACTTTTTTCTATATCTATTCTTCTTCTTCTTTTAATCAAACACATATTATATTGTTTGTTGTTAGTGTAATAACTAATAATCACTTTATTAATTATGTTATTCGATGTGATTCACATGGCTCCATTTATTTGACCAAGTAAACATACATTAATCTTCATTCTTCGTGCACAACACTAGCAATTTTATTTTGCCAAATTTTTTTTTAATTAAATTAAAGTTTGACTAAACTCGAGTTTTTAGGTCACTTTGATTATAGCTCAATTATATTACCCACTCAAGAATGGTGGTGGTACTATTTTTAATTGGGATTACTCAAAAGAATATTCGAGAGATAATCTCACCATTCTCGAGATATTAATTTTATGAATGAAATATTAATATTTTAGTAGTTTAATTTGAATAAAAAGTTGGAATTAAATGGTATCCCATAATAAGGAGACAAGAATAAATAGAGCCCCATACCGCAGCCCACTCGATAAATTCCAGATTCCTCGGTATTTCTATCATGGGTAAAAAATATTATTTTGAGAGGAATAATATGTATATTACTAATTTACACCTTAAAATTAATTAAGTGTACAATAATTACCTATGCCTCGATGAACAGTTGGAGAAAAAATCAGGTGCAAGCGGATAATTTGGTAACGTATTTTCAAATCACGCGGCTCTTCTTATCTGCAAAATCAAAATTTGATAGTCCGTATTCAAAGACTCTTACAAAAATATTGGGAAATGCAACTTCCCCGCGGATATAATAATTATACAAGCGAATGTGATAGCTGACCATCTTGCAAACATGACTTTTAGGTCATAAATCAAAATGACATGATACTTTGGTACGACAACTCTCTTACTTTTACCGCAAGGTAAATTACAACCACCCCTCTGAGTTATGGTTAATTTACGAAAAAAATTCTTTTGTTTGGATAATTGCATCTACCCCTCAACTATGAATTTTGCATTACACATTCATCCTTATGGTGTCAAATTCAACATAATCATCTAGATTTCGTGGAATGTGCTCTAGTTTGTACTCGTTTTGTGATGCACCACAATCTGATTTATACAAGCCAAAGAACACATATTATGATCATCTTGCTTCATAATGTGATGTTCGAATGGGAATAAAACGGGTATAAAAGTGATAATATTCCATATAATCTCGAAGTTTCCACTAAATTTGAAACCGCAAGGGTGAACGTGTAAGAAGATCTATAGTTGAAGGGGTGGTTGTAATTACCCAAACAAAAGAATGATTTTTGTAATTTAACCATACCTCATGGGTGGTTGTAATTTACCATTAACCAATAGGTACTGGCTGTACATCTGGATATTTCTTCTTGTTGCTTAACAAAGTACTCGACCATGTGATCAATTTGCATCAAATCACATGGAATGGAACTTCGTGCCAAATAGTTTAATGAAATTACAGTGTAAACTTTAAATAACTCTGCAATATAAGTTAACAAAAAAGACAGAACTCATATATTCGTTTTATTCTATATTAGTAAACATATTTATTAAGAAAACTTTAAAGAAAAGAGTGTTCATTGGAAAATTTCAAGTGAATGGATTTGAGATGCACAAGGATTTGAAATGAAATATAGTTAAATTTGTTTTTTGCTGATATTAGCATATTGCACCAATTTCGTGGATTCAAAATATTTAGAGAGGGAGATAGAAAATTTGAGTATATCATATCATATCTAACAAAATTTTAATATGGTAATATATATTAAGTTGTTAAAATTCATAATAATAAATTAATAATTAAAAAAAAATTGTAATTGAACTAGGATTGTAAATGAGCCGAACTCGATAGATTTTTCGAGCTCGAACTTCTACTTTATGACCTCGAATTTAAATTCAACCTCGGCTCATTTTAATTTTTTTCCCTTTCACATAATATTAATATTTTTTTAATTATAAATAATTTATGTGATAATAAAACGAAACTGACTACTCAGCCCCTGGGTTTATGGACAACTAATGATGGACTCGAACTCATCAGAAAGCTGAAGCTCGAACTTGAAAGACTCGAGTTTGAGCTCGAGTAATTGCCGAGTCAGGTCGACTCGTTTACACCTGTAATTGGAACCTTATATTACCTTGTAAAACCATTTATTTCCAACCATAGGGTAATTCACATTATATATATTATTATTTATATTAGTACCATGATTCAATTTTTGACATTCTGATATTTATTTTTTCTTTTATTTATTTAAGGAAAGAAAAGATGACATATTCTAATAATTCCACACACTTTACACACACTTTACACACACAGTAGGGTGTGTTGAGACCCCACCATTTCTAATAATGGCAACTTGTTGAAATTAAATCAATAAAGCCCTCTTCCTCATCCTTTCCTTCCCTTATTTCAACGCCTCCATTTCTGGATATTTCTTATTTCTCCCCAACTTCTTCTTCTTCATCCCAACAAACCCTAATCATATAAACAAATAAATAATTTAATTTTGAAAAATGAAGATCCAATGTGATGTATGCGAAAAAGAGGAAGCATCAGTTTTCTGCGTCGCCGACGAGGCCGCCCTCTGCTCCGCCTGCGACCACCGCGTCCACCACGCCAACAAACTCGCCGGAAAACACCAGCGCTTCTCCCTCCACCACCCTTCCCCCAAACAAGCCCCCCTCTGCGACATCTGCAAGGTATATATCTATATATATATATATATATAAAATAAATAAAGTTTCGATTTTTAATTTATATCAATAAATAAAGATTCGATTTTTTAATTTTTTTTTTCTTTTGAAATGTAGGAGAGAAGGGCTTTCTTGTTTTGCCAGCAAGACAGAGCGATTCTGTGCAGAGAGTGTGATTTCCCAATCCACAACGCAAACGAACACACACAGAAACACACTAGATTCCTCCTCACAGGTGTCAAACTCTCCGCAACTTCCGTCCTTTATTCAGATTCCGCAGATGCTGTTCCCACCATTACTAAAACCCCTCACCAAAGCGGCGCCGCCGCCGCCGCCGCCGCCGCGCCGGAATCATCATGTGACAGAAGTAACAGCCTCCCCCACCAGTGTATATCTGATTACTTGATGGACACGCTGCCAGGCTGGCACGTTGAAGACTTTCTTGATTCTTCTTCTCCTTCTCCTCCTCAGGCTTTCTATAAGGTACTCTACTTTTCTTCTCCTTTCAATAAAATTAAATAAAAATTAAAAAGTACTGATTTTTATTTTTTATTTTTTTTAATTAATTTTATTTTAGAATGGAGAGAATGATATGATGCTGCCACTGTGGGAAGATGAAATTGGGAGCAATATGAGTGGCTTTCCAGCAGAGAAAATGGGGGTGTGGGTCCCACAAGCTCCCCCCACTTTGAATTATCAGACACAAAGCAAATCATCCTATGATCATCATCAGTTCACTGCAGATTTGGGATTTGAGACAAGTAATAGTGGTAATAATAATAATTACCTGAAAAACAGCAGCAGAAATTGGAGTGAAGACAGCTCCTTTATTGTTCCACAGATCTCTCCATCTTTGAATACTGCCTCCAAGAGATCTAGAACTTTCTGGTAGTCCCATCAGCAAAAAAAAAAAAAAAAAAAAGAACAAATTTTTACATCATAATATCAAATTACTGATATTGCTTTTTTTTCTTTTTCTTTTTTTTTTTTGATTATTATTATTTCTTGTGTTTCTTGACTGATGTAGTTTGATATTTTCTTTGACCACTTTGTGCTTTGAGGCAGGCAGCTAATATGTAATTTACTGTTTAGAAAATTGGATCTTTCTTTCTGTAAATATATTTCGGCTCTCTTGAGATGAAAAAACGAACATGGTTTATTTCACCGAGTGTAGTATCTACAGAGACGACTGTAGCCCTGATTTTTTTCCACCCAAAAACTAAATTCAAGAAAATTGAATTGTAACTGTACAAGTGGCAGTTGAAGAATCTGTCTTGTAAGAAATATAGTCAAGTTGCTTATTTTTGATCCCTCAGAGGAATAGGACCAGTGAGGCTGAGATTGTCCTATTGTGGGAAAAAAGATGCGGATCTTTTACACTAGATAAGGAGTACACACTGGCAAAATTTTGGAATTTTTCATACAATCATTACTCAAATCTCTCTCATTATTATGAAAGCATAGTTCCAAAAAAAAAAATAAAAAAAATTCAATCTTTACCATTCAAGAATTCAAGAATTGGAAAATTTTGTACTGGGATCGGCAAATTTTCAAAAATTCGGTTATTTCTACGGGTAGATACGAAAATCTTGAAAGAAGATATTTCACAACTTTCGTATTGTAGAATGACAAATTTCGGGCAAATGCCCCTTCGCTAATAAAATTAGAAGCAAAGACAAAAGAAAGTAATGAATTTGTTCTGGTATTTAATTATGAAGTAGACATATATATATATATATATATATATATATATATATATATATATATATATATATATATATGTTGAGCTACAAAAAGAATTGGGGTCCAAGAGGGATTTTCCATCAACATCTTCCACTAAATACTAATTATGCTACTCTATACCCTAGTTCCAAGATGGACCAGGTAACCCAATTTCTTGATCAGCTACAACACATACCACAACAAGTGGTGTGGACCCCATCTGTGCCAGCTGGCAAGTTCACACAGTAAAAGTGTGCAAAAAAGTGCATGCTAACATGTCAATGGCCAATGGCCAGTGGCAAAGGATTATGCCTTAGCAAAAAAATATATATGTTCAGATATGGGGGCAACTAGTGTGAAGAGGGACCATTGCATCAACTTGGAAGAGTGTGGGGGTATTTCTGCAGTCTTTGTCATTCATTTATAGGTTTCACATTTCCCTATGAAAAAAAATTAAATTGCTCACAAATCCTTAGGGTTCTTCAAACCTAAACAAGCTGGAATTAACCAAATTGATCAAGAAACGAGCCCAAACTTAATTATCTATAAATAGTACTTCATTTTGTGTTAGAGTCGAGTTTTTGTTTTCGTATTAGAGAGAGTCTAATGACACGATTAAGTGTCTCTATCAACAGTTCTCGTAATTGGGCTGATTTTACGATCACGAATTTCAGTGTTAATTGGTGTTATAATTACCTAAAAAGAGTGAAGCTCTAACATGCTAAGTAGTTGAGCCATTCTAATTTAAGATTAGATTATAATAGAGGAAGAATAAAAAAGATGGACGAGTTGTATCGAATTTTCATCACCATTCATCGTATGTGTCTGAAAATGATACACACAAAGGACAAATAGTTTGCATACATTAGAGGTGGTTGGTTATTCAGTCCTAGTCCTAGTCCTAGAATTTGAATGCCATTTGAAGGTTTACATCGGTCGGGTAATAATATCCAATCGTAAGGATGTGCTTATATATGATACGTCGCTCCTGTACACACACCCACATGTTTATGTATGTGATTGTGTGTACACATGTTTACGTCGGCCGGGTTATAATATCCCATTTGAAGGTTTACATCGGTCGTGTACACACACCCACATGTTTATGTGTGTGAATCTACGGCGAAATTCACCGGATAGGCTTCACCTTGTTTTCTTTTATGGTTGTCGAAATGGGAAAAGGTGGAAGAAAAGAAAAGTGAAAAAAGCGAACTTTTGTTCTTTATTGAACAAAGTCTCGATAATCCGTCACTATTTCGTTGACTATTTGAAGTCTATTAAAATGATTTTACACAGGACAATTGGTACCCAAAGGAAATTCAATTTCTATGAAGTAATAATATTTTCGCATTTTCATCAAAATAATACTGCAAACACAAACATTAAGGCCCCTTTTGGTTGGAGGGATGGGGTGGGATGTGATTAGGGCTTCATATTGAAATTACACTGTATGAATTAGTAAAATTGAGTTTGGTTGGTTGGATACAGATATGTGGGATTGAATCCGAATAAGCCAAACTCAAGAATGGTTGGGAGAGCCAAATTATCACCCCTTGTAAGGTTTTTTTATTCTTATATTATACACCTGTCAATTTTTAAAATATTGCTTCCACCACCCATTCTTTCCTCCCATTTTCCTTTAATTATAAAATCAACACTAATATTTTCGGATAATTACATTACCACCCCTTGCAAACCCTTTTTATTATTATATTATACATCTGACAATATTTAAAATATTGCTTGCACCACCCATTCTTTCCTCCCATTTTCCTTTAATTATAAAATCAGCCCTAGCATTTTCTGATAATTACATTACCACCCCTTGCAAGCCTTTTTTATTATTAAATTATTATACACCTGACAATATTTAAAATATTACTTGCACCACACATTCTTTCCACCCATTTTCTTTTAATTATAAAATCAGCCCTAACATTTTCGAATAATTACATTGCCACCCCTTGCAAGCCCTTTTTATTATTACACCTGACACTTTGTAAAATATTGGTTGCACCACCCGTCTTTCCTCCCATTTTCCTGTAATTATAAAATCGGCCCTAACATTTTTGGATAATTACATTTCCACCCGTGCAAGCTTTTTATTATTATATAATACACCCCAGCTATGATGAATTTGCTTTACTTCCAAAATAAACGTTTGTAGTTGTTTATATTATGGGGTGACTTCATTCTTGCACCAAAAGGCGAAATCCCTCGCCCTCAGGGCCCCCATCCCTTGGCCCGACAAGGATTGATGGAGGAATGTAAATCATGGTAACTCAACGGCCCGTTAAAGTAGCGGACCCGGACCTGGTGCCCACAAGGAACCAACCCTCATTGGAGTTGAAATTCCCACACTGCGGCTGCCAGGATTCGATCCTAGGACCTTGCACCAACTTACCACCAACATTTCCTCAAGCATAAAATTTGATCATTCCTCCAAAAACTTCAGCTTTTATTAACATTGGATTCAACAAATGTATGATCTACTACTTTTCCAAAATAAAAAATTTCATATTTATTCCAAAAAACTGCACCTTTTCCAAACCTTGCATTCAAACAAAAAACAATACAAAAGGGGGCAACTAAATTTCAATTGAAGTCTGGACAAACCCAAAGGTTTTTTTCTTTTTTTTTTTTCCAAAAAATGGTTATTTTCCAACTAAGCATGAGGGTACTGTACTACTTTTTCCCAAATAAAAATTGGTTATCTTTTCCAAGAAATGCTACATTTTCCAAACCTTAAGCATGTATTGTGAATACCAAAAAAAAAAAAAGAGATTTTGTATCGTACAAATCAATTCTTGATAAGTTTTTCTTGACGTAGATTTTTTTTTTCTTTTGCATTGTAACAAAGAAGAGAGAGTAGAGAGAGTGGAGAGAGTGGAGAGAGAGAAGAAAAAAATGCAAGGCGTTCTACAGTCAAAAGGGCTCCTCTCACTACCATCAAACCCCAGAACCAGAGCTTCGTACCTACCTCCGCCATTACAGAGTTTAAGGTACAAGGTACAGATTCAACCATTTAATAAACCCCATACTAAAATTATTTAAGCAGTAAATTTATACTTTATTAGTATTCTATTTCTCATGTGTCTGTCGAAACATGAAATTAAGCAGATAATACATTATAATCGGTTTACTCGAACACCCTACTCGAACACCCGATGGCGTAAAATAGTCCGATAACCACAAATTACAACCACTTACAACCAACAGTAACACACAACAATTACAGTCAATAAATAAATGATTAATAACCATTCCATCCATGACTGATTATAACTCCATTTGAAAGTCCCAATTTTTATGTAAAAGAAAAATAATTTATTTTGCACAAACATACCCACAAAGAATTTGAAAGTTCATAGAACTAACCTGTTTGAGATGTACGCTTCCACCACCGACGACTTGCCGATGCTACAATCGTCCACCGCTGACTATAAGGCAAAGCTCCTTGAAGCGAAACTGACGGAGAGCTCCGAAAACGAGGCGCCTGCCGCTGCTACAATCGGCCACCGCCGCCTCCTTTAAACTGGTTCAACAAATTTATAATTCAGAACCCAAAATTAAGCATTATTATGGAAGAAAAAACAGAATCGATAGGGCAAGAAACCAATTTGCGTAGAGAGTTGATAGTCGGGTTGCAGGTTGCTAGGGCTTGTGAGATATGAGATTGGGGGAAAATGTATTATATATGTAGTACTTTTGTAATAACAAAAGAAAAATGAGGGCATAAACGTATAAACACATGTGGGGTAGGCCAGATCTTATATCCGTTGATTGGCGGATCGCGACCCGGGCTGAATCCGGGTTCAACATAAAGTGAACCAAAGATGAGAACCGGGTGGATTACAAGATCAATCCGGCCAAATCCAGCGAACCAAAAGGGGTCTAAAGGACTGATACATCCACACGCAAATGTGTGTGATTGTGTGCAAGTTTATGGTGAAATACTAACCTTCTATTCCTCTTCGACTCTGATTGTACATTTTTTTTCCTTCTTGTAAGTCACCTGGTCCCACATAAATCAAATAAGTTGGGAATCGGCATTGCATTTGCATCACCAGTAGTCTCCACAAGAACAAGCACCTTTGCTGAAATGGTGAAACCGCTTCGGATCTCTAATCACAATTTCCCGATCAATGATCTTCGAAATCAACTTAACTGTCGTATGACAGTCTTCACAAGTTCTAAGATTCTTAATTACTTGAATAGTCGCACCACGAGCCGAATTCATAATCCCGAAAACAACAGCCAACTTCTCGCTGTGAACTCGTAAAGTCATTTCCTTCTCCTCTTCATCAACATCGTGAAGAACCGAACCCACACTAGGCACATATCCAGCTTCTAGAAGCTTCCAAGATAGTTCTTTTAGGTAAGCATATATTTTTTCGTGCTGCGGATGTTGCCTATCTCCAACAAGAAACACATGAACCCTACCCTTTAGCTCAACAAGACTAAATCCAGGTGATTTAACAACACCGTGATTTTTCATAAACACCCGCATTTTTTTCACATCTTCCCATCTACCAGCATCAGCGTAAATATTCGATAGCAACGTGTAATAACCCGAATTATTTGGATCCAATTCTAACAATTTCCTAGCTGAAATCTCCCCAAGCTCCACATTTTTATGTATCCTACACGACGCCAAAAGAGAACACCAAATCACAAAATCGGGCCTCGCTCTCATATCCATGATCAGATTATAAGCCCGTTTAAGATACCCTGCTCGACCAAAGAGATCAACCATGCAGCCATAGTGTTCGACACTTGGTTTTATATTGAACCTGTGCTGCATAGCGCAGAACCAGTGCCACCCTTCGTCGACCATGCCAGCATGGCAACAGGCTGAGAGGACTGATATGAAACTAATACTGTTCGGTCTTACTCCAGCGTTAATCATGTCGGATAATACTTTGAGCGCTTCTCTTGCTTGACCGTGCATTCCATAGCCGGCAATCATGGCAGACCATGATTTTACGTTCTTAAAATTCATCCTATCGAATGCTCTCCTTGCTGTATTTACTCTGCCGCATTTGCAGTACATGTCGATTATTGATGTACCCACGAATACATTACTCTCCAAATACATCTTGATAACCTATAATAAAATAAGGAATCATCAATAATCATACGGCAAAGTAACTAATATTGTTCTTTACAAAAATTAATTGCGGAAAATGCATCGCAGTACCTGAACGTGTATTTCCTTGCCTACTCGAAGTGCTCCCGAATGTGCACAAGCTAACAACACCGCCGACAGTGTTATTGCATTATAGTCAGCCTCTGCATTGCTCACCATCGACTGGAAAATTCCGATGGCCTCGTCAGCCAAACCATGCTGTGCACAAACCGCAATGACGGAATTCCAAGATATTAAATCTTTATCATTCATTTCATCGAACACCTTCCTAGAAAACTCGACCATGCCACACTTGGCGTACGCATCGATCAAAGTATTGCCAACACCTAAAACCTCATCCAATCCTCTTTTAATCACAAACCCATGAACCCCTCTCGTGACATTCTTCTCGCAAACACGCGAACAAGCCGCCAAAATGGCAACCATAGCAACCCCATCGACGCACCCTTCATCATCACCCACGCCGACATCGCTTTCTTCAACTAACCGCTCTTTGAAAAGCAACAACGCCTCGCGGGCACAACCGTTCTGAACATACCCGTTAATCATCGAGGTCCAGGAGACCACGTTTCTGTGAGGTATTTCGTCGAACACGTTTCTTGCATCGTCCAATTCGCCGCATTTGGAGTACATATCTATAAGTGCAGACGAAGTGAAAAGGTCTGAAGCATAACCGAATACAAACGCTTGCTGGTGGGCTTGTTTTCCCGAGATGAGATCGCAGAGGGCGGAGCAGGACTTGATCGCGCAAGGGAAAGTTGAACGGTTGGGATTAATAGCGGATTTGCGCATGGAGGAGAAGGCCTTGAGGGATTCGACTGAGTCCCCACTCCGAGCCAACTCGGCGATGATGGAGTTCCAGGAGAAGACATTGGTCTTGTCGACGTATTTGTTGAACAACGTGGTGATGTTTGCATTGGTCGAACAATGGCGCCTATGTAATAAAACACGGGGATTCCATTTTGCAGCCTTCATTCATTAGCTTTTGAGCCCTGGCTTTTCGGTGTAAAATCAGATTTATATATATATATATATATATATATATATATATATATATATATATATATATACACACTAGGGGTGGAGCTCCGCGCAAGGCGCGGAGCTGGTGCCCGATCGATTAAACCATACAACAATAAAATCATTACATTGCTATAAAACAAAGAGAAAAATGGAAAAACAACAGCAAGCAACGGTGAAGATCTTATTCCTTTATAGTCCATAGAAACAAAATTTAGAGAAACTACAGATTCAGCATGAGCTTGAAGAACTGTAGTCTGCAGATAAAAAATTGTTATTTTGTACTGCTCTTCTTCAAATCTTACAAAATGCAACTACATATGCAAACTCTTTTCCAGCGTAATAGATAACACAAAAAAATTCTAAATATTATGTTTAGATGAATGTATTAAAGCTTACAGTTTCTAGCAACGATGATGTAAAAGCTCCCTCCACCTATTCTCATATTTGCCTGAACAGGGGCACCAAAGCCAATGGACGAATCATGAGGTCTGAAAAGAATTGAGGCAAAATATTTAAGTTCTCGTATAGGAAAATAATAAAATTCTGAGGATAGAAATTTACACCTCAAATAGTCAATGCGCCATAATCAGTTGCTACCATCATTGGCAATCATAGAAGTTGTTTCCGTATAAAATCAAGGAAATATTCCCCGAAACAAATTAGAATGAACCTTTCATTACAAAAAGTTTGCTCCATCGAAGCCCGAAGAAAGAAAAAATCAATGCTAATATAAAACACTACACATTCTCTTGAGAAAATCTCGAAATTCCTTTTCAGCACATAGAAGAAAACAATAAAAAAGATAATTTTTATTTTTTCCGAAAAATCAGCATCACGGAAATGAATCCCAAATCTCAAATCATAATTACTACTACCTTAAAATATGTTTTTCACGATCTTGTTTCAATCAAAATTATCTACAAAGCCCTCGAACAAGTTGTTATTTTCTTTAATTACGAGAGAATAACTTAATAATTAAGAGAGAAGTTAAGAAGGCTGACAACACAAGTAAAAAAGTCACTCACAGCTATCAAACAATCCTTACTCAGGAGAAGCAAATTCCGATATAAAAACAGCAAAATAATTTACCCCGTCAATATTGACCAAATAACATAGGGATCAAATTGAAAATATCAACCGAATTAAAATGCTAAATTAAATATAGTGGAAAAAATACAATACCACAAAGGACAGATTCTAATGTAGAGGAATTGCAAGGGGAAATTTTCAATTTGATTGGCCAACGCCGGAAAGCGCCACGCACAGACGACGGCCCAGGGTGAGGAACCACGGGCAGATTCTCACCTGAAGCGCCGAGCTCTTTTCGATAGGCTCCCCTGGTCGGCGGTCGCGGCTTCGTCGTAGTGAAAGGTGGGAGGAGTTGGGTGCTGGAGTTGGGTGCGTCGTTTCTAATATATTTATTTATAGCGCAAACTTATTAATATGCCTTTTCCGATAATTATTTACTGCACAAAATCAAATTTAGGGTAAAATTTATTTTGCACCCATGTACTATGCAAAATGTATCATTTACCCCCCTGAAGTATAGAAAACATCAAACACTCCCTGCCGTTAGTTTTTTTTCTAATTCCGTTGCTCAAACTCTTTGACCGACTATTGCAAAAAAATGTTGGATTTTTTTATTTTATATTAACGAAAATACCCCAAAAAATTTCTATATATAGGATGCTTCGTTTTGACAAATGTTCATCGGATTTTTCAACTTTTTCAGCCCTATTTTTTCACTTTATTCAATCATATTTTTAACATTTTCAGCCATTTTTCTTATAAAAAAAACTGAATAGTCGAATAAATAAGAACGAAGCTTTGCAGATTATGAATGTGTAAAACTCCACAAAAAGAAAAACTAAAAGCCCTGAAATCTAAAAGAAACCCTAAAATTGGAATAAAACCATATGAAAGAATTGCAAATTAAAAACAAAGCTTTTCATATTATAATGAAAAAATCCTGGAAAAAGAAAACCAAAAATAAAATCAAATTCTAAAATCGACAAAAACCCTAACAATCCACAAAAAATATGCCTAGAAAAAATTAGGAATTATATCAAACATAAAAACAGGGTAAGAGCAACTCCAACCCATTGTTATCAAATGGGTTTATCAAATACTCATTTGATAACCAGGATTATACTTTGATATCTCTGTACAACTAGTGAACTCCAACTACAAGTATCAAAAAACAATTATCAAACAAATTTATGATTATTTATATATTATTTATTTTTTAATCCATTTTAAATAATCATACAAACCAATTTTTCTGATAAACTATCCTCAAATCAATATTAATCAAGTTTTTACCTTTTGAAAACAGAAAAAATAATAATAATATATAGATATATATATATATATATATATATATATATATATATATATATATATATATATATATATATATATATATATATATATATATATATATATATATATATATATATATATATATATATATATATATTTTTCGTGGAACTTTGTTGAAGCTCTAGAGAAAGAAATAAATTGTGTTGACATTTTTTTGAGATTTTTTTCCAGTTGAAATTTGTTGAATAGATAAAGAATCTACTTTTGTTGAGGTTTTTCTTTTTTCACGTGCTCCTATTTTTTAAGATAATATTTGATAATTATTAATTTGGGATGTATTTTTACTTCCGGATGAATGAGTTATCAAAATAGAACTCTATTTTAATAATCCCATTGGAGGAGAGAGTTTTTAAAACTGGGGAGTTAAATAGAGGTTAATGGATTCGATAACCCATTTAATAACCCGGTTGGAGTTGCTCTAAAAGAGTCATTGCACACTCAAAATTTAACACCGTTAAAAATTTGACCATTGACCGTTAAAAATAGGGGGGTGTTTGATGTTTTCGATACATTAGGGGGGTAAATGATACCTTTCACATAGTACAGGGGTGCAAAATGAATTTTACACTAAAATTTATTATCGGCTATGTTTATTTCTAATTTTATTTTGTGGAGAGAAATTGTTTCAATATGTTACCTCACTATATATATAATTAGTTTCGAAGAATAACAACAATCCGTTGTAGTCTAGTTGGTCAGGATACTCGGCTCTCACCCGAGAGACCCGGGTTCAAGTCCCGGCAACGGAATTTAAACTTTTGAACTTTTAACCTTATTTTATGTAAAATATAAGACCCAATTACGGACTCTGGAGGCCCATTCAAATAAAGCCTTTTTATTTTTTGATAAAAAAAATTGAAATGTTAAATGTCATTTCAAATTTAATTATATTGTTTTGTCTTCGGATGTAATTTTAACCATTTTCTAGTAAGACTATATTAAAATTCAAAACATGGAAATTGTAGTCCTTCGAGATAGTTTTCTAACACAATTTGAATGACAGAGATCGGATGTCGGATGACAACGTTATGCATCAATGAATTACATTTCCAATTTTAGATATCTCAAAACATCGAAATTATCAGAAAATTAAAAAAAAAAAAAAAGAGCAAAAAAAATAATAAAAAAATTCAAGTCAACGAGAAAACATAGGCCATGACGAGTCGCAATATATTTTTAATTTTTTTAATTTTTTAATAGTTATTTAAACTAGGAGGGTGGATTTTTTATTAGAAATATATGCAGAGACAATCTAAAAAGATTAGTGGTTTACAAATTAAATAATAGTTAGTTAGAAATATATTTAGTTGATTTTTTAAAGTCTTCACAAACATAATTATTATATATATATATATATATATATATATATATATATATATATATATATATATATATATATATATATATATATATATATATATATATATATTCCCGAAGATATAGGTGATAAAGCGATGGATTGGAATGATATTCCCGAAGAACTTCTTCAATTGAAACTATCAAATCTATTTGTTAAAGATAGATACAGTTTTAGTCAAGTATGTAGATTTGGGATGCAGCTGTGGGAGCCTCACCATTTCGTAATTCTCCATGTTTACTGTTCAATAATCGAGAGAGCAATCCTGCCTGGAAATTCTTTCAGCACAACACTTTCTTCTTCAATGTGGATTCCCCCAAACTCGAAGACGCAGTAATACGCTTCTCCAATCACGGATGGTTGCTCATGACATCCCGTGATAACGGAACTCTCCTTTTCTACCATCCTTTTAACAATCATATAATCCAACTACCTACACCAAATTATGCCTTCAAAACAATATGTTTCTTCCACCCGCCAACTTCCCCAGAGTGTTTTGTCGTTGGAATTGCAACTGAAATGGTGTCTTCATATGATATGATGAGAATAGGAGTTCTTAAACATGGAGAAACTAAATTGGAAGAAAAGTATTAACCACAACAAATATCATGCATTTATGTTGTCCGCTGCCCCTCCAATTTTCAGTAATGGGCTACTATTGTTTTTGGATGTCAAAGGAAATGTGGGAGTCTTTAATATCAATAGACATTGCACTCCTCTTGATTGGGGTGTCTTCATGAAGTGTCTCAAGCAACGTCGGCGCCGTAGAAATATTAAAGAGCACTACTTGATCAAACCTGAGGGCGAGAGAGAAATTTTTGTTGTGTTCGCAATGCACGATGACAGCAAAAAGGTGAGTGTATTCAGGCTTTCGCGTTATTTTTCGTGAGAATTGGTGGAAGATATAGGGGATAGGGTGTTTTATGTGAGCAACACGTCGTCGTTCGGGTATAGAACTAACGTAAAAACCATGGCGAACAAGATTTTCTTCACCAAATTCCACGGAGATAAGGTTGTGTATTACTCTATGGATACACAAAAGTTTCATTCTTTCGAAGGCGCTTATTCAAGCAAAACTGTTCATGGTCTCGAAAGTGGCATGCAACTTTCAGAAGAATCATTGGCATGGTGTCCACCGGTGGATCAAGCTTCAACTTGACAATAGTTTAAGTAGGTTTTTTCATCTCTTTAATGTTATGTCTTTTCAGTACTACTTAATTTATAATAACAATTTAACGCCTACTTCAGTACTAAATTTTTTTCCTTGTTTTCTTTATTGTGATTTTTTAAATGACATAATAGATTGTAAATGTCATTCTTGCTTACTTCTCCATCTATCTATCACATATCACATGGAAGAACAAAAATATCAAAACCTTCTTCACTTTGGCCCTAATGTAAATAATTTAATAATGTGTCTATAGATGAATAAATAATGAGAGTTTAGTGAAACATTTATTGATGGAGTACAAATTTCGTATTATTAGACAGCTAACTCAAAGAACTACAAATTTCGTATTTTTAGTTTTACCAAATTTAGCATCGAAAATAGTCAAAATCACTTTTGAAGTCGAGACGATAAATCGTTTTTGTTCTCGTACAATAAAAAACACACACGCCGGAGCCATGATTATTGTCATTCATAAAGCATGGTGCAAAAATAAAAACTGGTACTTCATTGCATACAAATGAACAAACAAATTATGCCAAAAATAATCGCGAGTTATATTGTGCAAACAAGTCTTGAAATAAACATGGTCGAATTACCGGCAAGGTTAATGGTGGTGGTTGTGGTGGCGGTGGTGTTTTCGGTTGCAGAAGGGTCATCAAACGTCCAACCGCCTAACGATCTCAAATTTCCGGCAGAAGTGGTGGAGGAGCCGAAGCCGGTGATGGTGACTCAGCAGCCTGTGGCGTCGGCGGCAGGGGAGGAGGATGATTACCACATATGGAATCCGCCACCGTTCGTTAACCGTGGTTGGAGTGGAGCTCCCATTCCTCATGCAAAGCACCAGAAAGATGAAAGTTGCCGACTCAACTCAATAATTTCATTGGTTAATAATTAATATTATTATTTTTTTCTTTTTCAAACTGCATCTTCTTTGCTAGACTTTGTAGATACAAATGTTTCCATTATTGTTTTTTGCCATAATATATTATGAATCAAAATTTAATTTGTCATAAGAAAAAAGTTCTATAAACAAAACAAAAAGAAATCGTTGTAAGGAAATAAAGTGCTTCGGACAAAATTCGAAAGGTCAATACAATAACCATTAGTTTCGTAAGCAAGCAAGCAAAAAAAAAAACCGAATATAATCGGGGTATCGCACTATTATCCCCCGTAAACCTCTGCAGAAACCTCCACTGGGAACTGGAAAGCAACTTATACTATATATCTATGCTTGTAGAGTGTACCGATACTGGAACGTATTACCTGTCAACAATAACAGAAATAAAAAAATTTACGTCGTATATATGAATAAGGAAATTAGCACACGTAAAAAAAAAAAAAAAAAAAAAAAAGTTAACTTACTGGAGCACCACACAAGAGTGTAGGAACACATTCACATAAGATGAATAGACGATGGACCGGTGAAAGCTGCGACTTTTTGAGCTCGGTGGCCTTCGGACTTGTAAAGCCCCTTCATTTCTTTCTTCATTAGCCTTGCCTCACGTCTTTCTAATTTCACCGCAGACTGCAAAACGAACACTCCCAATTTCATATACCTTAACCAAATAAAATAAAAAATAAAAAATAAAAATAAATTATACCTTTCTTTCTTTCTTCTCTTCCTTCGTCTCTTCACCGCGTGGCTTAGGTTTTGGCACTTCGGTTGTCTTATCACTCACATCTTTTACCTTGCTTTCGCTGTGTTTTCTGCTCTGAGGCAAAAAGTCTACAGGAATCCTTTCTTTACCTCCGAGTGTTATCACTTGGCCAATGGGGCCCGCAGAAAAAATCGCATCCGTTAACTTCTTCTTCCTCCTTGATTCCGGAGCTCCAATTTTACCGGGGTGATTATCAAGTGTCGAATAAGTAGTCACAATAGTTTCGCAATCCCACTTTTCTGATTCGTCACTACTAACTTCAACCAACACATCTTCTAAATCATCATCTTCGTCTTCGTATTTTACACCGTATTCTTTGCACCGACGAATCACTTCAGCGGTTAATTCCGGTGGCTCATCATCTTCTTCTACATCCTTGTCCCTTTTGAGATGCAAGAGATTTGAAGGATTATGTTTCAACGCATGGCTGAGCTTTTCCGAGATGGATTCTTCCACATCCATGAACTCATTATATTCTTCTTCTTCTTCACTATCGGCACCATATTCATTAAGTTCAAGCTGCAATTCAATAATTGATTAATTTTCGACAATGTTCATCACGATTTACATCAACACAAAAAAAAATTAAAAAAAATTAAAACATTAAAAAAATTAAAAAATATTACCATGTCAAAGTATTCATCTAAAGGACGACGAGTTCTAGGCTTCTCACTATCGAAGCCCGAAACACGAGCCGCATTTTCTATTGAGGGCTTAACCATTTCTGTTGAGGGTTTAATTCTTGAATCTGAAACAGAGCTCAACTTCTCCTCGTTGATTTCTTCAGCAATCGGCCCTTCGGAAATATTAGCTATGGCAACAAAATCCTCTTCCAAATCTTCAATATCAGACCCGAACTTCGACGAATCACTGTCGTCCAATAACGCAGCTACTTCAGGATCAACTGCCTTCTTTAATCTTACACCAACAGTCTTTGATGCCACATTGTAGATAGGTTTTTCCTCATAAGCATCATTTATCTTAGAAACCTCAACCCTCGAAGCATCGTAAGCCTACCAATCGCACAAAATTCAATAAATAAAATAATCATAATTTATACATTTCATCTCCAATTCAAGAAACATAACAGTTAAGTTAATCCTTCAAAATTAGAAAATAACACAATCACAATTCGCAAAAAAGTTCGACACTCGCAACAATTGTAATGGGGATTTTAAAACAATAAATTAAAATTAATTAATTGTACCTTAACATCCGGCGGAAGCACCTCAAAGCTAGCCTTGGGATTATCATAGTAAGCTGTTCCAGCACCTTTTTCCTTAATTTCCCGCAAATGGGTCAAGTAATTGTACCCGTCGTCCGGAAACCCTAGATTCAGAATCTCCTCCCGTATGTGGTCTGGCAATTTATGTTTGCGTACGGCGTCGTTTGAATCCTCGTTCTCGTTGTCGCCGTCGCAATCTTCAGGGGCATCGGCGAAAATCGAGTCCTCTTCTGGGTCATCTTCCTCAAAGACAGAAGGTACGTTCTGATTGTTGTCGACCCGGATTAAAATTTGGTCACGGGACGGCCCGGATGAGTACTTCGGGTCGGACGTATCCCGGGCCATAATCTTGTATTTGGAGGCATTTTTCTTATCGATAAATTTCTTTTTCCCCATCCTTTTTTCGCCTGAAGAGACAACTGTATCAGAAATCTGTGATAACACGAACCTGACAGAAAAATTAAAGAGTTAAAGCTTTACCTTAGCTGAAGAAAACTGTCGCCGCCGTCAATTTTAAGCTTGAAAGAAACAACGATGGCGGAAGTGGGGTTTGAGAGTTCAGAGTTGAGAAACAGGGAGATAAACCCTAATAATAATACCATAGATCAAAACGTCGTCGTCGTTTATAAATAAATGGTAATATATTATAAAATTACTAGGGGTATAAAGGGTAGTTCATCCATACGTTGCTCTGGCAATAAGAGAAATGACCTGGCATAATTAAAAGTTAAAAGCACACTCTTTTTCACCGCCGCCGCCGTCGCCAATCTCGGGCCAGGGTTCGACTTCCTCGGCTGCGCCGTCGACGGCATCGGCGACCACGTCGAACTCCGCATCGACCCCAACGTCCGCCCCGGAGAAATCGCCATCTCCCACATCTCCGGCGCCGGCTCCAGGCTAAGCAAAAACCCCCCTGGGGAACTGCGCCGCCATCGCCGCCATGAAGATGCTCAGCATCCGATCCGTAGGCCTCTCACTCCCCCTCGGCTCCAGCGCTGCCGCAGCCGCCGTCGCCATCAACGAACTCCTCGGAAACCCCCTTCCGCCGTCCGATCTCGTCCTCGCCGGACTCGAATCGGAATCAAAAGTCTCCGGCTACCACGCCGACAATATCGCCCCATCAATTCTAGGAGACTTCGTCTTAATCCGCAGCTACGATCCTCTCGATGTAATGCAGCTCAAATTCCCGCCGGAAAACGACTTGTTCTTCATCCTAGTAAACCCCGAATTCGAAGCCCCCAAAAAAAAAAGACGAGGGCGGCGCTTCCACAGGAGATTACAATGTCCCAACCGCGTGTGGAACTGCAGCCAAGCAGGTGCATTAGTGGCATCAGTGTTACAAGGTGACCTCATAGGGTTCGGGAAAGTACTCTCGTCGGATAAGATCGTCGAGCCGAGGCGGGCCCCCCTAATTCCCGGAATCGAAGCGGCAATCAAAGCCGGTGCGTTTGGATGTGCGATAGAGTTGAAGCTAGGCTTGTCAGCAGTGTTCCGAGATGAATGATGCAATAATTAATTACGAAATTTGCGTTCCGGCGCATTTTGATCGAGATTCGAAGAAAGATTTTCGGTAATTACTACTAAAAGATCGAAAAAAAAAAATTCGGGAGTTTCGAGTGGAGTAGTGGTTTTTGCAGTCTTTCGGGTGGTTTTTCGTTGTAGTTGCGGAATATAATCGTGCCGGTTTTTTTGTTTGTAGAGGATAATTAGCTCCGCTCTAAAGATGATGCCATGCTATTTGAATTTGGAAACATTAATTCAGGTATATTCTTCTGTATGAGTACTTACTTTTGTTACAATTTTTATAGTCAAATTCAATTTTTTTCTGGAAATGAAAAACTAATTGCAGTTTAATTCCACACAAAATATCAGCATTCGAAATTTCGAAAATTGGAACGAAAATACTTAATTCCAAGATTATTTTTATGAATTGGTGAAGTTCAAAATTTCCAGATTTTTAATCACCACCTATAGTAAAAAAATATATAATAATATTGAGTTAAAATTATTATTTTCTTGGAACACAATCGGAATAATAGGATTTTTTTTATTTATTTAATAAAATTATTTAATGTTCTTAGGGAAATAATTAATTAATAAATAAATTCAAATTACCTCCCACAAGATCACTAATCTTGGCGGTTGATTTCAAAGCTTCGCGCAAAAAAATTTAATAATAATAAAAAATAAAAAAAATAATAAAAAAAAAGGTATTCTCCGAATAATTCGATGGACTCTTGGAATTAACGATGTTACCTTGATTAACGCTTTTACGCAGTCTCTCTCTCTCTCTCTCTCTTAACCATAAACATATATTTCTCTCTCTCTGTTTCTTTTTTTTCTTCTCTTTTTCTGTCTGTGTGTTTCTCTCTCTTCTCCAACCTTTTTCACCATGGGTTATTTCAGCTCGTACATACTTTTCTTAATTTCTTAACATACTTTTTTTTCTTTTGTTGTTTTTTTTCCTGGAAAATTAAACATCATATTCCACGTTTTTAAAGACAACGTAATTTAAGGTTAGACGAATCTATGGCATTTTATGCCAATTTGCATGCATGTTATATACGCGCAGCAACGTTTTTTTTTTTCGTCACGTCGTGTTTTTATTGTTAATTGATAGATACGATCAAGTACCGACGAATATCGGAACAAAGATACCGCATTTGGAGCTGAAAGCGTAAAAGGGGGAGGGATCGCAGACGGAAAAAAAATACTATTAAAAAAAGCAAAACGTACGTCGAGGTTAATTGGAGCTTGAATTGTTTGATTCAAGGATAAATTTAACTTAGCAATAAAGTTTTTGCTTTTTTTAAAATTATGTAATAATTTTTTTTTTTTTGTTGCAGAGAAAATCGACAAGCCTTGAATTCGAACCACTAACATATAAAGTCCCTCTCTTTGTTAAAAAGAGAGGGATTTATATCAAGGCTTCTACTTGTTGGTTCTCATACATATAGATATATTTCTATATATATATATATATAGACAGAGACTGTTCGTTCTTTAAAACAAAAAAAAATAAAAAAAATAGGGTAGAGGATTAAAAAAGAAAATGGGGTCGATTAGTGGGGACAGTCTGTTGGAATGGGACGGTCAAGATTCGAGCATACAAGAGGAGAAAATATTCGTGGCCGTTAGATTGAGGCCGTTGAACGAGAGAGAAATTAGTAAAAACGATGTCTCGGATTGGGAATGCATCAATAGTACCACCGTTATTTTCAAGAACTCTCTTCAAGAACGCTCGTTGCTTCCAACTGCCTACACATTCGGTACGCCGTTTTTCGATAATTTATTTTATTCTTTAATATGTATTGATTTTTTTAATTTTTTTGGAAATATATATAGTAGGTTTTTGAGAAGTTGCCGGGGGGGGGGGGGCATGGCCCCCCTCATAACTCTATACTGGCTCCGCCACTGAACGTCAAAGATTGAGATAGTTTTATACAATTGGTTATGCATTGTGTTATTATTTTTCTTGTTTATTGAATCTGCAGATAGAGTATTCGGGCACGACTCTCCGACGAGGCAAGTTTACGAAGAAGCTGCTAAAAAAATCGCGCTCTCTGTATTAAGCGGAATGAATTGTGAGTCTTTTTAAATATTTTTTTCGATGCTCTATCGAAAATGATCATTAATACAAATATATATATAACCGTGTCCGAATTTACCCTCCAGCAACTATTTTCGCGTACGGCCAAACGAGCAGTGGGAAAACATTCACCATGTCCGGAATTACAGAGTGCACTGTAACAGATATTTACGACTACATTAAAAAGGTATTTCTAACAACATTAATTAATAATATTAAATAATAATCTGGTTCATTAATTTAAATTTGTTTTTTTTTTATAAAAACGTGTAGCATCGCGAACGAGATTTCGTGTTGAAATTTTCGGCGATGGAAATTTACAACGAAGCCGTAAAAGACCTCCTATGTTCAGATGGTACTCCACTTAGACTTCTTGATGATCCAGAGGTAAAATATTTAACTTTAAAAAATATATAAAAAAATTAAATAAAGGATACTTTTTAGTGATTCTCGTCTGCGTATTTACAGCGAGGGACCGTTGTCGATAAACTCACGGAGGTGACTTTAAGGGACGAAAATCATCTATACGAGCTCTTATCGATTTGTGAAGGTGTGAATATAAGCAAATAATAAGTAATGCTACTATTATTTTTCATGCAAAATAACAAATATATAATTACTCTTTATGTGTATTATTATTTTATTTTTTTATTTTTTGTTGCTCAGCTCAAAGGCAAATAGGAGAGACTACTCTTAATGAACTCAGCTCAAGATCTCATCAAATTCTTAAATTGGTAAAATTTATTAAATTTACCTTATTTTTTTTAATTAATTATGCACTATTAACTTCCGTTTTCGACGGATGTTAATGCAGACGGTCGAAAGTGAGGCTCGTGGGTACTTTGGTGCCGAGAATTCGAGCACTCTAACAGCTTCAGTGGTAAGAAAAAAAAACATTGTTGTAAGGAATTAAAAGTAGAAACCTTAAAAAGAAAATCCGATTTTTATTTTTTTTTTCCGACGCAGAATTTTGTGGATCTTGCTGGGAGCGAACGAGCTTCTCAAACACATTCAGCCGGGACAAGGCTGAAAGAAGGTTGCCACATTAACCGCAGTTTGCTTACGCTCGGGACGGTTATTCGCAAACTAAGGTAATATATATATTTTTTTTGTCCAAAAAAAATAAATTTGAAAAAAAAGTACGAAATTCGAAATTTTGAATTTTCCGATTGCGTGCAGCAAAGGAAGAAATGCGCATATTCCATATAGAGACTCGAAGCTGACACGAATACTACAAAACTCGTTGGGCGGAAATGCGAGGACAGCTATTATATGCACAATGAGCCCGGCCCACACTCACGTGGAGCAATCGAGGAATACGCTCCTGTTCGCCAGCTGTGCAAAACAAGTCAACACAAACGCACAAGTGAACGTGGTGATGTCGGAGAAGGCCTTGGTCAAGCAACTGCAGAGAGAGCTAGCGAAGATGGAAGGCGAGTTGAGGAATTTGAGCTCTCTCTCTTCTTCATCGGGCGTCAGTTCTTCTTCGGCACTTAGAGAGAAAGAACTTCTCATCGAAAAGGTGAACCGAAAAAATAACAACGAGAATTCAAATTCTCAAATTCTTGTCTCACTTATTTAGTTATTACATATTACTTCGCAACGGCTTAGGTAACCAAAAACTAACTAGAATCAAGAAGCATTTTCACTTCTAGTTAAGTTGCATGTATGTGATGTGGGGGCCGTGGCCCCCCTCGCCGCTTCTCAAAAATCTTTGTATTTTTGTAAAGTTTCTTTTATTTGTGTATATTGGCAATGTGTATATGTAATAAAATTTTGAATTCTTAATTTTTTTTTTTGCAGATGGACAAAGAGATAAGAGAATTGACACATCAACGTGATTTAGCGCAGTCCCGTGTTGAAGATATGCTCCGATCGGGTGGAGAATATCAAGCTTCGAAAACTTGGGTTTGTTGATTTATTTATTTAATTTTATTCTTTTTTGTCAAATAGATATTAGCATGAACTTAACTCCCATATTTTTTGCCTGATTAGGGTTATATGAATCACCATGAGAAAGGCTCGTGGACGGATGAATATTCAGCCTCGGAAGCTTCCGAGATAAACGACCCTTTTAGGTCAGACGTTGCTTCTAGAACATCCCATTTCTCCGAAAGATACGACAATGTTGTTTCGAGCAAGATCGAAGACCAGTTCAACGAGAATATCGAGGAGCAGTTCTTGTCCGATGACACGTCACCACGACTGTACATCGATAAGTACTTTGGTCCCGATCCATGTCAAGGATGGGAGAAGATCGCTCAAGAACCGAACAAGGTCAATATCGAAATCGATAATTGCAAGGAAGTTCAATGCATCGAAATCGATTTAAGCAAAGGAAATCAGATTTCGAATACGCCTTCACCACAAAAGGGAGATCATGTTTCAGGTTTGTAAATTGTAACACTTCTATTTTTTTCATTTTTTTCGCCCGACTTTGTATTAATTTTTTTATTCTTATTTGGTAGCGAAATCTTTTTCTTCGTCGGAGATTGACTTTTCTTCATCGGAGAACGAAGATTTCGATCACGCTGTGAAAGTAGTGAGGAGCCAAAGCTGTGAAGCAATAATGACCACAATAATGAAATCTCCGAGTTTCGAAGAGGCGAAAGAAAACGAAAACGACAACGCATTACAGAACGAAGCGAATCATGATCAAGAAAAGGTTTCCGATATCGAGACTGTGGTTACTAATAACAACGAGAATACACGCACAGAGGATTCACAAAGTTCTGTGACAAACGACACTTTTAATGAACAAGAAGAAGAGAAAAAGATCATGGTAATAAATAAAGAATGCGTGGACAAGAAGCAAGAAGAAGAAGAAGCGCAAGTCAACGAAGTGATTGAAATCGAGCCCAAGTCAGCAAAGAAAATCGAGAAAATCGACCCTTTACCGGTACGAAATCATTTCTCATCCACACATATAAATATACTTTAGCATCTATTGGATTAAAGTAAAGATTCTTTTTTTCGTATTCTTTTTGGTAGAAGGAAAAGGAGGAGGAAAAGAAACCGAACAAACCCGAAGAAACCGCAGATGATGGTAGCTCCGATAAAACAAAGGATATAAAGAAATCGTCTTCCGACTGGCAAATTGAATTCGAGAGGCAAAAGAAGGAAATAATCGAACTTTGGAATTCTTGCCACATTCCTTTAGTTCACCGAACCTACTTTTTCCTGCTATTCAAAGGCGATCCGTCGGATTCCGTTTACTTGGAGGTGGAGCTTCGACGCCTATCCTTCCTCAAGAACTCAATGCACGGTGTCACAGACGATAAATCCTGCAAACAGGCCTCGAGGTATTCTTTTATATATAATACTAGATCATTTTTTAGAAGCGATGGGGCGGTGGGGGGGTCACGGCCCCCCTGTGGGGCCCTATGATGGATCAGTTGCTGACGACTATTATTATCTCTCGTTGTTTAACAGCGCAAAGGCTCTGAAACGGGAGAGAGAAATGCTGAGCAGAAGATTGTTGAAGAAGTTATCTGCTAAGGAGAGACAAGCACTATTCGAAAAGTGGGGCATCGACGTAAAATCGAAGCAGAGGAGGCTCCAGCTCAGCCGTAAGCTGTGGACCGAGACAAACAACATGGAGCATGTTAGCGAGAGTGCAGCCATTGTGGCTAAGCTGGTGGGGTTCAAAGAGGCGGGCCGGGCCCCAAAAGAGATGTTCGGGCTGAGCTTTCTGCCGGCGAACGTGAGGGCGTCCAGCTGGAGAAACAGCTTGATGTAAAGAAAGGCTTTTATTATAAACTGGTATTCGAAAATACAGTTTTTAATTTTAGTGAACATTTAGCCGAAAAAAAAATATATTTAAAAAAAAAAAAAAAAAAAAAAAACAATTACCATTTTTTAATTTGTTTATGGGATGAGGAATTGGTTTAGAGTTTTTGTTAGTTCTTGAAAACCTTAAAACTTTCCTCGTGTGTATAATGCATGTGTGGTTGGTGAGATTCTAACTCCCTCTTTCTAATTCTTCTCCCATATATATATATATATATATATATATCTATATTTATATCTATATATAAAATTTATATATATATTTATCCTCTCTGTGTTTCATTTCACTATCATATAATTATGTCTCGGTTGTGATTCGGGGTTTTGTTCAAATTAAACATGCGTTTGTCGAATACGATTCTTGTGTTCGAGCTCGAGTCTATATTTGATTGGTTATAAGCTAACTGCTGTGACAATATGGACTCAACTCGACCGATAAAATTGAGCCGAAAATTAAAAGTTCGACGAACTCGAGCTCGTCGAAATGTTTATTGAAGTGGTACAGTTCAAACAGAACATGCATTCATGATTAAATAAAAAAATAAAAAAAAACAAAAAAAAAACAATATTATCATAATGTAGATGCCAAAAAATAGAAACAAACAATATAATTTACATAAACACAGAAGCATTTACAAAGGTCAATTGAAATTACGATTTGAGCACAGCTCCTTCGACAATTTTCCAACCGGATTTGGCACAAGACATTTCATATCGTGTAGTATAAGTTGTACTATACGAGTCGTTGTGTTCTGGTTTAGCTACATCTGTTAGCTGTGCAGACTCTTCCAAAGTTGCTTCCACAATAGCACGACGGCCATCAACAGACACGGTTACACTATCGATATTCAGGTTCACAAGTTGGTAGTCCCAAAACCACCCGTGTTGTGCAATTTCCGCAGCTCTCTCGGTCCAGATCTTTAGCATTTGACCGTCCAATACCTGCCAGGATAAATATCGTTCGCTTACGTCTCTTTTTGATTAATTAAAATAATTTTGGACATTTTTTTATGTTTGGTTAATAATCTTATCCTGACTAAATACTATTTTGTCGACCAAAACGATGCCTTGTTGACATAAGGAAACGGAGATTTGACACAAGTAACTGCAATGTCTCTTGACCTAAATGCATCTAAATAGCAACTGATACTCTACATGTTCGTTTGAAGTCCTTCGGAAGAAGGAAAAAACGAGAGAACTGGGAATAGCAGGGGGGTGTTAGAGCATTTATATGACTCGTCATCTTATTCAAATTGGAGCTGAAGTACGAAAAATAGCAATTGAGTCTAAGAGAGAAATAACTAAGAAATACTCGCCTCAGACAATTTTTCAAGACAATGATCAGGACCAAGAGCTAAAGACTTGACGTTTTGCCACTTGCACACGAGACTTTCCGCAAACCTTGCATCCATTCGAGGTATTTCATCAGAACTTTCAACTGGTGAGGCCCCTGAAAGTAATATTTCGCATTTTCACCAAATCATGAAAAAGCACAAACCAAGACCAAACTGAATCCACTTTGTGATAGAACGGAATCTTTAAAGGAAGAATAAGATCACTGCATAATATATGCACATATTTAATAAATCATACCCACATTGGTGACATCCGAAGCCACAACCGCCGAGCTTGTGTCTTTCTGGAGTTTGGAAGACACATTTCGATATGGCAGGAATTTCAACCCCAATATAGTCAACAAACCAACTGCAACTCCAGCACACATTATCTTCACAGTCGCATCTTTTATCTTGTCTGTAATATCTTGCTGCTCTAATCCATCAGAGCGATTGGCCTCATTTATCCCAACCACGTAAGTATCACCTTGATCAATACGAACACCAGTCTCGTCAGAATCGAAAGGCAGATTATAACTCTTCATCTCACTCTCCTCGTAAATTCGCTCAGTCTTTTCCCCATTCCCAATCGGAAAAACTTTCTGCAGTGCGTGAATTGCACTAACCTTCACACTATCAAGCACAGCAGTGGCCCCCGCCCCAATTTTAGCTATGGCTGCAGCGGCAGCCAAGGGCGAACTCCCGACACCTTCCAGTCGTTCTAAATATCTTAAAACCGTCGGATCGTCGTAATAATCTCCGAGCTTGAATCTGACATCTTGAGTCTCTCTAAACCTAGGAAAGACAACCTCGATCAACCATGTCTCCAATAGTTTGCAGAGTCCAGGAAGGAGATCGTCTTCTTTGTCATCCATAGAGTGTTCGATAACAAAGCTAATGATGGATGGATCTCTGAAAGGTGAGTCTTCGGTATCTAAACCCAACCATGTTCGGCATTCATCAACCTCTCCAACTAGAAGTGAACAGAGACCCCTTTCGAGTGCAAAGTCTATTTCACGATTTTCTCGGACACTATAGGTAGATGAAGAGCTCCCAAGAGATGTGATCTTGGTTTGCTGAAGTTGTTGAAAAAGGTTGTCCGCATCTTGAATGAGATGAGGCTTTTTGCTTATGAAGGCTTGAGAAACTAGAGCAAGTGCCACTCCGTAAACTTCAAAACTTTCTGCAGGTATGTTACTTGGGGTAGCGGCAAAGAGATCAACCTTCAATCGACAAAAATCACGGTAAATCCATACATTCCAACACAAGCACGAAATTTGGGTTAAAAAATGAAAAACGGAATTGGTTAATTACATTTACCTGTTCTACAGCTGTCATGCGCAGAAAAGCCTCATTCATGAAATCTTCACGTGTGAATCCTCCAGCAATAGCAGCTGCACCTCCTCCTCCCACGGCCCACAGAATATTCCGCACACCTTGAAGACCCTCTCCTCGTTTTGACTGGTACTCATCACCAAGTGGTAAGGCTAGGAGCTCTAAAACGCAGCGGGGGTTAATTTCTTCAAGGGTCTCGTCAATCTGCGCTTGCAAGTCAGGAGCAAGATTGCTAGCACCTTCTTCCTGCAGGAAAAATGATTTATTATTGGATGTTAATTATGACTTAGAAAGTATACAAGAAAACCGAACAATCACAGAAGGACATCATATGCATCACACAATATATCGAATGATAATGGAATAAATACTGCAACTTGTTCTATGCGTGTGATTCAGAATGCAGAGTAGTAGCCAAAGAGCACAAAACCCAGACATAAGAAAACCATGGTTAGAACTCTAACCTGAAGCAGCTTCAGCGCCATCTCAAGCACTTCACAGCCTTTAATAAAATCCGGGGGTGACAGTGCCATAGCATCCCTAGAAAAATCAACGTAAGCAAGTGCCATCGACAACAAAATGTCTTGCTTGAATGATTTGGGCAGTCTCTCTTTCAACAAGCTCTCTCCAATTCGAAGAACCAACTCCGTCTCACCAGTTTCTTGCAATACACACAATGCTCCAGGGACCTGTAAATCACATCAAGTTAATGCATCGATCCTCGGGTTTTAATGAAGAAATTCTACGGAAAACACTATCTCGGCTTCTTAAGAAAATCCTAACTTCCCTAGGTTACAAATGAAATTCACTATTCATCATTCATTCTGATTGAGTGGCACATAAATACAAGTGAGTGACAAAATCAATTCAAATAATGCAAAGTCTGATAGTGAAAAACAGTATCCACAATAAAATCGATATCACGTAAATTCAATCACAATATCTTCCAAATTCACTTAAAATTGCAACATTTTCTCAGATAACAACAATGTTACAGTGGAGAAAGAACAAGAAAACACCTTATCCCAGGGCACTTGAGTGAGAATAGTATCAAATTCATCTTCGGCGAGGCCTTGATTGTACTCTCTTCGAGAACTAGGATTAGCCAATGTTTCGCAAGCAGCTTGAAGAATCTGCCGCCGGCTAATCAAAACGTCGTCGCTGTACCCGTACTGCGGCTGCTTCGAAACCCTAGCGTCGTAGGCGCGCCGAATGCCGTCGCCGAGGAAATGCGACTCGGCACCGAGGACTCTGTAGAAGTCCAATGGCATGGACACGTGGCGCTCGGGGAACGAAGGGAGGGGAGGCGGCGCCGCCGCCGATGTGAAGTCGGAAGGGTCTGAAGTGGAAGGGAGGAATTGGAAGTCGGCGAGGAGGCGGTCGGCCCATTTGCTGGTGGTGGTTGTGGAGCCGCCGCTGACGGCGGCGTGGGTCCTAATGAACGGCCTTTTGGCCGGTGGAGGTGAGAGCAAGCGAGGGTTGTAGATTCCGATGCTCAGCTGCGTCAAAGCTTCCATTTTTGGGGGTTGCGAGGGGCTTCTTTTTCAGGTTACAATGATAATAATAATAATAATAAACATTAAAAACTACCAATTGAAAAAAAAATCAAAATCAAAATCTTTTTTTTTTTTTAAGATATTTTTATCTAAGTTTTTGTTTTACACTTTTTACATAGTTTAATATTAAAATTAAATCAAATTATTACTTTTTTAATTGATCTTATAACACATAGAGCAATGCTCGAACATAACTTGAGCCTCGTTTGATAAGTTTGATTGACCTTGATATATTACTAATTAAAAAGACTCTGCTATTATTTAACTCTCGTTTAATAGGTTTGATTGACCTTACGGCCAGGAATCAACGAGACTCCAGTATCACTTCAGCTTCTATTGATACGTTTGATTTGACTTTGATGTATTACTAATCAACGAGACTTCGATATCATTTTACTCCAGTTTGATATGTTTGATTGGCCTTAGTATAATATTACTAACCAATGCCAAATTTTCATTTTATAATGAAATTTGAAACCAATATTACATGCAACTTTTGAAATAATACGCTTAATAGTGGATCACCTTAATAAAGGTATAATTAATTCGGAAATGACGTTTGTGTAGTTAATAATTAAATAATTACTTCTCATATCAATTTGGGCTTTTTAATTAGTTACAATTACACACACACATAAGCTATAGCCCAATTACTCTCACAAAGGCCCATATGCCATGACATGTATTTAAATCATTGACTGCTTAAGTAGTCACCAATAGGCCCAAAACAATCATAATTTAAATATTTTTTTATAAATTAAAAAAATAGATATATTAACAAAAGTATATTCCAAAAAAATAATATAACCGTTTATAAATATGATGTTTATTTGGAAAAAAATATGAGACATTGGATATTTTTGTTCCGAATAAAGCCTAAGCAAGTGGGGTTCAACGTGGCCCAAACATGTAATATAGCATCCACTTATTTGGGCAAAAATCAGCCTATTTGACAATTATTTCAAAAATTGGACCCCATGATTGTAATAAGCAATCTCAATTTTGTACACAAGTCACTTCTCAATATTTAGTTTTAGGATTATATTTGGTTGAATTAATTTTGTATTGACTAATTCATTACCGGGCTCTTTCATTAATAGGAAGAGGTTTACCCATATTTTCTTTATTAGATAAAAGTCGTACTCACTCATCTTTATTCTAGATCCGAATCACCTACTCTTCGTCGATGATCGTCGGCGAGGCACCACCGTCTAGACCAAATACTTCCATTGGCGCCGAGGCGCGCCATCTGCACATAAAAAACATCCATCACCGTCGAGGAGTCTAGACATCAAAACATCTCTGCCGTCGTCGAGACACCACCGCTCGGACATCAAATTAAACACCTCCAGCACTGAAAATTGAGACAACCCTCCTCTACGTCCCCAACCAACACATCGCGTGACAGAGCTTCTCCCAATCCATTTGATACGCTCCAGCTTTTCTGGTATCGATTTTAGTATCGTTTTGTGACAGTTTACGTAATCAACTATATTTTTCTTATAGTCGATTTATTGTTTTTAGGTTTTATATCCCCTTTAATATTTTAATCAACTATAATCGATTAATAAATCAATTACGTAAACAACGTAGTCGATTTACGTCTGTTTTACTCCAGAATTTTGTGAAAAAACATAAGGTAAACTAGAATTTCGTAAAAAAAAACATAAAGAAAGGTTTTTCACTAATTATTTCCAAATAATGGAACTATCTCAATACAACTTCAAAATGAGGGAGTTTTTTTTCACTAATTTTCCCTTAATTATTTAGTTGGTAGAAAAAAAATTGCTTACTCCAAATTGGGTCTTTATTTAAAATTTGTTAGAGTTTTGTTTCTTCGCACAATTCAGAAAACATGCACTTCGTCATTGCCAAAACTCCTAATTTCCTTGGCGGTCTGCTCAAAGGCCAAACCATTCCGATTTGCTATTTACAAAGTTGCTGAAAAATACATATATTTCAAACACATAATGCCATGGTATAGTCCTATAGTTAGATTATATATTTACAAAGTTAGGACTGTGTCGGTTACTATTATAAAATTCTACTGACTAAATAATAGATACAAGTAACACGTTCAGTTTACAAGATTCATATTTACTCAAACTTGTTGCAAAAGTTAAAGTCCGCTACTAACAGGGCCGGTCAGGATATTTTGGTAGGGGGGGCCCGAAAACTTTAGAGAGTTAATAATAATATGGCGGGGGTGGGAGGCAGCGCCCCCGAAATTTTTTAGGGATATTTATTAAAAAAAACCAACACAAATAAGTAATGAGTAATAGATATTGTTGTCAAAACAATATTCATAAACTTATGTAAAATAAATTGTAATATAGGATACATTTAGTTGAATAAGTAAAAGTGCTTTAAAAAAATAAAAAAATAATACATAGAAATTTGATAGATTGAAAACTTTAAACATTGAGAAGAAAGAAAAAAAAATACTTTCTTTTTTATGTTATATTATTTTTTTATCATAAGCTTTAATAGAGACTAGGGATTGATATTGTGAAAAATATTTATAGGATAAATTATAATAAAAAGTTAAACCTGAAAGGTGGAGTATATATATATATATATATATATATATATATATATATATATATATATATATATATATATATATATATATATATATATATATATATATATATATATATATGTATATATACTAGTAGTAAAAAAATAAAAATAAAATTGGGGGGGGGCAACAGACCCCACCCCATAGAAGCTCCGCCAATGGCTCTAAATACTACGATTTCATTAAATTAGTAGCACCCCTCTTCTCCGAGACTAATGTAATTAATAGAAGGTGACTAAACAAATAAACACTATTTTCATCCTTCAAACTACATATAATTTTGTTAAATAAAAGAATTTATAGCTAATTCACATATAATATCATAAAATTATCAGATTCATACAAAATGTAACCCAATCAATCGAACATCTTACTAACTAAATAATTAATTGGTCAATATAAAACTAATCTGATATAGAAAACCGAACGAGCCCTAGGGGGGTTTTATCTATCCTACACCCGGTGAAGGTTACACCGGGTGATTTTTTACCGTTGATCTACACATACCAATGTGGATGTGTGTGTGTTTGTGTGTATATGAATGGTAAAGATCTACCCGGTGTATTTCACCCGGTGTAGGATCTCAAAAGCCGCCCTAGGGGACCGTATGTTCTTTTTTTATTAATATTGCAGAAAGTTAATTAATTAAAATAAATTATTTAGTTCTATAATTAAAATCCATCGTATATATATGAGATCCATAAATAGGGTTTTATTCTAAATGTGCTATTAAATATGATAGGAATTAAATGAAAAATTAAGGATAATGCTAACAGATAAGGGGGCAATATTTTATATTAATAATAGTACAAGTTGTGTAAGTCTCTCAAGTAATTAGATCCCCCAGAATATAAGGGCAGTGGTCCAATTGATAGATAGTCATAATTCACAGCTCATATAAAGGGCATGCATTCTTCACAATTCTAATATGACTTATTTATTAACAATTGGGGACCTAATTAAATGGACCAATTTTTCTTGCATTTACATATTTTTTTATAAATGTTATTTTCACTTTGTTATTAATTTTAATTCATATTAGTTAATATAGTGATTTATTTTACAATGAATCTGGTGAAATTCGCCATAATCAAACCGGTTGATGTTGATATTTTCTTCTCGGTTCATTAACTTCCGAAACTCATCCCTACCTCCGGGAATGGGCTTTGTTTCGATTGCAATATTTGATCGTTCCGCTCATTCAATACATGTTTTACACGTCATCATGTACATATAATAGATGATTATGTACAGGTTTACGATGACAAGTATGTACGGTTTTCACCAGACCATACTTGTAAGTTAATCATTTTGGGCCTGAAAGAAAATATTATTTTGCATGGGCCTCTAAAAGCCCAACTATAATTTTAAATCCAAACCACATTACTTTCTTTATTGTTTAATTATTAAATGTTTTTCGAAAATAAATTTTATTTAAAATTTATTTAGTGTAATTAAGTATATATATATATATATATATATATATATATAAAATAATGTTAATACAAAATTTAAAAGTGTTGGACTAATGATGTAAAACTCCTTGACTGGATAAATAAAGTGCGAAAAGGCGTTTCTCATCTCACTCATTTTTCTTTTTCTTGAAAAAATAAATTAAATAAAAAATAAATAATAATTATTTGGGGAAGAAGGAAAAAGGCAAACCAGATAAAAACAACAAACCCACTCTGCACAATGGCGCAACATATGGAGCTCCTGCTAAAATACGCTCCTCCATCTTATTCTGCGCAGTCCTTGTAATATACCCCCACCAGTTTTCCCCCATTTTTCTATTTCTACATTTTCCCATGCCAACGGCTAGTATTCTCCTCTCTCTGGCGCTCTTCGCCGCCCTAATTGCCACCTTTACATGCGCCGCCGGCGACGATTCCGAGATTCAGGCGTTGCTCTCCTTCAAGCGGAATCTCTACGACCCCCGTGGAGTGATGGACGGCTGGGCTGCGTCCACGCCGGCCGCGCCGTGCGACTGGCGCGGCATTTTGTGTTTCTCCGGCAGGGTTCGAGAACTCCGCCTGCCGCGCCTCCAGCTTGGCGGCCGGCTGAGCGACAGCCTCGGTAGCCTGCGACAGCTGCGCAGGCTGAGCCTGCATTCCAACAATTTGAACGGTTCCATCCCACGCGCTCTCTCCGAGTGCTCGCTCCTACGCGCCGTCTACCTGCAGTACAACTCACTCGCCGGCGAGATTTCCCCGGCATTCTTCTCGAACCTCACGAATCTGCAAGTGCTCAACCTAGCTCATAACCTCATCTCCGGAGAGATCCCCGGCGACATTTCCGCGAGCATGCGAGTACTCGACCTCTCCTCCAACGCGTTCTCCGGAGAAATTCCGGCGAATTTTTCCGATGCTCACCAGTTCCAGCTCATCAATCTCTCTTTCAACCGGTTCTCCGGCGAGATCCCGGCGACTATCGGAGCGCTGCAGCAGCTGCAGTACTTGTGGCTCGACGGCAACCAACTCTACGGGACGATTCCCTCCGCGATTTCGAACTGCTCGTCGCTCATCCACGTCAGCGCCGGGGATAACATGCTGTCCGGCGTCGTTCCGGCGACGATCGGTTCGCTCAGATTCCTCCAGGTCATCTCGCTGCCGCAGAATCAGCTAACCGGCGTCGTTTCGTCATCATTACTCTGTAACATCTCAGCATTTAATGCCACAATTAGGATTCTTAACTTGAGTTTTAACGCACTCACGGGTATAGAGAATAACCATGGTCAAACGTGTGAAAGTGTGCTGGAGGTTTTAGACCTTCACGAGAATCAGATAAATGGTATGTTCCCAGATCTCTTCATGAATTTCTCAACATTAAAAACCCTAGATATTTCCGGGAATTCGATCTCCGGAGTGTTGCTGGATAATTTGGGGAATTTGGTGAATTTGGAGGAATTTAGGGTTGGGAACAACTCATTAACCGGTCAAATTCCCGTGAGCCTGACAAAATGTGGGGTTCTTAGAGCTCTTGATCTCGGAAAAAATCGGTTTCTGGGTCAGATACCCGACTTTTTAGGGCAAATGAAGAGCTTAACAACGTTGATTCTTGGTGGGAATTTGTTTACTGGTTCGGTTCCGGTGAGCATCGGCGGTCTTCATTCGCTACAAGTGTTGGATTTGAGCGATAATAAGCTGAGTGGGACTGTGCCTGAAGAGCTGATGAGGCTTAGCAATCTGAGCACTCTAAATCTGAGCAACAACAAATTCTCCGATCAAGTGCTGGTCAATATCAGAGAGTTGAAAGGGCTAAAGGTTCTGAACATGAGCGGTTGTGGCTTTTCGGGGGTGATTCCGTCGGGCATAGGGAATCTTTTGAGGCTCACAACTCTCGATTTGAGTAAGCAAAACTTGTCGGGAGAGTTGCCCCTTGAGCTCTTCGGATTGCCGAGTTTGCAGGTGGTGGCTTTGGAGGAGAATTCGTTGTCTGGAGATGTGCCTGAAGGTTTTAGCAGCTTGTCCGGTTTGCAGTACCTCAATCTTTCGTCAAATGCTTTAACCGGTGGGATTCCAACTACTTATGGATTCCTCAGGTCATTGTCTGTTCTTTCACTGTCGCGGAATCGAGTGAGTGGTTCTATTCCCGTGGAGTTGAGCAATTGTACTGGTCTTGAAAGTTTAGAGCTCAGAGAAAACGAATTGACGGGCCAAATTCCTGCCGATTTTTCCTACTTGTCTCGTTTACAGAGGCTTGACTTGGGGAAGAACAGTCTAACCGGTGCAATACCAGAAAGCATTACTAACTGTTCATCGTTGGTCTCTCTGTTATTGGATTCAAACCATTTATCAGGCAGCATTCCAGACACAATCTCGAAGCTAACAGCGTTAACAGAACTGGATCTCTCGTCAAATGATCTAACCGGTGCAATTCCAGCAAATCTTTCCTCAATCCCTGCTCTGCAGCATTTGAATTTATCCGCCAACAACCTTGATGGTGAAATTCCAGATGCTTTGGCTTCACGATTCCGCGACCCCTCAGTGTACGCCATGAACAGGAATCTATGCGGAAAGCCACTGAAGAAGAACTGCAAAACCGCAAACAGGCGTAAGAGAAAGAGACTGATTCTCTTCATAGCTGTGGCTGCAGCAGGTGGTTTGCTGCTGTTACTGTGCTGCTGTGGGTACATATACAGTCTCCTAAGATGGCGCAAGAAGCTGAGAGCAGGTGCAATGGGAGAGAAGAAGAGAAGCCCGAGTCCCGGTTCTCAAACAACACGTGGAAGCGGCGAAAATGGAGCCCCAAAACTAATCATGTTCAACAACAAGATCACGTACGCGGAAACCCTAGAAGCCACAAGGCAATTCGACGAGGAAAACGTGCTTAGCAGAGGGAAATACGGTTTACTATTCAAAGCCACGTACGCCGACGGAATGGTACTCGCCATCCGCCGCCTTCCCGACACTTCGATAGAAGAGAACACCTTCCGGAAGGAAGCCGAATCCCTCGGCAAAGTCAAACACCGCAATTTGACTGTCCTGCGTGGCTACTACTCGGGCCCACCTCCTGATATGCGCCTCGTTGTGTACGACTACATGCCGAACGGAAACCTAGGAACCCTCCTCCAAGAAGCCTCCCATCAAGAAGGTCACGTGCTGAACTGGCCGATGCGCCACCTCATCGCCCTAGGCGTAGCTCGAGGTCTAGCATTCTTGCATTCGATCCCGATTGTACATGGTGATGTGAAGCCGCAGAATATTCTATTCGATGCCGATTTCGAAGCCCATTTATCGGATTTCGGATTGGATAAAGTGACGGTGGCAACTCAGGCGGAAGCTGCTTCGACTTCGGCCGTTCCCGTGGGGACTGTCGGGTATGTGGCGCCGGAGGCGGCATTGACCGGTCAACCAACGAAGGAGGGTGACGTGTATAGTTTTGGGATTGTGGTGCTGGAGATTCTGACGGGGAAGAAACCGGTGATGTTCACGGAGGACGAGGATATTGTGAAGTGGGTGAAGAGGCAGCTGCAGAGAGGGCAAGTTTCGGAATTGCTCGAGCCTGGATTGCTGGAGCTCGATCCTGAGTCGACCGAGTGGGAAGAGTTTTTGTTGGGAGTGAAAGTTGGATTGCTTTGCACGATGCCGGATCCTATGGAGAGGCCTTCCATGGCTGACGTGGTTTTCATGCTCGAGGGTTGTCGGTTGGGACCGGAGATTCCTTCTTCGGCGGACCCCACCACTCTTCCTTCACCCACCTGAAAAAAAAATAAAAAAAAAATTGGAACTCTTATCAAGAATTCTTTCATTTGTGTAGGTCTCATGTATTCTTTTGCATGTATTAGAATCTGATGTAGAAAGATTCTGTAGTTCTTTGATTATTGTCTTTCTTTATTGTCTCTATTTGCTTTCAATCTAAATCAGTTTTCTTCTTCTTTCTGTTACATTTTCATGCATGCAATTGAAATGATCTTGAATTAAGATCGGCTCGATAACCTATGAAGTTCCGTATGAGTTCGAGCTCGATCGGTTGATTTCTTTTGCTAAAATGTGTAAGCTCAAACACAACTTTTAATCTCGGTCGAGCTCGACTCGATTACTTATAAATACTAAGCTCGTAACAACTTTGAAAAGCTCGATAAAAAATTCAAACAAACATGCGTTCGACTCGACCCACACTATAGTGTTTTCATCCCAAGTGTACAGTGAGGGAGAATTTAATGCCCCAACAGTTATGCATTCATTTCCAACCAATGCAAATAAAGTGGAGCAATAACTATAATTTAAATATTAGTAATAATGTTTGCCTAATTGGTAATAAATAAATATTTTCAGAAAATAAATAATCCCAGACAGGAGGGCACATGGTTTATATATATTATTGGGGATGGTATTTTTTTATTGGGAAAAAAAAAAAGGAAATTTGAGAAGGAAGAAGAAAGTAGCCGTTACAGTGTGCAGGGAAATCTGAAAACCTGGAGGGAAAGACAGTCTTTATCGGAGTGTGTGTGGGACCCATGAATCGTTTCTGATTGGCTGAGATTCGTGGCTCCCTTGTTACTTATTAGTTCGGTTTGGATTATTAATGGAGATTATTATTATTTATCAGTTGACCGGTCACGTGGGGCCCAGGTTATTGTCGTTTAGTTTGAAGCATTGATGCCGGTCGCTAGGGACATGTTTGAGAGTATGGGGGAGTAATTCTAGGGAGTTGTATATTTTATTTATATTTTATTTATTTTTAAATAGTTATTATGAAGATACATCTTTTGGCTTTATTTTTTTAGACTTTGCCCCTAAATTAATGGCTATTTTGCGAAAACATTTACACGAATATACCTAAACTCGTTGCACGGTACCCCCAAACTCAATTTTCAGACAATTAGACGGAATGTTAAATCATGTACGTTGCGCGTGAGATTTGCAGGGGTAAATTCATCCCTTCGCTTAAATTCTATATATTAAATATAAATTACTCACTAAAAAAAAAGGAAAAATATCTTCTCCTTCCCAAAATCAAAACAACCACTTTTTATATACAATCATAGGGATATTTTCGTTTGAAATCGTCCAACATCTAGTGTAATGGTCTGTCAACTTTACTAATGGACGGCTTATCTACATAGTTTAATGGTAGGAGACACTTTGTCGCATTTTAATACAATGAGGTATACGCGACACTAGTGATAGTACAAGGGTTCAATTTGTATTTTACTCTGAAGTGAATGAGTATTTTAATAAATCACATGCACACTTTTCTTGTCGAATCTGAAAAACCAATTTTACCAGAATTCTCCTAACTTCCACAAATAGCAAAATTTAGTAAATTAAAGTTCTTGAATCCTTAACTAGTTTCAAAATTTTCCGAATTACATCTTAGTTAAATGATTAAAAAAAGACGTTGTCCTGTACAGGATTATCTACCGATTGGACCGAATAAGTCTGTATCAATTGATTCAGGTCCGAATTCCATTACCACCGATAACAGCAGTCATGTCTAAAATTTAATATTAGTATGACATTTGAAATGGATAAAATTCACCAAATTTCCCTCCCAAAAAACATTTGAAACCAATTTTCAATTTCCAAAATTCTTCAAACACATTTATAAAACACACACGAACAAGAGGGTAACCAATCACAATCAATTTTTGCTCTCATAAAACACACACACACACACACACACACATATGACATATATATACATTAAAAGCAACAACAAAAAAAAACAAAAGATATTATTTATTTATGAAGAAAAAGATGAAATGTACAACAGTACACAAATACAGAGCAAAAGAAAGGCTCGTGACTTTGTAATCAGAAATAATGAGATGTACACTCACACGGAGAGCGACTCATCATTCAATGCCAGCTCAGTTTTACTTCTCAATCTTACCCCACTCCTCATAAATATCTTACTCTTCAATTTTTACCATCAAATTATAATTATTGATGATGCTAAGAGGGGCAGAATGGTCATTTAACTATAGGACATTTTGAAATAGGTTTATTATTTCTAACTATTGTCGATATTTTTCGTCGTGTGAAAACCGGTCTTAATTGAAGTAAAACGACACACTGATGAACACTCGCAGCTAGGGGTGAAATCGAACAGAACGGCCCTTTCGGAAAACTTCCATTTTTTTTCCGAAAATAAAATACTAATTCCAATTTCGCAAAAAAAAAAAAAAAAAAAAAAAAAAAAAAATGGAAAAATCGATAATCAGAATTGCGGAAATTGGAATGAGAAAACTTGTTCCAAAATCGAAAATTTTTGGATCGAAATTTGGAGTTTCCAAATTTTTAGTCACCTATAATACAAAATGCATAATAATATTGATATCGTATGCGTATTTTCAGGGGGAAAAAAAAAAAAAAAGATGGAATTGGCGGAAATATTTGGGATATTAAAATGCATTGAAAATCAGAATCTAATATGTATTTCAATATCGAAAGAAATGGAAATCGGAACTTTCGGAACTCAGAATAAAGAAACTTGTTACAAAGTAAAAAAAAATATTCGGATCAGAATTGACGGTATACGGAAATTCCGTTCCAATTTCCACTCCGACTTACAATCTTTGGCGATTTTTGCCATCAAATCGTTGAGTCAAGTTTTTAAAGAAATTGAATATGGAGGGATGAACAACAAATATGAACTTACAACTCCCAAACAAAATACTTATGAAGATAATGATTTTAATCCACGCAATTTTTTCCCAGAAAGAATTTCACCGGAAAAAATACATCTAAATAATCAGGAACCTATACAAACTTCTAGACGACCACAAGTTGAATGTAGCTCCAGTATACGAAATAGATCAAATCATATTCCTATTTTTCAGCTAAGGGGAAATAAATGCCACTTATGATATGAATTGCTACCAAGTGTAATAGAATTGATATTTGCTATCGAAGTATAAGATTGAAAATAAAATATAATACAAATATGTATACTTACTTTCCTTTAAACAGATTGCAGGCCCTCCGGAAGAGTGTTACTGTTTTGATCGGGTGAGATAAACTTGCGGCAAGCGTAAAACACAGCCGAGTGGAAAGCAGAAGGGTTATCTATAAATACGAAATGACCAGCCTGCAGATATAGTCGAGGAATTCCGAATTATACTTTTTTTTTCGTACTAAATAAATCAATATTGCAGTGGCAATTGATATATATTGTATTTGGGGCAAATATAAAGAGAGAGAAAAACCTGAGGAACCCTAATAATCTCACACGGAACATTCATTTTCTTGCGAGCTTCTTGTGCTCCTTGGTAGTTCATCCAATCTTGGAAACCGTATATGAACGTTGTCGGTACCTTCCATTCAGGGGCACTGCATCCAATAGTAACAAGATCATTACAAAGTGAAAATATCTCTTAATTTCCGTCTTACGAGCCAAGAAAGACGAAACCTGACCAGATTTTTTTTTTTTAAATTAAATATATCCTATCGACCAATTTTGTACAATGATGTTATAATTTATAATTGGAGTTAAAGATAGGAAGCAGAGCTATAAATGAATGATCTAATAAATAGACGGAGATAAAATTAAACAAAGTAATAGAGCTATTTTAGGAAAAAATGAAACCAACTTGTTCTTTATTTATTCGTTTTGATGGACAAAGCTAATAGCACATGGATTTCAATTACGGTGAAATCATAGTACCAGTCAGATCACCTATGTTTTTAAAGTAATTCAATCTTCGTGAATTGATTTGGACTAGAATTTATAGGGGGGATTGAAAGATAAGCTTGCCACGATGCAATATTAACATTTCTAAATCCCTTAAGATATATATTTCCTGAAATTGATTTGTTCAATGCTGCTATTAACGAAAATTTATCCATTGTTTCAGCCGTAATAAATGAACCACTTAAATCATTCAAAATCACAGTCTGATGCATACATGTAGGGGGAACGTCCAGATAAAGAGTATGAATATTCTCATATATTCCGGAATAAAAAAGATAAAGAATAAATTAAGGATTTCTTTAGGTTAGCATGAGAACAGCTCACCAGTGCAATAGGGGCATCCGAGCAAAGGCTCCAAACGAGAATATATATTTCAAGCACAACTCTCCACTGGCTTTAGCCACAAGAGTATGATACACATAATCTTCAATAGAAGAAAAATATTTAAATCAGATCGTATTATTAATTAGTGAGGGCTGGAAAAAAAAAAAAAAAAAAAACTTAAATAAATTCTACCGGTAAGCAATCTTGATTCATCCTCGGACAACATACTTCCTTCTGAATATGACCCGAATCTAGCACCTGTATATTTACGAACCAAGTCGGGACCCCAAGGACCTAGACCCCTGCATTTAATAGAAAGCAAAGCAGGTCACTCAAAGAGAAACACGATTAGAGAGCACAATTCTAAATGAAACACTAATAAGTTCTATAGTAAAGAATCTCCATCACGTAAAGGAATGAAAGTTGGCCATGAGAGGGTCAAAATCTTAAAATATTGGTGCTTAAAACTAGAGAAATTAATAAGACCAAATTCCATGGTCCAATGAGTGAAAATTCCTAACATTAATTAAAGTGTAATTATCTACTCTCAATCTCAATTTGTATTGTGTTCCAACTGAAAAAATGTTTCTAATAAGAATTGGAAATTGGCATGCGTGTAATGCATTCAGAAAAAGGACACAATAAGCACACATTTACACATGTAAGTCTTTGAAAAAAAAAAGAAAAACATCTGCTCATCACAATCGGAAACTCCAAAGAAATGGAGAACTATGGTACATGCAAGACAATTTAAAGAGTAAAATAAACAAAAGCAGTCTCAAGAACCGAAAAACTTTAGAGCTTATCGAAGGTCTAGCTTATGAATTATTCGAGTTCAAGGATAATAATAATAATAAGCACCTTATTATCTTCTGAGGAGTAAAATTAGACTCCCATAGATGATTTAGAACGGCACCTTTCCACGTTGATCTAAATTGAGTAAGCCACTCAGACTTGTGCTCTACTTCTGGAGTGAATCCAGCCGGTCCAACTAAAACCAAGTGTTGAACATGCTCAGGATGCTGCAGAAGCCGTTATAAATTATATCAATGGTGGAAAAAAAATCACTTGCACCAACAGATTTTTCATTAGTAATAGTTTTTATATGCCAACGAACAAATAATAATGATCTACCTTGAGCGCGTATTTTGCAGCAACGTATCCTCCGAAAGAATGTCCAAGTAGAATGAAGTTAGTGAGATTTTTCGACTTACGCCATTCCTCAAACGAATCAATGAACCATGCCTCAGTTTCTGTAACGTACAGAAAATATTCATTAAAAGAACTGATAGTGTTCATTCTGAAATGCAGTTTGAAACTTGAGTAGATTAGAGAGAGATATACTAAGACAACTAACCTCCAGTGCTTTTACATGTGAAGTCGGGCCTACTTGATCCTCCCCAACTGCATAAAGATGTCGATTTAAATATGAGTCCACTACCAAAAGTGTCCGTATTCATTAATTCTTCTCCTCTATGAATCATTTCTATCTCCTTCCGATTGAAAAAAATGCAAAGAGTAACGGTGAAGAAACTAACTAGATGAATTGTTTTTTTCAACTCATAAGTGTTCTTTCAATTATTCGATAGGCTCGGTTTTTCCAAAATCCTGTGTTCTGTTCTAATATAGAGTTATAAACTTTTCGACGATTTTAATTTTAATTTTTTGATCGGTGCTGATAAATGTTGCAGCAGGGAAAGGGAAATCAGTGTTACCCAAGTTGATCAATGGCTACCACTTTAAAACGATTAGCAAGCGCATCGAAATTGCGGAAGAAGAATCCTTGAGAAGCACCATATCCATGGACCATCACAAGCGTAGGAGACCCCTCTTTGCTATCAAACGACACCGTATTGATAAACCTAGGCTCATTGCTCGTCGACCTAAACCACCGGATTTTCGAACCAGGTGGACCCGACCCGATATTCACCTGCTCTTGCTCGTACGGAGTCCTACACAAAGTAATCCCGGAAATTAAAAAAAAAAAAAAAAAAAACCAAATTTAGAGTTTTATCTTTTTTTCCCCCAAAATTGAAGTTACTTACTTGACAAGAGAGAGGAGGCGTTTTTCGGCGGCGATGATGTGGTCGGTTGAGGTAGGTATCCATCGCAAAACAGATGGCAGAAATGAGCGGCTCTTCGTCGGAGCTGCGGCGGTGTTAGCTGCGGACGAGCTGATTTCCTCCGCCATTTTCGATACTAGAATCCTTGATGATTTGGACCACCTCCGCAGACCACTGCTCATGCGATCGAAGAGTTTAACTGTCTGTCGACTTTTCAGGGTTTCGGAAATTGATTTTGATTTGCAGAAAGTCCAATCAAGTCGGAGATTATGAATGTATGTATATTCTGTGGTGATGAAACAAAGAATGAACGGAGTCCTGCCGTTATTACTATTCTATTCTATTTATTTATTTTTTCATGTTTTCTCTTTCATTGAAAACCTGTTTAATATGTGTTAAAAAAATTCAATCTCAGTTATAAAAAAATCACAATACGGGAAACCGGGAAACATAGTATGTCCCAAAAATAGGGATGCTGCTTGGGAGAATCGTATAAATATTAAATATATAGGAGTATATTTATAAATACGTTATATAACCATATATAAGCTTTTATTTATATATAATTTTATTTATTTATTTATCGGTTTTACTGTCAACTATCAATTTGCAATTAATTGTACCAATTGATCATTAAATCATGTAAATAATTAGGGAAGCAACAAATAATATTCCAAAGTTTGATATTCAAACATGTCATCAACTTTTTAAAAATTGCAAAATGACCCATAAGATTTCCGGCAGGTTTCCTCGAGTGTTGGACACAAAATGTGTCCAAAATGCGGAAATGTTACAAGTTGAAATTTTCGAGCTACATAGATGTAGAGAGATGAAAAATCGCAAAATCCTACTAAATTTGAAACTTTTAAGTTTTCAATGGTTTAAAATACGAATAATTTATCATAGAACTTTAAATTTTAAGGATAATCGAATTCACATAATTGAAATCGACTCTCCTACTTCGATTTACTGCAACAACAAAGTTGAGTTCTTTCGGATAGAAGCTTAATCACGCTAATACTAAGCCATAAGCATGTTCGAAAAGTAATTAAGAGACCTTCAGCAAATAAAAATTAAGTGGATGAACTTTTAGCTAAGATAGATATTAGAGTATCTTCTCCTCGTTTAAGTTCTACGAGGGACTATTAACAACTTTTCCTATCGAAAGAAAATGTACGGAGACAATATTGTCGAAAAAATATGATCGAATCAGTTTTACTCATCCGGATAAACAACATTTGTCCGACGATATCTTGCTAAGTTATTTGCTGCATATTCACATTTCACCAGGAAAATTAACTACTAAACCAATAGTTAGGAGAGTCACACCATACCTTCGATAAGGCCCAATGCTGAAAATGGAACCACCATAATTATTGGAGTTTAAATATTAAAAAAGAAAATCGATTGGAGTTTCACCAAAATAATACAATGCTATTGTTTTACACAGATCAAATAGGTTTCTTGCAAAATAAAGCACCACAAGCAAATACGAAAGAAAAAACATTATTCAGGGAAAAATCAATTTTTCTCATCTACAATCTACCGCCACGGACATCAAATGCTCAAATTCTTCAGGCCAAGCAATTGCCACACGCACAAATATAACACGCTCGAACCTAAAAAACACCGCCACAGACAATACTACTATGCTAGACAGGGGGGAACGTGAAAATAAAAAATTCTTACTTAATAAATAGCAAGAAACTGCAACAATTCTTGAGAGATGTGTGATCCTCTCTCTAGTCAGCTCTAGACTGACCGGCACGAGAAGAAAGGATGATGCCTACAATGAGACCGTATAGAGCCAAGGCTTCAGCGAAAATAAGGATAAGAATCATACCCACGAAGAGCTTCGGCTGTTGTGCGTTGGCTCTGTAATAAGAAATAATAAGATCAGTTAATAAGAAATAATATTATTAGAAACTCGGTTATGAATTATGACAAAAGAACAGGCAATAAATAAAGAAGCAATCCAGTTCCATTAGAAACAAAACCTATAATGAACATAATAGCATGATCAACTAATGCCTCGTTTGGTTGCCAAGATTAGATTAGGCAAGATAAAATTGAATAATCGAATGAAACCCAATTGTATCATTGGACCTTGGAAGATCCAATAAAAAACATGCCTAAGAGGCAAGATAAGGCATGATAACATAATATTTGCGGGTCGACCCGGTAAGTTATTGGGGATACCAAACATCAAACAAAGTCCCATTATTTAGTTAATCATGGCTAATCTCCCCGACCAAACGAGGCCTAAGTTTACTAAATTGTATACAGTTGCCATTCTCGCTTCACTAGATAGTGTAAATTCATAACCAAATTTTGACGAACAACGAGAACCTCCCATATTTAAGGTTTCGGAAAATCAATTTTTGTTTGCACTTTTTGTGAATATATTTGAATAACTTGATAGATTGGACTCCCACTGAAGAAAACACATAAGCACATAAGACGAGCAGGCATAGATCAATACCCTCACAATCGACCAGTAGAACCTACAATCTATTGAAGTTTCTATGGAAAATCGAAATAACTTAGAAATAAAAGATTTACAAGGGAAACAAAAAGTCAAATTAAAACATTCAAGTTACCAAAAGAATAATAAACACACAGTTTATCACACAAAGAACGCCAAACCAACAATTTCTTATAGGATTCGGCAACAAGCCACAATTCGACATCCCCACAATCCAAACGAGCAAGCAATTAGCAACAAAAACTTCACATCAATCAGCAACTCAACAATTACATACTAATAAGAACCAATACAAAAATCAATAGATTACTTAATGATTAACCATCCAAAATTAAATTAATGCCGATCTATGAAAAAAAATTATAAAATAAAAATAGTTACCTGACACCGGCATCTCCGACGATTCCGATGGCCATACCGGCAGCAAGGCCGGCGAGACCACAAGAGAGTCCAGAAGAAAGGTGAGCGTATCCATCGAAGAGGTAGTAAGACTTGGCCTTAGGGTTAATACCGGTACTAATAATAACAGCAATAATCAGGCCATAAATACCCAACACACCAGCCATAACCACGGGTACGATGGATTTCATCACCAGCTCCGGCCTCATCACACCCATGGACGCCACACCGACACCGCTCTTCGCCGTACCGTACGCCGCTCCCATACCTAATAAAAAAAACAGAGTCAAATCAAATTACCGCGCCAACATCCTTAGATCTAAAAAAAAATCAAAAAAACAGAAGCGGTAGAAGTTACGGAGGAGGAGCGCGGCTTACAGGAGAAGACGAGTGCCGCGGCGGCGCCGAGGAAACCGAAGAAGGGCGCCGTCTCATCGCCGCTGAAGGTTGACGACATGTTCGATCGATTTGGATTTCTGAGAAGATCGGATCTGAGGCGAGAAGTGGGAGAGAGAGAGAGAGATAGAGAGGTGAAGAAGGAGTTGAGTAGTTGGATGAATTGAGGCCTTTTATTATTTATTTATATATCTCACGACTGTCACAATAGTGGAAGGATTGTCCGTTAATATGATTCCCATGAAATTACATTTTTACCCTTTTCTTGACCACTCGTTATTTTTATTTATTATTTGATAATCTATGTTACATCTGAATATTTTAGCAAAATATTACAAAGTTGAAATTTCTAATAATAAATTCAAAGGGAATAATTGTTTTAGGCAAGGGGGCCGGTGATGATTGATGGCGTCAAAATGCACGGAGGCTTTCCGATTAACCCCTTATATTTTAGGGACATCGTAAAGGGAACATACGAACGTATAGCCTTCAATCGAGCCCCGAAAGAATATTGACCCAGATAATACGATGTGAAGTTCATCAAGTGTAGGGTCTCGATAAGTCTTATCTGAGTTTGATTGAATGAATTTAATCTACAATGAAATTTAAAATCTTTTAACTCTAAATAACAACTATGAGTTCAAATGCAAATTAAAGTTCTTGAAAGACACTTTCTTGGTTCTCTTTCATTTCTTCAAATTACTAATAATAAATGATACGCGTTGATTTCGGGCAGTAGAGAGAAATATTTTCTTGAACACTATATGCACGAAAACAAATATTTTCTTGTAATAACTAACGTATATTTCGGAGTAAAAGTAACCTTTTTCTAATGCACACAGATCACAGCGGAAGTAGTTAGGTGCTAGAACTGCAAAATCTCTAGCAACAAGACAATCTCGAAATGGCCATCACTTAAATTTACACAGCCCTCACTCGCCCACGGGAAAAAATAAATTAACAAAGGACAAAACTGCATATACATCCGGCTTCTTTCACTTCAGGCTTCAACTGTATTTGTACAATACATCTATTTTCGCCTTTCCTTCTTTTTGTACCTAAGAAACCACCTGGTAAAGGTTTTCAATGGGGCTCATCCCCAAACCAGCTATTTACTTCCTGCAAACATAGAAAACAGCCAAATTTACACACAATACATATCTCACATCCAGAGGACTTGATGAAACTACAAAATATCGTGCCAAAAGTTTTATTAGGGACTACAAAATCTGTTCAAGGAATGGCTGCATTTCCAGCGGAATTTAATTTCCCAAACTTTTAATTTCAAAATTTCCTGAAGTTCAAAGCGCAAATTCAAGAAATCCAGCACGGCCTTAAAAGAAGAAATGAGCAATTTACCAGATTCTTGAATCTCAATTGCATACCCTTGGATGAACTGTATCGCCAAGAGAAATCATGAACCAAGGCAGAAGAACTTGCCCCCATAGATTGTAACGACGAAAGATTCCTGTAATTGGTAAAGCAAGTTCACCATATTATGTCCACCTGTCAAAAAATCCAAAGGATGTGTTAGGCATTAAAGGCTATAGCTCATACAGAAGAGGACAGAAAGGGATCTCGATACATCCAGCTGTGAAAAAATGTAAAAACAGTAGAAAATTAAATAGGACTATCTGCGTAGGAATAGCATACTCGTAAACTATATCTGCTATATCCTTAGGTAAAAGTTTAGCACCAAGAACCTTCGAGATTCAAGAAATTTACCCTTACCTACTCTATCTTTAATCGGTTCGGGGTTTGGGCTGCTCGGGAGAGGACCATTCCTCCATGCTAATATTAACATGAACTACAATTATTTGAAAAGTGAGAAATCAGCACCTACTATATATACTTAAATCAGAAAAGATCATAGACTGCCAACATCTTAAACCCATGCAAGTAAATGAAGGCTTCTCGAGAATAAAGGAAAACCAGCAATAAATGCTAAAGCCATTTGTTGAGTATGTAATGTCAAAAAGTATATGTAAAATGGTCATCACCAAATCAATGTAAGCCACGTAGCATCAAACCCTTAAAAAACAAATTCCCATGATTGACAGTTGTATCAGTCACATTACCTTTGAGACATACAACCTTTGGAAAAAGAGGAGAAAGCTTCATACGCATCTCCTCCAAGATGACACGTATCTTGCTGACTAAAGATATAAAGAGCATTAAAGGCAGCCAACAAGCTCATAATTAGAAAACAAGGTTTGACAGAACGAAGGAAATGCATAGACCTTGCTCTTCCAAACAACAAATTATTTGTGTGTCTGTGTGTGTGTGTGTGTGTTTATATATATATATATATATATATATATATATATATATATATATATATATATATATATATATATATATATATATATATATATATATATATATATATATATTATTTATTTTGGAAGACAAATAAAAATAAAATTAGAGAAGAGAAGAGCAGGAAATGCTAGTAAGGAGAATCCTGTATATTTGTTTCCAAGAAACAATTCTAAACTGTACAACAATTCAAAAAGTTCAGAAAATCATTTCTCTTCTGAGTCTGGGAGAAAAAAGTTAGGGATCGGTTCTTTCTACCCTAAAGATACAAGTTTTAATTTTAAGGAACAAATTTCAAAAAGCAGCCCATATTAACAGGACTATTTGGCAAATGGAGGGCGAAAAATAAATAGATCTGCATGGCAAGCATGTCCAAACTTTGAGCCATTTGCTAAGTTGTCATGATATAGTCATATCTGCACTGAGAATGATAGCTACTCCCAACTTTTGAAGTAAAGAAGTAGGATTCACCACAGACTTTGGAGTGATCAGAAATCTTAAGTTAATTGGACCATAATTTAACAAGTCAACCCTTTCAATCTTGTGTACAGGAGCACCAGTTAATCCTTTCCAGAAGATCCTGATTTGGCATTGGTCTTCGTTGCCATATGCCTCTCAATCAGCATGTCTACAAATGCTCGAATCTGTCCACACAAAATGAAGTGAGGGATCTTGTAAAAACTTTATATAAAAAAATAAATAAATAAATAAACTGCTATCCAACAAGTCAAGGGAGAGAGGAGAATAGTCAAAGAATGTGGACTAATGAACTGGGGCACAAAATGAAATGAGCAAACACCAGAAATGCCATGTTAATTTACATAAAACTCGCCATAGCATGAAATAGTGAAGTAAAACAAATATGTTATGATGCCGAACATCCCAACCTTGAAGTTAAGCATGTCATTTTTTATTTTTCTTTATGTAGAACGGAGGATCTTGCATTTCTAGATTCTGTTCATAATAATTATACCACACAGAAGAACGAACAAGAAAGACACAGAAGAAAGAGCTAGAAAGCCACACCAACGTAAGCATGTACTGATATGATACTCATGGCCATGCGCATAAGATAGCTCCCACACAACTTAACAAATTATATGATTATATTTAATATATTAAACATGGTGATAATGATGTAAAAACACAGTCCCTTGTTATCATTTCATTGTTAGATCTCAGACTAATAAAATGCTTTTAATACAAAAAAAAAAAAAAACACAACTAAAAGACAACCAGTGCGTCATATGAGCCCCACTCTCCTCATGTCCGAGAGACATTCAAAGGAAGAAGATAATTCAAACCAAGTAAAAGAACAAACGAAAAACAATAATACTGAAAAGCAGATAAACATATTCTTAGACAACTCAAGTAATTAGAGCAGATGATCTGACCTTGTTCTTGCGTTTGTAATCAAGAAACTCAAAAACAGCCATTGATTTCTCGGAATCGGTTGTTTGCTCCATTACCTGAAATAGAATATGAAACAATCCAGATAAGATGTAGCGGCTAAACAGATAGACCGGTAGATGTAGAGGATAGATAAAGAATAGTAAGGATATAACCTTGGTAGCAGTTTTCTTCATTATTGACTTGTAACCTTCCCTATCAATTTTCCTTGCTTTATAAAGAGGCATGAGTAATGAAGCCACATAATCCACAACTGACTGTTTAATATGCTCTGTTCCTCTAAGTTGATTGCCTTTTGTTTCTTTATTTGTTGTCACTTGTGAGGCAGAGCTCTCATTAGCTGGTGCCTCGTGTTTCCACTTGCGCGATTGTGAACTCATGTTTGAATCCTCCTCATCTGTTAAGTGCATTGTCCCATGAGAGAAGCCCGAACTAGCAGCTGCTGCTTGACATTGCCATCTTTCAATAGCATTGTAATCTTTTATCCCCATGCTACCAGCACTATCAACCCATGCTTTTGTCAATAAACTGCTATCTACAGCTACACTTTCTCCAGAGTGCTCTCTGATGTTCAACTGATTAGCAATCTCATTAGAATGACTCCGCTGTGAACGATTATCAATCGACATTTTTGAACTCTCCAGGTTGACACCAGTGGCTGAGAAATCAACTGACCAATCTCTCACCCTGCAGTTTCTGGAATCAATTTCAGACAAACAATCTTGCCTTCCTAGTGCAGCGCCAGACCAGTTTTTTCTAATGTCAGGCTCATCCATATGGGCATGCTGTTCACGCATGGCAAATTTGTGAAATGAGAGAATCTTGGGAGGCTGAAGTGATGAATTACGGATGGCACCAGAAGAAGCATATGCCTACAGTATAAAAACATACAGGGGAAGTGGTCAGAGGCACAACAAAAGGAGAGTTATTTAGAACACAACCTAGTACCTCCATCCCCCCCCCCCCCCCCCCCCCCATATATCCAAATCCACCACAAACATAAAATACATAGATAAACTCAGTATATCGATATGCCAAATCTGATATCCAATCAAACGAAAAAATAAACATGTAAAGAGGGGGCAACATCCGGTTTGGAAGAAAAACTACAGGCGGATATGACATGAGCGATTTGCCTCAATCAGGATTTCTGCAGGAAAAGAAGCAGGGAGAGAGAAGCGTCCAAAATAATGGCTTGATTGTATAGAAAATTCATATACAGATCTGAAAAGGTCACAAAAGAAAGCAGGCTAGAAGAACAAATCCTTTTTTATCATAGAGCTGGAAAAAAAATGTTGGCCAACATCATAAATGAGTAGAAGGGTCATTTCTCATTGCTCAAGTTTTACACGTTGTGCACAAAACAAGCGGAAACTGGGAGTTCAGTCAAGTATGGAACCAAAAAGAACTTTCCATTCCTAAGCTTAAAAAGATGTCATAACTATTTGCATATCATAGACAGAAAGTGTGTAAATCAACGTGACTAAAGTCAGCATTTCTGAGAACCTCATAACAAATTAAACCTTAAATTGAATGTAACATATAAAATGTTTGACAATATCAAAATATGAAGTAGAAAGAAACACAAGCAAACCTTGGCAGCAGCAATGGCTGCAGCACGGGCTGCTTCTGCAGCAGCGAAGGCAGCCTTTTCTTCTTCAGACATGGGAATTTCACGATTGTCCTCCTCCATGGCATTTACCGATTCAACAGGCTCCTCAACCACTTTCTTAGTGCGCAGTGGTGGTTTTGCAAAAACTGGTGGCGATTTGCTCTTCAAATCCAGAGAAGCTGACTGCCTAAGAAGTTTAAGTCCCCTTTTAGAAGCCTTTTCCTTGCGAAAAAGTTCAACCCAAACGCTCACAAGCTGGCTAGCTATCGCTCGTATATCACGACTGGTATGTACACAGACTTTCTCCTTTACCGTTTTTCCAACACCTAAGTGAATTAATGAAAAATGAAAAATTATTGTGATTCCTAAAGTAAAGTACGCAGCAAAGATGAAGTTAAAGGTGACAATCATACAAACAAAAAACTTCGTACGTCATGAAACATATGTTACAGCTCCAATAAAAGTGCTAAACAATAAGTTACATTTCAAAGCTTGTCCTTATTCTTAAAATCACTGGATAAGAAATTCATGAAAAAATAAAATCACTCCAGGATTTTTCATTTAGAAGGACATATGTTATGGAGACAGGTTACTTGCAACAACTAATACACTCAAAACTAAGAGGAGTAAAAGAGAGAAGAAAAAGAACGGGGAAGGGTGGCAGAAAATATGAGTGCAACTACCTGATAAACGAACTGCAAGTAAATCATTTGAAACAAGTACAAGTAGTCGGACACAATGGCGCAAGAGCTGGGTTCCATCCTTCCCCATGGAATCCTGTCATACATAACATAATAAAATTAATACAATCAATCTATATTAAAGATCTAGTGTAACAACCCAACATTGGAGTTGAAAAGACAATAAAATAGAGGACTTACCAGAATCCATGAGTTAAGGGTGCTGAGCCCTTCTTTAGTGCTAGCAATGGTTTTCAAAACTCCAACGGGAAGGTTTAGCAACTCTTTAGCTAGATGCAATCTCCCAGCTGTGGTTTTTGCAGTGAAAAACATATCCTTTAGCATCGAGCCCCAACTGGAAATCTGGGACCCATCCAAAGACTTCTTGTACAAAATTTTTGAGAAGTCTACAGCATCAAGTCTCCTGATAATATCCTTTACTTCACTCCTTTCAATATCCAAATGTCTTTTTGCAGCCTCCATGGCCTCCACTTCTGCGGTGTAATCAGTTCCTGTATTCAATATATCAATAATGCGTACGGCCTCTCGAAGCCCACTCATCATTGCACCACCAACAGTGTCAGGATGCTCCTTGCATGTTGCTTCACCAGCAAAAAATAAACAGTTATCTACAGGCCTTCCCAGAATATCATAATCTTCTCCAGACGACCCCACGGCAACATATGAGTAAGCACCATAACTATAAGGGTCGTTTCCCCAGTCGGTCACTAAAGATGCAACGGGATCAGAAACCTTCTCTTCCCCAAATAGTTTCCGGAGAATAAGCAATGCATGACTCACGTGATCTGAAGAGCTAATACTTTGGCCATCTATTGCAGCCTTACCAACAACCAAGGCGATAAGAACAGGCGCCCCAACTGTTTTCTTGACATTCCAGAACATAAAGCACCGGCCCCGCTGATCTCTATCTTCAGCAGTAGCACCAAAATAATCAATGGTTTCATCCCAAAATACTTCAGAAAATTCCAGGACTAACTTATTTAGAACGCCAAACCCAAGCCTCTTGATGGATGAATATTTCCATTCGGGCAATGGTGGTGAAAATTTGATACTCTCCGCTTTCAGGCACCCAAGTGGCACTGTGACCAGGACTGCATCTCCTGAGAACTCCTTGCCGTTTGATATCGAAACTTTAACCTTGTTATGCAGTTTACTGTCTGCCTCACAATCATTTGTGCAATATGAAATATCTGTGACGACATGGTCGAAGTGAACGCAGATTCCTTCTCCAAGAGATTCAACAACAGCACTGTAACCTCCTTTAATCATACAATGAGCTCCACCAAATCCTCCATATACGTCATCCTGATTCCAGTTTGGTAGTGAGACTTCTTGCAGCAACGCCGCACAACCATACTCTAAGTGGGCGAAATGCCAATCCATGACTCTCCTTTCAAGAGGACTCAGGCCCTCTGATTTAGAAACCTGATCTTTGGAAGTTTCATCATCCATGGAAGACCTTTCAACAGCAACAGGAGTGTCTTCAGATTTACCGGATATTATTTCCATGTCATGTAGCGGAGAATTGGCCATACGCCGCCTTCTAAGACCGTATTCTAAACCTTCTTCAAGAGACATTTTCATGGCACGTTCCCCCTTCTCAACAACTAGCAGTTCCATGTCATCAAGTAGGCTATTATATTCTGATTCCAATGCTTCATCCAGATCTGCAGGGACTTTCTGACCAGTCACAGTATCATATAGCGGACAGTCACTGTTCAATACAGTCAACTCGAGTCCCAACTGAGCACAAATCAACGACGAAGGATCAGGTCTTCTTTCAGTGGCCACATCTGCCTCCACACCAGTGATGATGCTAGCTCCAAGATCTACGGGAACACTTAAAGATGATCGATCAGTAAAAACACGACCTCCTATTCTGCTCCTAGCCTCAAGCACTATAACATTGAAACCTTGGCGTTGCAAATGGCGAGCAGCAGTCAAACCAGCAGGACCAGCTCCTACAACTATTATGTTCCTTCTTGGTCCAGAATCATATAGTGTAGGAGTATATGCACAGTCCATGGACTCCGACAGAATACCAGAGCTGCCTTTGGGGAGCGTTGTGGGTATAGCACACACTGCTTCATCGGAAGGAAGTACATCTGGATCGACAGCAGGAACTGTTTTGCCATTTACATCTTCGCAGGAAGGAATTGAAACCAAACAATCTGAACTAACAGTTTCTTTGAGAGGTATAGTGTCGAGAGAATGGACTCCTTGACCATCATCAGGGAGGCATCCTTCAGGGACACAAAGGGCAGATGAATCTAAAGCCTCGAGATTGAGAAGTTCATGTCCTGTTATAGTTTTCCCTTCCAGGTTTCCATCAGCAAATGCACCATCATTGTTTTCCTTGATGGAAGTCTTTGAAATCTTTTGCTTCCCTGGATCATCTGAATCGGCACCAGGAAGTCCAGAAGTTTCTTCAAACTTCGTCTCTGTAAAAAGTTTCAAGTCGTGCTTGATGAAGTTTTCTACCTTCTCCTTTTCTAAAGGCACTCCAAAATTTATATAACCCTGTAGAATCATGTTCCGCCATATTAGAAAGTTACACAAAGGAGAATACACTTTGAATCACTGAAATTTATAAATACAATCACTAAATGAAAGAAGCAAAAAAATAAAAAAGAAGCACGAACAAAGGCATCATAAAGCCCACTCAGAAGATATTCAATATAAAGTTAAGAGGGAGTTACTTAGAAATCTCTCCCTGTAGTTTCCCTCTCTCCGTTATATTATATTTCTTCATTAAGAGGAAAAGACCAGTTCCTGTCTATGTCTCTAAAAATTTTCTTTTCCATGCATGCATTCTTTCTAGCATTTTCTCGCCTTTTTACTTAATCTGAAGTTAGTTATAAGAGCATCTGCATTATGTGTATTAACACAAATTTTAAGCTTGTGGAGGTTTAACATGGAATCTTCAAGAAAAAAGAATCAAAGTGCAAGAACAGAATTAGATTTGTCTTGTTTTGTTGCATGATCCTTATTAGTTAGGTACAGTTCTCTTCCTCTAATCCACATATTTAATCTAGATATCTAAATTGAAGTCTTTGTAAACATACTCAATATCCAGATTTCATTCACAGCCAAATAAACTGCATCGCTGTTCTCCATTTGAATGGGGGGGCATAATGTCTAAAACTCATAAACTGAAAAGGAGGATTTCCATCCATTTTTTTTAATGTTTTTTGGCATTTACTTTATGAAAAAACGGTTAAATCTTAATTTTCAGTAACTTGCTATGCTGTTTGTGAAAGTTAACAAACGGTGTAACTCTTTTAATACTTGACAGTAGCTTAATGTGGTTAACTGCATTTTGTCAGTTAAAGGGTGAGAAAGTGTTACTTCTAGCATCACTGAGCGAAGCAAATGGCAGTACACCATAATTTTAATGGAATCAGAACACTTACACAATGGTTAAGAAAGGTAAAGATATCTCTAAGGAGAGAAGTGCGTGGGCTTTCACCCATCGAAGGAGCGCCAGACACTCCAAAGTCAGCGAGCGTTAACATGCGTCTGACATCTTTGTTCCATACCCTCAAAATGTTGTTCCTGAAAAGCATCAATAATCAACTCCCATAGCCTATGAAGAAATAGTTTAAGAAACTACGAAAAAATGTGATGCACTTATCATCAGTGTGGCAAAAAAGGTAACACAATTTCATAGCAAAAAATTTGACTAGAAAGAATATCTATTGGGCTGCCAATTCAAGTTGAAAATTTAGATTTTCATTGCAGTCAAAAGGGAAAGAGACGTGTCTCACGAGAACTGCTTGTGGTCCAAGCAGTCATATTCTAGTGAGAACGCAGAAGTACCTCATCTCGGTATACAAGGTGGGCAGACTTCATATTCTCTCAAAATTACAGTAGACCTAAATCAAAGTATGAGTTGGGATATATATGATTACTGTCTAATACAACTCCAATTCAACCTTTTCTTTCACCTATACGTATCGAAAAAGCTGTAAAATTATGCACTAATGAGGTGATCACCTCATATAAGTAATATAAAATATTGCAAAACAGCCGAGTACTGCAAACTTACCTATATAAACATTTTAAACACAAATAATAAAAACAAACTCGGCAGACAAATTTGAACAATCAAATATAATTGAGAGTTGACTATCATACAGACTAACAGGGACTAAAGAAGATTTAAGTTTGATCAAGCAAGTATAATTGACTGATACACAAACTAGCACTAGCAATAACTAAAGCCTCAATTAGATAAGACCAAATAAACAATAACGACGGCATTCAGGAAAAGTATGGAATCGAACTCACAACCGGGTACTGACCTGCACTCCAAATATTCTTGTAGTCCACCTTTGCGCTTCAACACTTCCTTGAACTTGATTTTTTCAAGGGGACCAGCTGCACGAGCTTTTAGTCCTGCCGCTACAGCTGCTACTTTTCCATTTTCAGCATCCAAAGCAGTAGGTGATGAATTGAGTTTCTCTCTTGTTCTATCCACATTCTGGTTGCTTACGAAAAATTCTTGGCCTTGCATCAGAACTTCCCAATCAACATCACCCTCATAAGCCATGTCCCCGTGCCTGTGCTTTTTGGCATTACGTGCAGCTCGCTGGCCAACTGTAAGACTATTTTCTTTACTTTCAGGATCAGCTATAGATCCTATTTCTTCTGCACAGCTTCCATTAGCCTCTTCATCCTCAGAAGGATTGTAGTTTTTTGGGCATTGACCTTCAGGGAATACACGTTCCGATTCACTAACAACTTTTACTGGTGAGCTACACTCGCATACCCTGTCATCTGCCTCTTGTGAAGAACATGGTGGTGCAGGATCTCCGGATGGATGTTCCTTCTGCAACCTATGAAATGCAGATGGTGATGAATGGAGCTGAACTTGGCTGCAACTTTTTGAATCCAAGGCAGTATCGAGCCCGCTATCTATTTTCACGTCAGCACTATTTTTTGCTATGCCTTCGCACAAGGATGTTGACACCACCGAATCCTTTGCTTCCACATAATGAAGTACCTCATTGTTTATGTCGATGATATCATTAGTCGGACTTGGTTCATCCCCAATGGCTTGAGAGTTAATTTTACCATCTTCTACTCCTACTTCTCTAGATGAATCACCCAAGTCCTCGTTGGATCTCCATATCTGATTCATATCTGGTATACCAGACGAAAGCCCTTGGTCTGAGTCAGTTGGATTCCCCACGGTCAGATTTCCGCCTTCTGGTAAACTATCATCAACACTCCGACAATTCGAGGTTGACTTTATGGAATCATGGCCAGCAGGAACTACATCCCTATTGTCATCAGTCACAAGTAATTTCTTGACCAATTTTGAAGCGGGCGGAGATTTCCCATCAGGACCCTCGGAGTCAGCACCTGAATTCGGCTTTGGCCCATCATCGGACACTTGAGTTTCCTTTCCCTGCTTCAATCTCGAAGAACCATGAGATTTCCAAATCATCCCTGACTGCACCTTCTGATAAAAGGCAGACAAGGAATCCTCAAAAGCTTCACCCTCAGACTCTACATTACCTTCTTTTTTATGCTGCAGTTCATTATTTCCAGATCTACTGCAATCGACAGAGTTCCCAATCATCTTTATATCTATATCGACCCTGGATCTCTTATTTTTCACTTTACCCTTCGCTTTTAAACCCTCCATGACTGTAGATTTCCCAGATGATCCACCTACAGAAATTAAATTTGGATCTAACTCCTGATCCTTCACAGACTCGTTGTGAGATGGCTGCATTATACTCGTGCTCGATTCTTTCGCAGCCTCTATTGCAGATCCACCATCCTTTTTTGGACCCCTCAATTTCTTCCTAAAAATTGCCAATGTGTCATCCATACCACCTAATTCTTCATCCTCAGCCCCTTTAACCTTGTTTCCGCCACGATCCGCAACCAACTTACTTTTCTTGGAATTTCTTTTGCTTTTCATCTTTAAAAGTGTTCCAATAAGCTCGTCATCATCTGAATCAACAGCTATTTCCACAGGTTTAGACTTTCTTTTCAAACCCATTTTCTTCTTCTCCTCATCCATCACCTGAACCCTAGGGTTTCAACTTCCAATCCTCCTCCACATCAAACCCTAACCCGACCCTCTACAATTGAATCTCACACCCACCGAGCCAATTGACTGCCCCTGTATAAAGAAGAAGTAAATACTCAAACCATCATTTAATTTATCAGAAAAAAGAAGAAACCAAACATTCTCAATTCATCTAACATATCAACATTAAACCATCTCCATTCAATTGAATCTACACACCAATGGCGGGTTTCGACTTAACCCCTAATTCCCCCATTAATTTTTCCAAAAAAAAATAATTAAAATTTCCATGCATTCAAAATAAAAATCAACCACGTCAATGGCCGAAGTTAACAATGCTAAATTCAATTTCTCTTTCCTTATTCCCGACACCAAACATTAATTAAGTAATAAAAACTCATAAAAAACACGAATTGAACAAAAGCAACTCTAGGGTTCGTCAAAAAAAATCAGGGGCAAAACGAAAAGGGGGAGGAGGTGTTTGCTTGGGGATCAAACCTGAGTCTCTTGGAATTCCGCGAGTATGAGAGAGTGACCGGAGCCGCCGTCTGCCACCGCAACCGTTGATAAAACCGAGAGAAGGGCGCCGCACCTCGTCCTTTACACACACACACTGCAAAACTCTTACGTGTAGTGAAACAGATGCAGACAGATAGCAATAAAAATAAAAAAAAAATAACAGTGAGGTATTGTTGTTTTATAGCGGCAAAAACATTGCAATGAATTCTGCTTTTTTTGCTAAAAAAGCAGGGCGCAATCAATCCATGCTGATTTATTCAACTTCATTACAAGTGTTTGGAGATGAGATTCCTCTGATTACAGATAATAGGGTAATAATGAGAAATTTATTGAAATATGCCTTGAATTTGTTTTTGGGGATTGTTGGAGGGTGATTTGATTTGGGGGTGAATTTTATTTTTTTTATTTTTTTAATCAGATTACTTACTCCGTGCCTCTTTTGACTTGTAATTGTTTGTTTTTTTGGTTAGTATTTAAATTGCTTCAAGTAAATAGTATTTCTTTTTTAAGGAAATAAATAAGTTTATTATAATAAATAAATAAATAATATTGTGTTGGATAAATTTCAATTTCCGAACTTTTCCTATTTTATTGGATTGGAATTATAATTATATATTAAACAAATTGGACTTTTCTGATCCGATTTAATTTCCAAAATTAATTACGAAAAATTTCATTTTTTCCAAAAAATACACTTGTAAATAATATATATTATATAATATTTATTTTAAGTTTTTTTTTTTTTTATTAAACAGGAATTCGATTTAAGTTTTGTTGTTTAGGATATTAACATATTGAATTGTTGTTAGGAGTTTTTATTGGATATTATGATGTGGTTTCTTTTTATTGGAATGAATTTTTAAATTCCGAAAATTTTGGAATTGGAATTAGAATTGATTTTGTACTTCCGAAAATTTTTAGACTTTTTTCGCAAAAAAATAATTTCGATCCGATCCATTCGACTTTCACCCCTACATTTACCCAAAGGAGTGTAAATGGTTCGAACCAATTCATGAAAATCGGTGAATCAAACTCGACAAAAGCTCGAATTCAACGAACTCAATTCGGGCTTAAGAAAAAAAAATATAATATATCCACCAAATTATTTCATGTACCCTTCTACAAAAAAAATGTAATGTAGTTTCTAATTTAAATTAGAGTGACAAAATCAACCACATATTGTTCATTTGTTTCTTATCTTTGAACAGTGCATAATCAATATTATCACCATGCATTATTTTTTATTTATTTTTTGAAAATATATTAAGTGTATATTTTATTAATAAAAAATATTAAAAAATCTTACCTAACCCTTTACATTCCTAATTATAGTATATCATGAATTTTGATTCAAACGTGTTATTTCTTTGGATTATGCTTTTATTTTATTGTCAAAAAAACTGCTTAAATATAATTAATACGGTCTAAATAATTATTTAATTTAATACTAAAACAACTATTTCTCTGTATGGACATTCGAGATTGGTGTATTGGATCTTGGCCCAAATTTTGTTTGAACTCGGCCCGTAGAGAATGGACCGTTTTCTTTTTGGACTTGGATGGACGTTATATAGTTATATGTAATAGTGTGAAAATTAAAGTTTAAAACTACGCTATTGATATGCCAATTGGGTCAACCCAATAGGTCTACAATGTCTTTACATACTTGGTCAATAGCCCAATATTGAACATTATTACTGTCGAGGCCCAATTATCTTCAAATAAAGTTTTGGCCCGACAGTCTCAACTAATTGTACTTCAGCCCAATCAATAATGTATAAATAAAAGTTTAAACTCAATTCTTAAGGTACGTCATATTACCTGAGGAATACTATAACATGTATTATCTGGACCATTCTACTATTCGTACGTCTGACTTGAGCGTCGGAGGGGTTTCCCACGGATCGACCCCGGCTTAGTTCACGTGTTCTATGATCGCAGATATCTCTGGACCATCTAGCTCGTGAGCTAGTGATTCAATTGATCTCCTAGCTCATCCTACCTCAATTACTTAAGGTGATTTAATACTAGCATCAACATTTTGGCACCGTCTGTGGGAAGGCAGACAAGATCCCGTAGCGCGCAGGATGGCCTTGAGACATCTGCTCAGGGGGGTCGTGGCACTGCTAACAACCTCCCACCTCGTGGAGGCTCTGGCTTGCCATTTTTCCTCTTTCTCGTGCTCGGGATCCACCACGAGACCCTCCCCGTGATGTCCTACTAGATCCTCAACATGATCCACTTCTTATCGCTCCTTGAAAGGTTCAGATAACCGATGAGGACCTTCAGCGTATGATCGCGGAAGCTTCAACTCGTGCCACTGAAGCAGTGACACCATACATCATCGCAACGGTAGCCAACGCTCCTCCTCCCAAGGCCCCACTAGGTCCTCAACAGGAACCACTTCTCCTTGCTCCTCTAACGGTTCAGATAACCAAATAGAACCTTTAGTTTATAATCGCGGAAGCTTCAACTCGGACTGCCACAGAAGCAGTGACACAATACATCGTCACAGCAGGAGCCAACGCTCCTCCTGCAGCGCCACCCGTGGCACAACCACCGCTATAAAGTAACGACCACAAAAAAAGTGTGTCGTGAGCATCCACTTCGGACCATAGGTCTCGAATGCAACAACCCACTCATCGTGAAACGCGAACTGCGCAACATCGCCCACGTTCACCTCCAAGAGGCAAACGACTCTCCGTTACGAGCTCCTCCTTCCAACGATGCCAACGACATTTGGTGTATTTCAAGACCATAACATGGTTCGTGATCGTGCGTCTCAACTCGAGATATGCCTATTGAGCCAACCCAATACGCCTACGATGTCTTTACCTACTGGGCCACGAGCCCAATATTGAACACTACTACTACTGAGGCCCAATCACCTTCAAATAAGGTTTTGGTCGGACAGTCTCAACTAATTGAACTTCAGCCCCATTAACAAGGTATAAATAAATGTTTGAACTTATTCCTTAAGGTACGTCCTATTATATGAGCAATACTACAACATGTATTCCCTGGATCATTTCTACTATCCGCACGTCTAACTTGAGCGTCGAAGGGGTTTCCACCGGATTAACCCCCAGCTTAGTTCACGTGTTCTATGATCGCATGTATCTCAGGACCATCTATCTCGTGAGCCAGTGATTCACTTTGCTATCGCAGCTCATCCTATTTCAATTACTTAAGGTGATCTAATACTAGCATCATCAACTATATATTTTTTTTCAATATTTTACACGATTTTATTACTTGATGAGTTAATGTTTGCTCATTGAGATAAAGTTTATTGATTTTGTTGGTTACTGTTGAGTGTATACATTATACTCGATAAGCTTACTTTTACGAGGTTTTATGTTAGAATTATCGTGTATATGTACTCTGATTGATGGATGTTTTATAAGTGAAAACGAGATTTTGAGGTCTATGCGGGCAAAATGAATGAAAAAAGATAAGGAAATTCGAAGAGAAGAGAAATAAAAAGTTTTCTTCACAAAACTTGGATTGTGGTTCGAGAAGAGACAAAAGGCTGCACCTCTGTCCATGCAGTACTGCGGTCCGAGAATGAATGCAAATTGCAAGACCGCATTTCGAGGATCGTCGTATTTTAAAGAAAATGATATTTCATATATACACCAATTAGGTTCTTCCGTGCCAAGTTTTGGCACATACTTGAGCAATTCTACACACAACACAAAACATGAAATCTTGCACGAACAAATGCAGAGACGTGAAGACATTCCATCTTCTATTTTTATTTGAGCTACGCTTAATTAGAATTTTGCCAATTTACTCTTACAAAGGAGCTGAATCAACTAATTTCAGTCAATAGTTTTATTTTCCTTTTTTTCGATACGGTTGAGTCGATTGTTTAAATTAATGGAGTCAACTGATTAATAATCGCGTCAACTTATCTTAAACCAATTGGCTGATTTAAAATAATTTTATCAATTGACTTACAATTGAATTTCAATTAGTTGGCTCAAGCCTCAAATGAGTAAGAAAATTTATTTAGGGAATTTTCTCACATTTCCAATACTTTAAACTGAGTATTTTGATGTGGGACTCGGTGGGAGACATATTATAGGCTGAAATATATTTATTTAATTTTAACCCATACGAAATCCCTAAATTCCAAATTCCAACCCAATCCCACCCAAATTCAGTTATTGCGGTCCGTCAGGGCTGAAGAAGAAAGGAAAAGAAGAGCGTTGCGAAGTGAATTGAGTGAATTGAGTAAATTTCATTTTATCAAACACCTTACTGATATTTGTATAGTAAATTGAGTAATTCATAATTGATCGACGGGTGATGAATTTTGTATTTGGGATACTGTGACCAACCATTGTGCGGACAAGGTCGTGGATCGTTCTATTTTTTTTTTTTTGTTTTCTCGATGTCTGTTTTATTGGTCCAATTTCGTTTTTGGTTATTGACTTTGTTATTTCAAAATCGCAGGATTTGCTGTGCAACTTATGATTACGAAGGATGCAGTTTGGTACTTCTTGGAAAAAGGGTATGTTTGCTTTTTTTTTTTTTTTTTTTTTAATTGATATTGGAGAACATGTGTTGGGATAATTTATATTGGAGAATGTGTTTGTTAGGAGGAAGAGGTATTTCAAGATATTGAGAATATATATTGCTAAGTTGATTGCTGATATATGTTCAGGTGTTTGCTCCTGAACTGATTTTGGTTGGCATATTATGATTTCAATGTAACTGGAACGGATGACGAACTCCGAACTATTATTAGGATGGTTTTCTGAGATAGACGGAATTAGCCATCAATTTCAATCGGAACAAATCTTTCAGTTTTGCTATTTTCAAAACTTACCTAGCTGGATATGAGAGAGCTCATTTGGCCAGTTTTTTTTCTTTTCAAGTTGCCATATCGACTACTGCTTATGGTGTGGTTCTTGCGTCACTTATGTGTTTCTTGCCTAGAGTTAGGTTTGGGTAGTAGCATGGTATTAAAAAGGGGATATTGCCTACTCACTTGGTCATATATAGATACCTATAAAGGGTGTAATATATATATTTCTAGATGTGCTTATTTCACAAACTCGTGAATTTTGGAGTAATTAAATTAGATTGTATGGTATATTTCCATTATGTGATATGCAGAGGCAGATGGATGTAGCCTTACCCTTTGCTAGGGAGAAGATTATATTGGCACAAACTCATCACTCGTGGGTCGGAATGAAAAGTATTTATGATTTTATGTAAGCATCAATAGTATGGTGTGTCTTTTAGGTTCTCTTAGAACATATGTGTCTGTAAAAGATGGAATTAAGCATGTTGAGCTGCATTCCAAAAGGATACGGAGATTTCTTGAACGTACAATGTCATCTGATCCCACATTATTCAACATAAATTAACTATATTGGAATCTGTCGGGGACAATATATTGGGGAAACTAGATTGTTATGGGTTTAAGATGTACAGTAGATTCGGTAATTCATAATTGATTGGCGGGTGATGAATTTTGTATTTGGGATACTGCGACCGACCGATGTGAGGATAAGGTCGTGGATCATGCTATTTCAGATTCATGGTTGTTTTATTGATGTACGTTTTTTTTTTTTTTTTTTCTTTTTTGACTTTGTTTATTCAAAATCGCAGGATTTGTTGTACAACGTATAGGATTATTAAGGATGCAGCTGGTATTTCTTGGAAAAAAAGGGTATGCTTGCCTTTTTTTTTATTTTTTTTATTATGTTCTTGGAGAACATGTGTTGGGAAATATATATTGGAGAATGTTTGTAGTTGGAGGAGAGGTATTGCAGAGTGTGATTAATTTTTGGTTTTATTTTGAGAGAAAATGTTGAGAAGGAATAGGTGGTGGGAATTTAATAGGAAAGCAGAACTTATTTGTTGATATATGTTCAAGTGTTTGCTCTTGAAATGATTTTGGCTGGCATTATGACATCAATGTAACTGAATTGATGACAAACTCTGAACTATTATTATGATGATTTTATGACGGAACGAGCCATCAATTTCGATTGGAACACATCTTTTAGTTTTGTTATTTGCAAAACTTACTTGACCTCTTATTGCGTTGCTTATTATTTTTCTTCTGAATACTCTTTACCGGAGTCCAGAAAATTTTCACCATTCTGCAACTTCTAAAGGTATCACTTTTGTTTTATAATTTGTGCAGCCATGTAAGGATCAGCACTTTCTCAGTGGGATATGAGAGAGCTCATTTGCCCAGGTTTTTTCCCCCTCTTTTCGAATTGCATGCTGATTACTACTTATGGTGTGGTTCTTGCTTCACTTGAGTGTTTCTTGTATAGAAGATGTATATTTGATATAACCACACACGCCCGTAGGTATGTTCATGTGGTTAGTATCATGGTATTAAAAATGGGTATTTATCCACCATTAGCAAACTTGTAGGTTCCTCATACTGCCTATCTACATGGTCATAAATAGATACACAGAAATGGTGTACTAGGGGTGGTAAACGAGCTGAGCCGGTTCATGAACTCGACGAGTTCGCTCGACAAAAGCTCGAACTCGAGCTCGGGTTTTTCGAGCTCGAGCTCGAGCCCAATTATAGTTTTTCGATAGCTCGCGCGAGCTTCTTATTTATTTTTTTATATATTATACAATAAAATTATTATTGTTAATTTTATTATTATTATTATTACTAATACTATTACTATTATTATTATTATTATTATTATTATTTAAAGCTCGAGTCGATCTCACTGAAGCTCATGCGAGCTTGAGCTCGAGCCAAAAAAATTCAACTCGCCGAGTTCGGGCTCGAGTACAAATAGTCGAGCTCGAGCTCGAGCCTGCCAAAATAGGTGAGCTCGGCTCGTTCACACCCCTATGGTGTACTATATATTTCTAGATGTGCTTACATTTCACGAATTCGTGAATATTGGAGTAAGCAAATTAGATTGTATGGTTATTATGTGATATACAAAGGGCAGATGGATGTAGCCTTGCCCTTTGCTAGGGAGTCAGAATGAAAAGTATTTATGTACGCGTCAATAATGTGGTGTGTCTTTGAGGTTTTTCTACAACATATATGTTTGTAGAAGATGGAATTAAGCATGTTGAGCTGCATTCCCAAAGGATACAAAAGATTTCTTGAACTTATTAATGTCATCTGATGTCACATTATTCAGCGTAAAATAACTGTATTTTCTAAAACCCAAAATTGTTTTGGAAGTAAACTGATGTTCTATACTCGATCCTAATGGAAAATTTGTTATTTTACTACCTCTATACTAAAGACCAAAGGCACTATTGTTGTTGTACTTAAGCTCTCATGATCTAATTGTGAAAGTCTACTTGGGATTCTTGAATCCTCAATGACAAATTCTTGATTTCTTTTCGAACAGAAATAGTGCAAGAGCATATAGCAATCCCAAGAATTATAAACGAAGGGGGATCGATGCAATTCACACATTACTATATACTAATAGAGTTGTGCAGAAGTTATGGAGATGTGAAAAGGCTGGGAACTCACAGAATAATTTGAAGTCCTGTCGAGCGGCACCTGCATACAAATAGAGCTGCGCAAAAGTTGTAGAGAAGTGAAAAGGCTGAGAACTCACATAAGACTTTGAAGTACTGTTGATGGGCTAATCAGCTTCTCTCTAATTGACCAGTTCCTCTGTTCACGGTAATTACTCATCTTAAACTGCATTTGCCTGAAAGTGAAAAAAAAAAACATTTTTTTGTTAGTGCTCTTTTGAGATATACTAAGAACTCGAGAGTGTATCCAAATGTAAATGTAGGTGCAAACCTGAATTATGAAGTTGCCTCTGAATAGATCTCAAACATGTAGCCAACAAAAGGAGCGCCACCTCCTTTCCGAGCCTAACTACTTAGATTTAGACCACCAGAACATATAGATCGAAAAACCATAACTGAAACCACCAATACCAATAAAACAAATCACCGACCCTTGAAAAATAGATCACCGCAAAACCCTTCTCCTCCACTTTTCGTATCCATATATCTTTTGTGCAAGTTGCTATAAGTGAATAAATAACAGATCTAGAATATTTATAACGCGGCATTCTAGGAAAGGGAAAAAAGAATTGGCGTTTCGGCGTTTCCGTCAATGATCTGTACATCGGCAAAGCAATTGAAAAGATATACCCTTAATTAGCAAATATAGAGGATTTCATCACTCATTCTAAACCACCTCAAGAAAAAATAATAATTAGATCTTGTCTGTTTTTCATACCTTGACCTTAATTGGACTTGGATTTCCATCGTAGATCTTGTTTTTGCTCCATTCCGATGCGAGGTTTTCACAGATCTGGCTGTAGATCTTAGAATTTATTCGGCATCGATAAAAGAATATGAAATGGAGATGAAAAAAATCATGATGGTGGTGGTCATTTATTAATAGGAAATGATGGTGGTGGATTACCGTGGGAGCAATGCTGCCATTATATCGAACGGCCATGGTGGTATTTGGTGGTAGGGAGTGAGTGCGTTTGGTGGTGTGGATGAGGTCGAATGAATGATATTACGTCAAAAGCATTCCTTTTTGTTCTCATCCGAGGCCTTTACCATTAATTCACGGAAGGGCCTTTTGGTAAGCAATCGGAAAGAAATTTTGAATTCCGGTAATTTGTCATTATTGCGGATAATTCAAAATGCAGGTAGCGGTCCGATATGCAATGAAGGTAAATTTTCTTAATTAGATTTTTTTCTTTAGGTGTCATAAATGAGATGTATAACAATACGAGAAAAAAGAACGTCAATGCCTGATAAAAATAGTTATGAGAATACGAAGGACAACCTTGATGTGCATATTTTCATTGTTTAACATGAAAATTCAAATCTCCTACTGAATTTTTCTGTGCACATATGTGCAAACTACACTATAAGTGTTGTATACGACTTTTGAGTGGGGTGATTGGTGCAATATATAAGTATATATTGGAAAGAGCACAAATTGTCATATTTAGTTGAAAGATCTTGATTAGAAGAAAAAAAAACCCGGGTAATTATGTAAAACTACATAGGTAAATAAAAGTCTAGATATTCAATGGCACTTGAGGAATGTAGTATTAAGCTGCTTGTTGGAGAAGTATAACATTGTATGAACTTATTGTACTGGTTTATAATGTCAGCCGATTTGAGATTCGAGTTAGAGTTCTTAATTTAAAAGTTAAGTTAACCTCAAGGATTTGATTTCATAAGACACCTCTTTTTAAAATTAAAATAAAATCCTTACAACTTCTTCAAACTCTCGTTAATAGGCGATGCCTCAGCAAAAATCAGACTAACTGAATTCTTGAAAAGATACAAGGATTCTGAGGACAAGAAAATAAGCGAAATTGACTATGGGTTGAGGAAGTTAAACGAGAGCTCTGTACACACGTGAATATGTGTGTGTGTGTATACACTCACATAGCACGTTTCTTTCTTCCTCAAACCAAAGTCAAATTTTTTTGCTCTTTCTCCATTTGGTTTCGGTGCCATGAGTAGGTCCTGATATTCGAAATGTCCTTAGGATTTTAATTCATGATTTGAATTCATAGGTCCTTATTTATGGTACCATTCGTTTAATTTGATGTTGGATTCTATTCGTCTTAATTGGAGAATATATATGTATACTTATTGCGATGTTGAATTACTGATCGATATTTGTATGTTGTGTGGTGATGAAAAGGATGAATGGGCCTATCTGTTTTATAACTAAGGATGATTAATCTGCTGGTAGTGTTTCATGTTATACTTGTTTTCTTCACTACGTATATAAATTTCGCAACCTTTTTATATGCAACAGGCTGAGGTTTGGAATGTCTTTACAGCTGAAAAACTCGAGTTGCTTTCCAAATTACACCATCAAGGTTGGAGGTACATTTTGATTTATTTAAATTTTAAACTTTCTGATAGGGGTCAGAAAGAAAAATATCGAAAAAACCGAACCAAAACCTGAATAACTGTGCCATTGGTCGTTCCAAATTACGAACCGAACTAAGTGCTAAAAAGGGACTCAATCAGGATTATAAAGTTTGGCCAGAAAGGTTAAACCCATTTTTTAACCATATCTTAAGTGCGACTTTTTCTCGTATATTTGGTAGTAAAAGTTTAGAGAAAATGTGGATGAGGATGAGACTATTAATCGTAAATTCAACCGAAATCAAACATTACTAAAAGGTGAAATCCATATGAATCGAACCGATATACAACCACTAGTTTTGGTTTTTCGGTTTTCTATAAACCAAAACAACTCGTTTATGTTACGGTTTTCGCATAAAACTGAGACGAATAATACGTGTTCATCCTTACTTTCTGAAGCAGTTAGATGCTTTGACTGCAAACAATGTGGTTGACCTTTCCTATTGTAGATTATTAATACGCCCCTCTCCCTTTTTTTTTTTCATTTGCAGACACTCCAAGTTACATCGTTTTCCCGATGTCACTTCTGCAAAATTGACACAGGTGCAAAACAACTGTTCGAGTTTGATCGTGACATTTATTGTGGAGGTATGTGTGGTGAAAAATCATTTCAATTTACTAATACTAGTAGAATGTATATAGACAGCCGCCACCCAAAATAATCTTATACAAAACGTCGAGTCTACGTTTTGGACAAATTAGGCACTTATGATTAAGATTATTAACTAACTCCTACCAGGACCCCAGTTTTTACTGGGATGCTTTTGGTTTTTAAATGTTTTTATTTATTTATATATATATATATATATATATATATATATATATATATATATATATATATATATATATATATATATATTAAATTTTGGTGCAATATATTCGACAATCTGGATAGTGTACATAACAGGAACCAAAATAGATTGCCCTATTTTCATGTCACAGCTGATTCTTGCCTTCTTTCTTTTTGTTTCTTGCGAGTTTGTCATTGGTCAGAAGAACCCAATTAAATATAAATATATAATTAACCAGCCAGGCTTTCTATTTTATTTATTTATTATTTTTTTTTTTTTTTTTAAGAATGGGAACATAGGAATGTTTGGCTCAGAAGCTAAACCCTCTATTTTTCTTCTTGGACAATCAATTGGACCACTGGGTTTGGGATTTTGTGTTGTCTTTATTGCAAACATGGCATATATCTCGAGCTGGCAAAAAGAAAATCCATAATTCAATGTATTCCAAACTCTTAATATAAACAACAATATCACATTCATCGGGCCACTTAGGTAATTGGTTTAATCAGCTGACACACAAATTCAATTTAAATTATAGATACCAGGGTAATGTTATGGATTATGTAGCACGAAAACTTCAATTTCTTAAAGTATTCATGTTTCGGACACGTTTCGTGTTCAACACTCGAGGACACCTGTCGGACACTTTATGGACTGTTTTGTAATTTTTGAAAAGTTAGAAACATGATTTAATGATCAATTGCAAATTAATATTTTATAATAATATTTATTTTTGAATATATCTGTATGAAAATATACAAAAAGAATTTATATATAATGAAAAAAATTATATATGTTTGTATAACATATTTATAAATATATTCTTATACCTTTAATATTTCCACGTTTCTCTTAAGTTCTCTAATCCCTTTTTTTGGGATATGCTATTTTCTGCTGCCCGTTTTTTTGTTTCCTGCATCTCTGTTTCATTTTTTTTGTTTTATTAATGAATATTAAAATCTCTAATGTCACGACATTGAACTATTTCAATTTACGTCCTGCCAAATATATATAAATGAAACATCGAGCAGAATAAAAAAACAAGATATTTCTAGATTGAATTGGCTAGTAATCAAGTCGAGTTTGAACGGATTTTAGGTTAATTGGATACAGATCGAGCCGAAATGGGAGCTTATTTCTTAACAATGAATTAAAATATCGAATTGAATTGAGTGTAGTTGTTTGATTACATAAACATATTGTCAACACGAATATGTGATACGAGATGTGTGTTATGCATAATGTATATGATATATGCCTATATTAGTAATTGAAAACTATTTTTTTTTTCTAATAAAATAAATAAATATTTCTAAAAAAAAAATTACATGGTACGAAAATCAATGATTGACATTGGTCTGAGTCTGAGTCTGAGAATCTCAATTCTTGCTGGAACCACCAATCTGCACGTGACCTCATCTTTTTTCTTCAGTCACAAGATTCAACTTTCATCTTTCAGCGCGTGAACACCACTTTTCAGCTATAGCCCGATAATTCAAAACTTTCGGTTTTTCTGATTTAATTTCTGCACAATATTTTTATTCTGGATTTCGTATATTTCAATTTTCCGGTATATTTAATTTAATTATATGAAGCAAATAAAAAAAATGTACCGAAATAATGTTGATATTATTTATTCGAAACATCGAATCAGTAACAAAATTTATGGGGTCAAAGTTTAAAATCTGCAACAAGTTAAAGATCAGTCGATCTTCACCTTAGCCTATATACATTCGATGATATTATTATTATTTATTTATTTATTTGTCAAATAATAGTTATTTCTTATGATTAAATTGCACTATAAAAACTCAATTGTTTCTTCCATGTTCTCACTTCACGTGACCTCTGTAGAGATGAATAATATCCAATAACAAATAACATATCCAAAAATAGCCAAAATTCAAAAAACAATTATTTTGTACATATTCTTAAAAAACTTAATTCACACGTACGCGTTTAGCTTGCGTGTGGAGTTTTCTCATTTCATCTTAATTCCCCCACTATTTAAACCCCCACCGCCGCTGTACCACCGCCCACCGCCGCTTTCAAACATGTCTCCAACTCCGATTCTTTCCTTCCTCTTTCAACTACTACTACTACTACTTATCCTCCTCCCTGGACGGAATATATTCACACGCGCCGCGGATGGCAAGTGGGACACGCTCCTGTCGAACATCGGGATATCAGCCATGCACATGCAGCTCCTCCACACCGACCACGTCATCATGTTCGACCGCACCGATTTCGGGCTTTCCAACATCTCCCTACCCAACGGCAACTGCATCAAAAACCCTAGAAGCAAGATCCTGCCGGTCGACTGCACCGCCCACTCCGTCGACTACGACGTCCTTTCCAACTCCATCCGCCCCCTCACCGTCCTCACCGACGTCTGGTGCTCCTCCGGCGCCGTCACCCCCGACGGAACCCTTGTCCAAACCGGCGGTTTCGACTCCGGCGACCGCGTCGTCAGACTGTACAAACCCTGCCGGAGCAACGACGCCACCACCTGCGACTGGCAGGAAGTCGGCCGCGGCCTCACGGTGAGGCGATGGTACGCGACCAACCACATCCTGCCAGATGGCAGGCAGATAGTCGTCGGCGGGCGGCGCCAGTACAACTACGAGTTCTACCCGAAAACTTCCTCCGCCGCCGACACGGTGTACAACCTGCCGTTCCTCGTACAGACTAACGATGCTAAGATCGAGAACAATCTGTACCCGTTCGTCTTCCTCAACGGCGACGGAAACCTATTCATCTTCGCCAACAACCGAGCAATACTCTTCAACTACTTCACCGGGTCGGTTATCCGAACCTACCCGACGATACCCGGCGGCGACCCGAGAAGCTACCCGAGCACAGGCTCCGCCGTATTGCTCCCGTTAAAATCCAACTCCGCCGCCGCCGGAGGCGGCGCGGAGGTCCTCCTCTGCGGCGGCGCCCCGAAAGGATCTTTCGTTCGAGCCAACAACCACGACTTCGTGCCCGCACTCGACACGTGCGGCAGGATCCGAATCGACGACCCGAATCCACAATGGGTCATGGAGACAATGCCCGCGGGTCGGGTCATGGGCGACATGGTCCTTTTACCGAACGGAGACGTATTGATCGTAAACGGGGCCGGGTCAGGCACCGCCGGGTGGGAATTCGGCGCCGACCCGGCCCTTTCGCCCGTAATCTACCGACCCGATAACCCAATCGGGTCGAGATTCGCGACCCAGAACCCGAGCTCCACGCCCCGTATGTACCACTCGACCGCGATACTTCTCCGAGACGGGCGGGTACTAGTTGGAGGGAGCAATCCGCACAAGTTCTACAATTTCACCGGAGTTTTATACCCGACCGATTTAACCCTCGAGTCGTTTTCGCCTTCCTATTTGGATCCGAAATTCGGGTATCTAAAACCGCGGGTCGTTTCGCCCGGCCCGCAAACTAGGATCGGGTACGGGCAGAAGCTTCCGATCCGGTTCACAATTCCTCCGGGTAGGTTAAATAGTACTTCGGTCATGGTGACAATGGTGGCTCCGTCTTTTACGACTCACTCGTTTTCAATGAACCAAAGGCTATTGGTTCTTACACGCGCGGATTTGAAACCCGTCGGAAAATCAACTTACCAAATACGGGTCGATACGCCCGGTTCGGGTAATCTTGCGCCACCCGGGTACTATATGCTCTTTGTGGTACATCAAGACATTCCTAGTGAGGGTGTTTGGATCCAAATTGGGTGATGATTAATTTGCACCAAGGTGTTTTGTAGATATATATATACATATATACAATACATTAATTTTATTTTATATATAATACGATCAATGCATACATATATATATTTTGTTTTTATTACAATGTTACACAATTGTTGTAGATGCATAGAATAAAGGGTTTGTCTTCATTAATGTAAAGGAGCATTCTTGCAATAATATAATAATTATTTTTTTTATTTTTTATTTTTTTGTTCGTTGAAGGAATGAAAAATTACAATATATTTTTCAATTTTGATGAACTTAAATAAAGATCAAGAACCGTGTACGCCTAATTAAATTGTTATAGTGCATTGTGCATGACTCATGAACAAACACTTAATTGAACGACAACACAAATATATATAATCAATTTATATTTAGGCGATTTCTTTTACGGGGATGACCATCGCGTCTGCTTTAGTCAGTGACGAAACCAAGATTTTCTATTCATAAAAACGAAACATAAGCTAAACGTTATTTATGGGGTGAGAATATTAAACTAGTGGAAAAAATAACAGGTTTCTATATAAATTACAAAGTATTTAAGTTTGTGGCGTGTCGATTTTAGTTACGCTCTAACGACATTTTCTATTTTTTTTTTTTACTTTACGAGACAATTTGGCTGATCCACTGTCTTAAAATGGAAAAATACAATTTTCATCATTAAAGTTTGAACTGTTTTCACATTTGGTCATCGGTGTTCATAAAAAACACATTTGGTCTCTCATATTTAAAAAATTCAACACTTTTAGTCATTTCCGTTAGTTTTTCGATAATACTAACGGAATCAAGGTTGTGCATAATACTAACGGAATCAAGGTTGTGCCCGTCACTGGATTAACAGACGAATTAACGGTAAATTAACCGAAATGACCAAAAATATTAAATTATTGTAATACGAGGGACCAAATGTATTTTTTTGAACATGGGGACCAAATGTGAAATCGGTGCAAACTTGAGGGATGTAAACCGTAATTTTCTCGTCATAAAATCGTGAGAGATCATGTTTGAACTCATATTTTTTTTTTTTTGGAAAAAAATTAAGGGTCTATTAGATATAACCCCCTTAGACATTCAAATAATAGGGGTAGACCCAAACTTAAATTTGTCATTTTGATAAAAACCCAAACTTTTCTAAATTACATAAGTACCCTCAATCAAATCCCACAAATCCCGTTACTTTACCTTTTGAAATAATATCAAACTGAATAATATGTTTGTTTGAAATACTAATCAATTAGGGTAATTTTCCTTATTATATGAAAACGATTAGGGTAAATAATAATATATATGAAAAAATAATAATATATATGGAAACTGAATAATATGTTTGTTTGAAATACTAATCAATTAGGGTAATTTTCCTTATATCATGTAATAGACTATCTTATTGATCTAATTCGACTATGGATCTCGTTAATCGACTATGGATCCCGTATTATTCAACCGCATAGTATATTAATAATTTCAATATAGTACATTAATCTGCTATGATAGTATATTACGGTTATAGTAGTGATATGGAATTGTGTTACAAACAATATACCACTGAAATGACAAGAACACTGAGAACAAAACCAACGTAAAGTATTCCAACATAACCAATAAAATAGTACATTAATAATCTCATAATTTCAATCTAGGGTTTTGATAAAATACATAAAACACATCATAACACAATCAAACCAATATGTCGAGTTAAAAAACTCTAGTACATTAATAATCTCATAATAGTATAATAAAATGATAATGGTAGTATCATACGGTATTCATAATAGTATACTATACTACTGTATTACAACGGTTTAACACTTAACCGAAGTTACCGAGCCATTACATCGTGCCATTACATCGTAAACACCTCTTTATAGCAACCAACCCACCAAACCTCAACAAAATCCGTACGAAATTCGCCATCGAAAAAACCTAAAATCATGAAACAAAATTAAAAATGCAGAATACTAAAAAATGATTAAATAGATTGCAAATACATTTGAATGACAATACATTAATATATATCATCAAAAATAAACTTAAAATGCAAAATCCATACGCTAAATTAAAAAAGACTACAGAATATATTTTAATGTACTACCGAGCACACTAAAATCGACTGTTGTAAACAAAAAAACCAACTATCAATATGGATCAAACTCTTGAACTCGACCACAACAGACATTTATTTCGATTATTGCATAAACCAACTACGACGCTCAAATAAAACAACTCTGGTCCGACTGCGTGAACCATCCTCTTATAACTCTGTGAATCCTCTTCCAAACAAACATCATCAGCCAAAAATAACGATGTATATGTGACGACATAATTTTGTTAAAAAACGTTCTACTTAATAGAATCAAGTATCAACACAACTCTTAAAAATGTCTAACCACCGTACACGACAACCCTGGACATACAGCGAAAATAAAAAACGAAAAAAACGGATTCATACCCGCTTAACAACGTACAACAATGAACGCTCAAATCCGATCCTATTTCCACGCCGGTGAAAAAATCTTCAAAGACGATAGAAAAACGATGAAACGCTGGAGAAAATCTTCAAAACAGATTGTACACGATTTGATAGAAACGGCCAATAAACTCACGTAAATTTATTCCGTGATTTTAGGCAACGTATCAGCAAATCTCATATCACGTAGTTAAGGAAATAAATGCCGTTCAAAAATAAAACAGGGGTATTAAAGGGAAATTATATAATATATTTTGCCAAGTTGGCAAATTTGGGTGTATCTCAAAAAGAGAAAAATTAATTGGATCTACCTCATTAGAAAATATGAACAAGTGGTTATCCCTAATAAACCCAAAAATAAAATCATATAATCGATTTATTAATATTTAATCTTGTCAGTCACTAAAGTGACATAAGTTTATGTTAGTAAGGTCATTTTCCTTAGCCAGTTGTTAATTACAAGGCAGATTAATTATCATTAAGTTTATCAATCACATTAATTAACTCTCCATTTCTTGCTGCTGATTATATGAAATATCAATTCTCCTGGACCAATCGCCAGCTTGTATAATTATTGATATTTTTTCTGCAAGTTTTACCTATTAGAAATTAATTTATCCCAAATTTTCATACTATAAATTTATTCGTAAATTATATACAAATACTCACTTCTTCATTATATTGAATTCAATTTTACATTAGACCGACACATATCAGTCTAAATCAATTAAATTTATGACATCACAATTAATTAGGACTTTTCTTTAATAGTCATCTTAATTCTTACGTACTCTAATTTATCTAAAAAAATAATAATAATTCAACTTATTAATTTGTAAAAAAAAATAATTACTTGAATATGAAAAACCTTTTTTTAGCATGTTTCAAAATCAAAATTGTATTTTCAATTTTTTTTAATTATTCTCAGCTATTCCTAATTACACGTAAAACGTAGAAACATCTACTAGATCCATAAAAATATTACCGTCGACTATAAATGTATAACGACTTTGTATAAAATGATGCGTGTGCAATACATACGTTTTTTTGTCGAATTTAGTTTCGATATAGTGACAACGTCGACGCATTTTGGATGGTTGATTATGGTACAACTTAATTTAATTAGTGTCACATGCATGAAGGAGAAATGAGTCGTTATGAGACAATGCATTAATGTTGTTAGGTGCCCTTAATTAATATTATTGAATTATGTTAAATTGAAAGTAACACATGCTAATTAAGTTGTCTACATTTCATTTTATCTTTGAGTACACGTTTTCTAATAAAAGATTCATTTCATCAATTGAGAAAAATAATTGGTATTGCTAAATATGTATGTAACGAGTCTAATTATAATTAATAATCAATCAAGATAATGTAACATGCCTATTTATGAGAAATTAAATTGGACACGTTTCTACCCTTATCAAACTTTAATTTGAGTAGAAAAAGTGAAAAGCAGTTTTTTTTTCCTTCTTTTTTTTCCTTTTTTCACGAAGTTGCTCTTGTGTCACACGTCGAATATGCTACTAGCTAATTGTATTTGATTCTTTGTAAGAATTAACTTCAAGTTTAATTATATGATTAATTTAAGGAAAAAAATGCATTATTTAATTCATTATTGGGTTAATTACGAACATAGAAGTGAAAGAATGAAATAAATAGATGAGGATTCAATGCAAATTTTCTTCGAACGAATAAGGATTACTCTGCATTGTTTACCATAGTCTCAATCGTTAGCGGAACCAGAATTTTAAGTCCGAAGGGTCGAATAATGCATTAAAAAAAATCTAGATGAAACGACTCCCTTAGCTGCAGCAAGAGGCAAATCTTTTACGATGCAAGAATGACGATTTGAATTCGTTCCTAATATTCTGAAATCGTTAAGGTCAAAGTCTAGAGTTCGAATCTTGCTCCTCTGTCTACTTCTATATATATATTTTATTTTTGCATAATTATTTGAATTTGTTATAGAAAAATCATGACATTAAAAAAAATTATAGGTCAAAATAAAAAAATAAAAAAATGAAGGAGGTGAAAAGCACGCGATGTTTGAGGAGAGTGAAGTGGGAGGTTGAGCTGTGACAATTCACGGGTCATAAAATAACATAAAAACGCTAGCTAAGTTTTAACAACTTCACGGGTCTGCTTTTCTTTAGATAAAGATCCATCACATTATATTATACCCAATTAATTACCGGTTTATTTGTTATTCATCTTAAATCCTTATCAATATCAACACTATTAATTATATTTCATTTACTTTTCCCCCAATTTAAAGTCAATATTATATTAATTGTTCCCAGCTTCCACAACCACAATAAACTTTAATTCAGACCAATCATGTGTTTTTTTTTTTAATTTATTTATCAAAGAGTAAATAAAACAACTTTACTACTCAAATTGCAATTGTTCAAGCTCAGTGTATTTCACACTTTTTGTGTAATTTATTTATTTATTGATAAAATAAACAATGTTACTATAAATTTATAGTTGTTAAAAAGAGAAAAAGAAAAACGATGAGCCCATTTCTCTACTAGGCACAAAGCCCGTCCACTAACCCATCAAGGCCCAATTTAAACTATGTTAAAACCAGTGTTCTAAAAATCGTCCGAGCCGGTCCAAAACCTTTACGATTTTAGTGTAAATGTTTGAAAAATCGGTTTTTTGCCTGTGAGGCAGTTCGAGGCGGTCAAATATTTAAGGCGGGTCAAACTTCGGTGGCAAAAATCGGTTAAAAATTGATTTTTTTTTTATAAATCAAAATAAAACTTGGGATCTTAATAAAAAATAAAAAATGTGTTTATGCTTTATTTTATTTATATTAATTATTATTGTTAAAGAAGTAATGATGTATGCCATGAATGTACGTAAATTCAAAAAAAATACTTTTTTATTTATATTTTATAAGGATATTTATGTATTATGATCTTATTATTATTAAACTTTTATTATATTATTAGAATATATACATGATGGAGGTATAACTATGTTTAAATATTTTTTATCTATGTTTCGAGTATTTGTAAATAATATGTAGAAATATATTATATTAAATTTTAAAAACCGATTTATTTCCGATTTATCATCGATTAATCACCGCCGCACCGATTAATCGTGAGTCGGTCCCTGACCGCCTCCAACCCGATTACCGCTTTTTACAACCTTGGTTAAAACCAAGAACTAAGAAACTCCAATGGTGCGTTGTATTATTATTATTATTATTATTATTATTATTATTATTATTATTATTATTATTATTATTATTATTATTATTATTATTATTATTACTACAACCAATCCTCTGAGGTATGGTCAAATGATGAAATCCCCCTCTTATTTGGGTAATTACAACCACCCTTGAACTATAAATCTTCTTACACTCCACATTTTGAAGGAAATATGATCGTAAGATGTGTTTTTTGGCTTGTATATATCATATTGTGGTGCATTATAAACTGGATTTTTGCACTAAACGAATACAAACTAGAGAACATTTCACGAAATCTAGAAGATTATGTTGAATTTGACACCGTAAAGGTGGACGTGTAAGAAAATTCATAATTGAGGGCAGTTATAATTATCTAAACATATGGGTTTTTTTTCCTAATAATTTGACCATATTTCAGAGGGGTAGTTGTAATTTACCCTTATTACAATTACTCTTCTTTTTTTTTTTCTTTCCGAGAAATGCTATTACAAAATTACTGAGTGAGACTTTGTGTGGGTGGAAAATTGGGGATGGAGAGCGAAAAGAAGAAAGGTTATGCGTGGGCAGTTTCAGCAGGACTCAACGCCGCTCTCGCAGCCATTTCTGCCAAATTCTTTTCTTCCCAGGTAATTTTATTTTAGGTTTTATTCCACTAATCAAATCATGGTTATGAAGTTTATAATTTTCCCCAATTATTTATTTTTTCCGTGGCCTGAATCACTGCCCACTTCTATTCGGAAACCTAATTTTTTTTTTTTTGGCCCACTTTCTGTATTTACTCAGAGTGCATTTTGCTTTGTTTTGCTGTAAGATTGTGTTTAAAGGTTGATTTTGGATCTACTATCTGAAAAATATCATGTAAAAAACCTCTTGCTGCGTTGGTTAGTTAGTTAACTTGTATATGTAATGATTCTGAATTTCTATCTCGATGAAATATATAAGAAACTAATCATGCTAGTTTTTATTGCGTTTAACATGATCAGTTTTATAGCCGTTGTTTTCTTCAGTTTTCGCTGAAAACTCGTTACCAGTGAAAATTTCACCAAGATTTATAAATTATCTCGTCGAGTTGACGATTTCATGCACATTACACATACATTGTTGATTTGTCTATTGATTGTTGTTTGTTGATATATCACTAGATTGGTAGGTTTATTATAATTGACAATGTATCTCCATATTGGCAGCTAAAATACATACAACCTATGTTGACACATTGTCTCCACATTGACAGCTAAAATACGGGCTAGTTGTGTTTTTCAATGTAGTAATGTGGGGATGCTATGTGAATAGCATGAAATCTCTCTCGTCGCTACAAGCTACAGTGACCAACTTTGCCACAAATTTTCTCTCGTCTGGCTTGTCTGGATTGTTTCTCTTTGAGGAGGCACTACCTGTCAAGGTAATCTTTTTTCCATTGTTCTTTACAACCTTTTGCAAAGTGCTGTCATATTGAATGTTTCGATTGTGTCATGTAACAAATGCCGGTTCTCGAACACACTAATTCATAGCGTTGCTTGTTCCTATGGTAACGGGACTCGTAATCTTGTAAAAGCAACGACTTGGGTCTAACTTTGTTATGAGGTTTTAGAAACTAAAGCTGAAAAATTGGAAGCAATAATCGCAAACACAAATAATATAAGTATATAACTATCGACTTTATTCTACTATAGGTTTTTGATGATATTATCTGATATATATATCTCTCTCCATGAGACTCATCTCGTCTCTCACTTAAAGTTCTTGCAATCACTGATTTTATTATGATGATATTATCTGACATATATATCCAAGAAAAACCCGTTGATTTTTTTTTTTTTTTTTGTGTTGAAAATTTGTATTTGATTTTCTGAACGAGTTGTCTGTTATTTATGCTAAACGCTTTCTCAAAAGTGCGGTGGAAACTAAAACGTGCAAGGGTAAAAGGCGATCGAAAGTCATAAACTAAGTTTAAGCTACAAGATTTTTTTAAGCATATTCATAGGGAGCTTCCCTAATAAAATCTCATTAATATTTTTCTTAATTTCTTTCTTTGTTAGAAAATATATTTATGTACAAGCTTCCGATAAAAGAAATAAATTATTAAATAAATGAATGCGATGTTATTAGATTAGCATCTGGCTACTGGTGATTACTTAGATTTTCTTCTGTAGTTATAACATCTTGAAAATTCAGTATTTGATCCGTTCGAATTGTGTCTCGCAAAAATATATTCATACTAGATTACTATTTGAAGTATTTGTTACAGTGGTTTGCAGGTGCTGCACTAATCGTAATTGGTGTTGTAGTTCTAAGCAAGTCTAGCATCGAAAAGAAAACACATTCGAGTTAGATGCTCGTTTTTCGACACGCTTCTCATGTCTTATTCCCAAGTGTTGTCTTAACTCTTAACTGTGGTTAAGCATCGGTTTCTTGTTCAGATTGTGGATGAGATTGTGGATGAAAGCAGATGAATAGACATACAAGAAACAGAAAGAAACCGAACCAACTGAAAATCGATATCATGTTAATCTCGTAAAAACCGAATTTATTGGTTCTCATAAGGATATCCATATCATGTTTATCAATTTTTCAACATCAATATATGTTTTATATTTGAATTATTTTTCTCTTATGTTTTCACTTCAAAATTGAGTTATGAAACTATCAATAGTAATATATAATTTTTTTATTTGGATAAATAATATATTTTTCAACAATAATAATTTACAAATAATATAAATATGGGCAAATTACGGCTACCCTTGAGGTAACGTCAAATTTTGAAAACACCTCTCTTGTTTGTATAATTACAGTCATTCCCTCAATTATGTATTGTCCAACTTGTCCATTTTTACAGTGTCAAATTTACCTAGCGGTGTTTATCCGGTTTACAAACCGACCGAATTGAATCGAACGAAAATTCGGTACATGCCAATTACCGAACCGGTAATTCGGTGCGATATTCTGTTTTTTATTATTATTATTATTATTATTATTATTATTATTATTATTATTATTATATATATATATATATATATATATATATATATATATATATATATATATATATATATATATATATATATATATATATATATATATATATATATGGGATTATTTTGTAGACCCCCCTCATTTCCAAATTATATATAACTAACTACCAAGTGGATTACACTCTAGTGGAAACCCCCCTCATTTCGAAAATATTTTGACATACCCCCCTGGGCTACCTTGAAGTTCCTATAATACCCTTCTAAAATCAGTTTTAAACCCTAGCCACTCACGGTCTCTCTCTTCTTCTCTCCCAAATTCAAAATCCCGCCTCCACAAACCTCCCACCGGCGAATTTGCTTCCCGGAGCCATAACTCTCTCTCCGGTGGTCGGAATTCGATGGTTTAACTACCGTTGGATTCCTCTCGTCGAGCTCTTTCTTTTGGTGGTGATTTCATTCAATTTCGAACGCTGATCTGTTTCTGCAATTTTTTTTCATTCGAGAACGGTGGTCTTGCCGGAGTTTTATTTTGTGTTCCACCCGTCGAAATTTGACGGGTCACCTACCGTTGGATTCCTCTCGTCGGGATCTATATTTTGATGGTAATTTCGTTTATTTTTATGTTTTCAGATTTATTTCTATATTTTTTGCATTTGTGGCCGCGCGGAACCATTGGTGGTTACTCTCTCTCTCTCGATCTCTTAATGTTTGGTGATTTTTGAGTGTTTTGATGTTTTTCTTCAAACTTGTTGATTTGCACTAAAGTAATTTCCTTTTGTTTTGATTTTGCAATTGCAGCTTAATGAATGCCATTAATCCTTTCCTGGAAGGTGTCAAGTTTTAGTTTTTTTAAGTTACATCAGATCTGTTCAACAGACTGTATACATTACTATAGTAACATGTAGTTACATATGCGTATATTTATGTATTTTCGATTTGTATTTTATTGGTTCTGATGTGATTTATAATAAAAATATTTAAATTTGTAAATTTTTGTTGGGGTTTTATGAATTTATTTTGTATAAGTCAGTATTCGTGTGTGTATACAATTGATCGACTAAAAATATGGGGAAAAAACGAACATAACTATGAATTACTATAGGTACTATAGTTACATGTAGTTATTTTCAGTACTGTAAACATATTGTTTTGAAAATTTAAAAAATTAAAAAAAAAAAAAATTAAAAAAAAATTATTTTTTTTTTTAATTTAAAAAAAAAATAAAAAATAAATATATATATATATATATATATATATATATATATATATATATATATATATATATATATATATATATATATATATATATATATATATATATTTAACAAACATATTTATAAAAAAAATAAAAAAATAATAATAATAATAAATAAATCAGCGAAAATGATAAATGCAGGACCATAAATGCTGAATGCAGTTTGGCCGAAAATTGCACATAAGGGTAGTATAGTACTTTCGCTTCCGCATGGGGTATGTCAAAGGATGATTTGAGTTTGGGTTTATCCCTAGTTTATTTGGTGGCTAGGGGGTATGTAAAATAACCCCTATATATATATATATATATATATATATATATATATATATATATATATATATATATATATATATATATATATATATATAAAATATTAGTATTTAAATTAAAATTAATTTAAAAAAATCAGATTTTAATATATTTTTAATAAAATTTTCGGTAATTCGGTTATTTAGTGAATCGATCGCTAAACGGTGTGAAATTTTGGCGTATCGAAATTACGGTACAACTTTTATCAAATGAATGCCCCTACATTTATCAAATAGAGGGATTTTTTCGTAAAATAATATAAAGTTGAAGAGATGAGTGTAGTTATGTAAACATAAGAGGTTTTTCCATAATTTAACCTTACTTCACAGGTTCATGTTCTTGCAACAAAGTACTATAAGCCCATTATATATGATGATAATAGGCGGTTATTTGTATAATGTTTACTACAGTACCCCCAAGTAATTCTAATCCTACTCAAATTCAAATTCCCCTAATTTCCCTTCGTATAGAACCCTAATTTTCACAATTTTAAATTCCCAAATCGCGCGTTTACTCAAAAACAATTATCTGAAAAGAAAAAAACAGAGGATGATGATGGGTGCGAGAACGGGGTTCGAATACAACTATAAATTTCGTGTGAACGATGAGATATATCCAGACGAAATCATCCATCTCTGTGGAACTCAAGTCTTCTTCTTTCAGATTAGAACCAATTTCATACTTACAAAAAAAAGGCTGCTTGATGATGATGAAGAAGAAGATAAAGAAAAAGATTTGATGGGGTCGGAGATTTTCGAGACGTCTTTTGAGGACGACGGTCCGGAATGGCTTCTACAAATGACGATGAGTCCAAGGCTTGAAACAGCATATTGGATGCCTGCTGAAGAATCTTTACTTTTGGCTTCTAGGGCTTTGGATTTCGCCAAACAGACCGCACTAAATTCGCCCCACCCGGTGGATGTGGTTCTGGTGACGGTGGATCTCGACGTTTGCACGTTGCAGCTAGAGGGAGAGACGTTGGATGACGCTTTCGGTAGGGCTATTAGGGCAGAGTGCTTGCCGCCACTTTACCTCTGGCCGCATCTTTCGCCTAGGAACCGGCTTCTCACGATTCGCCGTGTTGACTTAGATCTTAGGCTTTTTTTAAGGTCGGGTTTGCCACTGATTAGGGTTGAAGATGTTGATCAAGGGTTGAGTGTAATGGATACGTGTTCGATTTGCTTGTGTAATCCCACCATTGGAGCTCAGTTGTCGTTGCTTGCATGCGGTCATTCTTTTCATTACCATTGCATTGTTCGGTGGTTGATGAAAAGCCATTTGTGCCCCGTCTGCCGTTTTCATGCACATGATTTCCCAATTCGTAAATTTTAACTTACCGCTTTAGAGTTTGTTATTTACTTGTTCGAATCATGGTTTAACCGTAATTTAGTATCTACACTATACTTGCAAATATTATTATAAACAACGTCTTCACCTTGTAGTCGGTCGGTCCTATTGGCTTTCGATGTCTCACTTCTACGGCAAGTTTGTCGATGAAGTTTTTTTATAAGAATTCGTAGTTTCAACTTAATTATTTTTTTTATACACATACAAGAAACGGAAAGAACCCGAACCAAATTAAACTTCGATTTATTTTTCTTTTTTTTTTTTGTTAATCTCGTAAAAACCGAATTTATTGGTTCTCGCAAGGATATCCATATCATGTTCATCAATTTTTCAACTTCAATATATGTTTTATATTTCAGTATGTTTTCTCTTATGTTTTAACTTCAAATTTACGAGTTATGAATCTATCAATCAATCGTAATATATAAATATAAAATAATTACTAATAACGATTGTACGATTATACAATTTTCATATAGCCTATTTATAAAAAACCCCCTATAATTTTAATATTTACACGTTTCTCCCAAGCTCCCGTATCCCCATTTTTTAGATTGTCGTTTCCCCCTTTCTGGTTATAAGTTAGTGACTTATATACAAGCACGTTAAAATTGGGATTTAAATTGTAAAATTGTAAAATTTTACGGTTTTGCACCATTACAAATAGTCAAATTGTAGTGAAATCGTAAGTTCCTTAAAATCGGTTGAAGTAGGGAGTAAAATCGTTAAAATTGCGATCTAGGAGGAGGAAAATACTTTTCTTATGTTTTTTAATGTTAGGATATTTCATTTTACTATATACATAAACACAATTTTACAATCCGATTTTATGTTCTCGATTGTTTTCGATTTTCTACCCTCTCATATTCAATTACTAGAAAAAAAGTTGTGCTTTGAGATTTTAGTTTTATGCTAATGAAGAAAAAATAAGTATATTTATTTATTTTTTCCTTAGTTTACAATTTGTAACATGCATCTTCATGCAAAATGCTAAAATGCTATATTTCGAGGATGCAAGGTGGAGTTAAGCCGTTTTCTAGTCCAAAATCTGAAGTCCAAAATCTAAAGGTGTCAAAATACTATATTTGGAGGATGCAATGTGGAATTAAGCCGTTTACTAGTCCAAAATCCCAATTCATGAGGTTTTCAAAATTGTAGAACATTTGTAGAGTATTATTTTGTGTTTTACATAGTAGGTCTTCTGTAGTTACTCGTTATATAATGTTAGATCAAGTGAATCTTGACCGGATCGGTGCATATTAAAACTCTCAATTATGGTTTCAAATTGTTGTGACATATAGGTTAATGGACATCATAAATGCATTGTTCGACCGTAATTTTATGGATACGGACCATGCCGGGGTGGGAGCTGATATAATAAAATCATGCACGAAACAGGTACTAGACCAAGTGGCTGATCCAGGTGATTTTGCTAGGGGGCGGGTGATTTTCAAAACTCACCCTGGGCGTGCCTACCGACCGCTAGGAAAAATAGTTAAATTTTTTTCAAATAAAAGAGTAGTTTTCTACTAATTAATTATCATTTGAAAAGGAAAAAGCCAACAGCCACAAACAAATTGACTTAAACTAATACTCTATTCTTTAATTATTTTGTGTTTTATGTAGTAGGGCTTTTCTATTCTAGTTACTCGTTATATAATGTTAGATCAAGTAGCCTGTTCAGTTGGCTTTAGCGGGGCAGGCGAGACAATAGGATAAAACGACGATCTGATAGCACTATCAACATTGTCGATACCCTGGAGTTGTATAGCTACAACTGTATGCAATGAATGTGCATTGAATTTAAAATATTAGAAAAATAGTTATAAAAAAAAAATTCAAATGAAAGAGTAGTTTTTTACTAATTAATTATCATGGAAAAGAAAAGACATATAAATGTCTTTTTGTTCACTAATTAATATTTAGGGATAATATGCTAGGAGCCCCTCAAAGAAAACCTAATTTGAACTAAATGACAAGTCTAAATCTAATCTTTTAATTAAATCCTTTATTTAAATTAATATATGAGCCACATCCCTAATTTTTTATTTATTCCTATATTACCCTTATACCCTAAATTATCTAACTTATACATTCACGTTTCTTCAATTTCAGATTTATTTCTCTTTATTTTTTACTTTCTCTCCCACGTTCTCTAACTCTCCATCTCTCTCTCCCTCACGTCTTCCACTGTATCTTTTTCTCTCTTTTTTTTCTCTTTCTCTCTCAACCATCTATCTCTTCCTTGTTTTCTCCAGTAGCAACGAAGGCCGACGATGGCAGGTGGAGTCGTGGTGGAGAGGGTCGCGCCTGTGGTTGTGGGGTGCGGAGGGTTGTGGTTATGTTTGCTTGTTTTGGGTGCAAAATAGCAGATCTAGGGTTTCCAATCTTCTCTTACTCGTTTTCTCCAATAGCAACGAAGGCCGGCGATGGCGGGTGGAGAGGGCGGCGGCAGGTGGCTGCGACAGTGGTTGTGCGGTGCGGGGGGCTGTGGTTATGTCGTTGAAACCATATGTTCGACTAATTGAATCTGATTTTTTTATTTTTTTAAAGAGATTTTGTTTGGTTTGGGTTCAAAATAACAGATCTAGGGTTTTCCAAAGGTAGTAGGTGAGTATAGATGCGGCGGCTGCGATTAGGGTTTGGCGGCGGCTGCGATTAGGGTTTGGCGGCGGCCGCACGGGATGCTAGGGTTGGCGACGGCTGGGAGTTGTTGGCGGTAGGGTTCAGAATAGTACACCATAGTATATCGTAGTACATCATAGAACACCATAGTATACCATAGTATACCACTGTATTTTTAAAATTCATAGTATACCATAGTATACCACTGTATTTTTAAAATCTGATGTATTATTTAACAAAAACGAAAATAATTTTTTTTTCGTAATTTTCAAAAAAATGTTAAAAATAAGAAAAACATATAAGTTGTTTATAATACTTAAACAATTTTGAGTGAAAAACGAAAAAAACAAAGATGACAAAGTGTGCAAAAATAAAATAAAATATGTTAAATGAAAAAAATAAAGATATTAAATGCATAATAAAAAATGATAAATGCAGTTCGAATTTACTTAATGCAAATTTCGAATTTATGAGTAGAGGGGCACTTTTGGAATGAATTTTATAAAGGATGTGAAGTAAAGGTTTAGTTGGACTTGTCATTTAGTTCTAATTAGTTTTATCATTAGGGACCTATATCTTAAGACCCCTAATATTTAATAGTTGAAATGCAATTTAAATGTTTTCATCCTATTTAAAAAATAGTAATCTATAAATAATGCATTATTACCTCCGAGAAGAAAAAAAATATTGCTCCCATCAACACACGAAGACAATATAATTATCGAGTGCACCGTGCACGACTAATAGTTTATCCTGCAATTGAATTGCACGGCCAAATTACTAGTGTTAAGAAAAGATGAAATAATTATAGTTGAAAATTGAAATTAGTAACTCAAATGAGATTTTAATTTATAAGATTAACAAATATTTTGCTCTGTTTATATCTCAATGTTTTGACATATTAACCTATGTATTCCCCAAATATCGATAGGAAAAAACTCGCGGGGCGGGAACCCCCTTAAAACCCTACAAAAGACAAACAAAAGGCAAAAAAAAGCCGAAATCTATTTGACAACGACACCCAAACAGCCCCTCCTTTTCAGTTTAATTTCTTGAAATAATTAAAAACTAATTAAATTAGATTAATTATTAATTATTTATTAATTACCAAATTAAAGTGATTCAAAATTCTCGGAAACCGCAGAGTGAAATCCCTTATCCCCACTCAGCTCTCCCCTTTTCCACTGCAAATACAAAAATTAAAATTAAAGCAAAGCAAATTACTAGTGGTTGGTTATCTCTGCAGTAGGGTTTTCAACTTTTAAAAATCTCCCCTTTTTCTTCTTCGGAATCCCACCTCTCCGCCGGTTCGTCGCCGTAGTTACTCGCGTTTTCCGCCGTCGTTCGACCGGTTGTCCGGATCTCGGGTTTCGCATTTTTTTGAATTTTTTTTGAGCGGTTGAGTTGGCGGGAGATGGCGCTGGTCGAGGAGGAGAAGAAGGTGGAGGAGGTCAAGGGCGGGGAGCTACTCTTCTGCGGTACGACGGCGTGGGATGCAATTTCGGAATCTTGGTTGCGTGAATATCAGGTACAACTCTCGATACTCTATATAATGTACAATATTTTTAATAAAATTATTTTTTATTGAAAACGGCTCGTAATACTATCTGTTACCTCGTAGTAATTACATATAATCTTACATATTGCAGGTTCTTCCATCAAGAACTCATCCACATATGCAGATGAGCTCATCTGGAGGCTATTTATTGACTGGCATTCGAATAACTGCCAGCGAACAAAAGCCCCGCCTAGTTATATGAATTATCGAATCCTTTTTTTTTTTTTTTTTTTTAATTATTATTATTAATATTATTATTTTACCTTAATTAAGTTCTGGTGTGACTTAAACCTTGTACTTGCCTTGATTTGTAAGAAGTGTACAGTAAATGCCATTTTGCTCGCGCCACGGATTAACTTTCAAATAGATGATTTATCTATTATGGAATAATTATGGAAATTTGGCATAATATAGCATTTTATTTCAGCCAATTAATGAGTGAATATTCGTATTTGCCAACGTAAAAATGAAAGGTTGTAATTCCTCTCCAAAGAATTACCAATTACGGATGAATTAGACGCATGCATAAATTAATTTCCGAAAAATAATTATTGTCAATCAAAAATAAAAAAAGATGATTTAATGTAATTTATTTCTGAAATCAAGGAAGTAATTTATTTCTGAAAATTTATTATTGTAAATTAATCAATCAAAAATAAAAAGAGATGATTTAATCTCCTAAAGTACCTTTCATTATTAACTATGCATATAAGCTCAATAACTATTAATTCTTTCATACGAAAGAAATTCATTATTATCTCACATAAATTTTTTAATTCTATTTTGCTCTGTGTCTAGACTAGTATTCATTTTCTTTTCTCAATTAATCTCTCCGATCATTTGATAATAATGAAGATTTGACGCGGCTAGTTCTTTCAAAAGTATCCCTACACTCGGTATGCATTTGTGTGTAAGAAGTGGGCCGAAATTTTCAGACCTCTTATTAAAGATCGGTATGCATTTGTGTGTAAGAAATGAGCCGAAATATTCAGACCTCTCAGTAAAGATAAAATATTCGGATCTCTTATTAAAGATGTTAGTTTGTGAGAGGTGCTATGCATTTGTGTGTAAGAAATGGGTCGAAATATTCACACCTCTTATTAAAGATGTTAGTTTGTGAGAGGTGGTGGATAGTAATTTGGAAATAGTTTGATATATTTGAAGATAATAGACATTAGGACTTAGTTGAAGGAGAAGGCTTTATTAGTTTTTGGTTTAAGTTGATGCTTGTTTACAATGCCTCATAGCCTATTTATAGGCTTCATGGATGAATCTAGAGAATTGTTAGAGTAGTCATTCTCTAGAATTCTTTTTACAATCCTTGTTATTCTTAAATATTTTTCTATGGCTAGAAGTATTAAGCTAGCCTTGAGTCCTATAGATTATTTTAGATATTATTTTACATGACTAATATTTCTTGAATATTCCAAAATTAGGCATTATTTCAACACTCCTTCTTAATGCTTATTTTGGAGATACCGAGTATCGTACGCAGTTCTTCAAACTATGGACGCGGAAGGGCCTTCGTGAAAATATTTGCATGTTGTTTTTCTGTAGGGCAGTAGGTTACTTGAATTTCTTTGTTCGCTTATGCTTCTCTCAAGAAATGGTACTTGATCGCTATGTGCTTAATTCGGCTGTGTTGAACTGGATTCTTCGCCATTGCTATTGCAGACTTGTTATCGTAATAGATTGTCGTCGGCTTAGTTTGTTCCTCGCCCATATCTGCTAGTATTCGTTGTAACCATATAACTTGGTAACCATATAACTTGGCTTGCAGTTGTTGCAGCTGCCATATACTCTGCTTCTGCTGATGATTGCGCCACGCTTTCTTGTTTCTTTGATGCCCATGAAAATATTACGGAACTAAGGGAGAATGTGTAGTCTGAAGTACTCTTCATGTCATCTAATGATCTGGCCCAGTCATTACCGGTGTAGCCTATTAAACTCAAGTATGTTACATGCTTGTACCAAATTCTATAGTCCTTCGTTCCTTGCAATTACCTAAGGGTCGTCTTTGCTGCTCCATAATGTACTTGAATCGGACATTGCATGAACATGGATAACAAACTTGTGGCGTCCATAATGTCTGGTCTTGTAGCTGTAAGATATAACAGGCTTCCTATTATACTCTTGTAGAGTGAATCGTCCCCCTTTCTTAGTTTTCATTAGTTACTACAAGTGTAGCAATCGGATTGCAGTCGTGCATCCTGAACTTCTTTAGTAAACTCTCGGTGTACTTTCTCTGTGAGATGAAAATACATTCTTCTTTTTGGTTTATCTCGATGCCGAGGAAATAATGAAGTGATCCGAGATCAGTCATCTCAAATGTCTTCATCATATCTTCTTTGAATTCTTTAACCATACTCTCATTGTTTCCCGTATATATAAGATCATCTACGTATAAAGAGACAATGAGTGTATCGGTCGTACCTTGTGTCTTGATGTAGAGAGTAGGACCACTTTGACTCCTCCTAAATCCTCGACTCGTGAAATAAGTATCGATCCGACTATACCAAGCTCGTGGGGCTTACTTTAAGCCGTATAAGCCGTATAAGGCATATATTTCTTCTTCAAGATAGCCGTTGAGAAAGGCTGACTTGACGTCGAGTTGATAGATTATCCATCTCTTTTGTGCAGCTAGTGCAATAAATGCTCTTATTGTGTCTAAGCGTGCAATGGGAACAAGGGTTTCAGTGTAGTCGATACCTGGTAATTGTGAGTATCCTTTGGCGACAAGTCTCGCTTTGTGCTTCTGAATCGAGCCATTCGGATTGAGTTTTGTTTTTTAGACCCACTTAACTCCAATGATATCTTTGTTACACGGTCGATCTACCATCTCCCATGTCTTGTTCTTCTCGATCATCCTTAATTCTTCTTCCAGAGCTTTTATCCAAACTTCTTGCTTTGATGCTTCTTCAAAGTTCCTTGGCTCCATAGTT